>NC_081551.1:21836782-21897334 GCF_901000735.1 Corylus avellana | reverse complement strand
ATAATTAAAAAAAAAAAGAAAAAAGAAAAAAGAAATTATAGTAAAGTTGTTTATGTTTTAAAAAAAGAAAAGAGTGAAAGTCCTTAATAATATAAATTGTATTTGTATTATAAGGGTATTTTAGGAAATTTGATCACAATATGATTCCATTCACCAACATATTGCATTGTACCAAACAAAAGAATATGATTATCTAGTCTATTCCAGCGTTACAACCAAACATTGGAATATGAATAGCTAATCTATTCCACTCTTCTATTCCCAGTAATAGCTAATTCTTTTCCAATGGATTAAACATTCAACGAACTAAACACTGCGAAAACATATGATTTTGTATTGTTAATTTGTTTTAAAAGGTTTATTTCGATTTTCCCTCTCGTGTCCAACGTGAAGACTAGTTAATTCTTGAGGGGTCGATGCGGAAATAAATTAATATGGTGTGACTAATACTTCTTTGTACGTGATTTCAGGTTAATTAATTGATTCATCCAACCAAAACCCAACAGTTCCAAAGATAACATAATAATAATAATAAAAAGTTAGATATGGTATCAATCATGAATCAATGGAAATTGATTCATAATTGATACCATATCTAACTATTGATTCATAATTGATACCATATCTAACTTTTTTTTTATTTTATTACAGTAAAAGTTGCATATAGTTGATGGAACGTGGACAATTATAGAACATGTTTTTTAACCCTAAGCTGGATAATATAAAATATATATATTTTTTTAATCAATAATATAAAATATTGATTATGATACAATTATTATAGAACATGTTTTTTTCCCCTAAGCTGGATAATTATAAAATATGGATAATGATACAATTATTGCACTCGCACATTGTGGCTAGTATGTTTCATTCTTTTCTCCTTTTTGTCGTTGTGATGACATAATTATCAATTAATTGGATGATTACTAAGGATCTGTTTGGTTTGCAGAATAGACTCCTAAAATGGAATAATTTTTGTTTGGAAAACCCAACAATTCCGAAGATAAAATAATAATAAAAAAAAGTTTTAGATATGGTATCAATCAAGAATCAATGGAAATTGATTCATAATTGATACCATATCTAATTTTTTTAAAAAAAAAATTTTATTACAGTAAAAGTTGCATATAGTTGGTGGAACGAGGACAATTATAGAACATGTTTTTTAACCCTAAGCTGGATAATATAAAATATTGATAATGATACAATTATTATAGAACATGTTTTTTTTTTTTCCTAAGCTGGATAATTATAAAATATGGATAATGATACAATTATTGCACTGGCACATTGTAGCCTGTATGTTTCATTCTTTTCTAGTTTTTGTCGTTGTGATGACATAATTACCAATTAATTGGATGATTACTAAGTGTTTGTTTGGTTTGCAAAATAGACTCTAGGAATGGAATGACTATTCCTATGAAATAGTCATTCTTTTGTTTGGTATGAGTCTATTCATGTGAATAGTTATTCCCATGTGAATGACTAATTTCATACACACAGGAATAACTATTCCTTATATAATGAAATAGATTTTTCAAAAACACCTCTTATAATTTTTATTTTTTTGGTCGGCCACCCCCACAAAAGAGGTGGGGGTGGTTGCACCAGCCCCGGACGCCTTGCAGGACCACCCCGAGGCATCCGGGGGTGGTTGCACCTCATGGGTCCATCATGAGGCGCTCCAGGGGTGGTCGCACCACCCCCGGCCCCCCTATTTTTTAGGTTTTTTTTAAGATTTTTTTAATTTTTTTTTTTCTAATATGAATTGAAAAAATAAAATAAAATAATGTGAGGTTTTTAATAATTTTGATTCAATTCCAATTATACCATGTGTATTATTACCAAACTAAAGAATTGGAATAATTATTTCATTCCAACATTTTCTATTATCAGTAATACCTATTCATTTTCTTAATAAAATACCCATTCCGCACACCAAACGGGACCTAAATTTAAAAGGAGCAAACCCTAGGTAGAGAAAACCTAGAGAGAAAAAATTAGATAGAGAAAACCTAGATAGAGAAAACAAAACTTGTGGGGGAAGAGGGAACTCTTCCTTTCCCCTCCCCTCTACTCCCCTCTTCTTTCCTCCCCCTCTCCTTCTTGTTTTGTTTTATTTTTTGTTTTTCAATTTATTTTTTTGGTTTTTTTGACCAATCCAATTGCTCTGGCCATCCCTTTGCTTATGTTGTGCTACATCCATCTGCTCTCTACCGTGCTGCGCCGCTCTTCGCCTCCCTGAAATCGGTGGTGTTGTAGACCTAGTTTTTCAAATCTAAATCTAGTTTCCTCAATTGGTTTTGCTCAGCCACGTGCTGACTGGCCATGCTCTTCGGCTCCTCAGCTACCCATTAGCGCAAAACGGCTCCATCTCGTCCATCACGTGTCAGCTAGTGCGCTTCGCCTCCCTCGCCCTAGCTGTTGTAGCTGTTTGCTGGCTTTTTTAATGTGTTTTTATTTTTAATTTTTAATAAGGGTTTGGCTTCTCTTTATATCTATTTCTATGAACGATCTTTGGGGTAAAAGTTTTAATCCTGGCCTTTAGGTCGATGATGATTAGTTTCGGTGAGAGAGTTTTACTCTTATGACTGAGAAAATAAAAGTAAAAAATATGAACTACTTATGTATTAGATTGAATCTGCCTGAAGAAGATCTGTTTTATAACTAAAATTTGGACAAGGGTTATTGAATGTTTAAAGTCATAGATAGGACTTGATTGTAAAATTTTTATATTTATCTTTATGACATTGTAACCTTATGGCTTTGGCTATGATTTATTAGAACTTTATGTTTTTGATCTTTTTTAAGGAATAAATATGAAAGATTCACCTTAAAAAAAAAAATAAAAAAAAAAAATAATGATGATTACTTACCGACATTAGCTATATATGACTATATGAGTGCACAATTGGATGGTGGGGGCTTCTCTCTTGCCTTGTCAAACAGACACATTGCATAATTGGATGGTGGGGTCTCTCTCTCTTGCCTTGTCAAACAGACACATGACACATGAGTTAAGGTTACTCAACTATATAAATGTGGCAAAATCTACCTCGACTCTAACCTATCTCAACATTAATCCCCAACAATGGAGGCTTCTTCTTGGGCTCTTACAGTAATGGCATGGCTAGCTGCCTTAGCTGTTCTCTCAAAAATCTTCACCTTCAAACGCCACCAACCAAAATTTCCACCGGGTCCTAAACCTTGGCCAATCATCGGCAATCTAAACCTTATTGGAGCCCTCCCTCACCAATCCCTCCACAAATTGTCACAAAAATACGGACCGATTATGCACCTCAAGTTAGGGTCGGTGTCAGTTGTGGTTGCCGCATCTCCGGAAATGGCAAAGCAATTCCTAAAGACACATGACCATATCTTTGCCTCTAGACCCCAACCCGCTGCAGGGAAGTACATTTCTTACAACTACAGCGATATCTTATGGGCACCTTACGGACCATATTTCCGGCAAGCACGTAAAATATATATGTCGGAGGTATTTACCCCAAAAAGACTAGAGTCGTATGAGTATATTCGCGTGGAAGAAAGGAGTGCTCTTCTCTCTCGCCTTCATGCCTTGTCTGGGAATCCCATTAAGGTGAAAGAGCATCTCGTGCTCTACACTCTCAGCGTTATAAGCAGAGTTGCATTGGGTAAGAAGTATTTCAGTGAATCCGAATCCGAATCCGAAACCTCTGCCGTCACTTTCAAGGAATTCCTGGAAATGTTGGATGAATGGTTCGTGCTTAATTCAGATTTCAACGTGGGCGACTGGATTCCGTGGCTCAATTTCTTGGACCTGCAGGGATTCGTGAAGCGAATGAAGGCCTTGAGCAAAAGATTTGATCGATTCCACGACCATGTCTTTGACGACCACAAGGCAAAGAGAGGAGCGGGAGATTTCGTGCCAAACGACATGGTGGATCTAATGTTGCAGCTGGCTGATGATCCTAATACCGATGTTAAGCTCACTTATGACAATCTCAAGGGCCTCACTCAGGTATATATATATATATACTTTCTGAGTCTTTTTCTTTGCTTGACTTATAGTTTAGTGATCGATTTTGTTTTTGTTCATCAATGTCATCAGGATCTCATAATAGGAGCCACGGATACAGCTGCGACTTCGGTGGAATGGACAATGTCCGAACTCTTGAAACAACCACACCTCATCAGCAAGGCCACTGAGGAGTTGGATAGGGTGATTGGAAAAGACAGATGGGTAGAAGAGAAAGATATCCCACAACTTCCTTATATTGATGCAATTGTAAAGGAAACAATGAGGAAACACCCTCCGGCCGTAATGCTTGCACCGCACTTTGCTCTTGAAGACTGTACCGTAGTCGATTATGATATTCGTAAAGGAAGCATAGTCCTCATAAATACATGGGGTATGGGAAGAGACCCTTTAATATGGGATGCACCTGAAGAGTTCCGCCCGGAGAGGTTCTTAGGAAAGGCTATTGATGTGAAGGGGCAATATTTCGAGCTGTTGCCCTTTGGCTCTGGTAGGAGGATGTGCCCTGGTTACAGCCTTGGATTGAAGATGGTTTATTCAACCTTGGCTAATATGTTGCACGGATTCGAGTGGAAATTGCCAGACAACATGAAGCCTGAAGATTTGACTATGGAGGAAGTTTATGGTTTGGCAACATCTAGAAAGTTCCCAGTTGTTGCAGTCACGAAGCCACGACTCCCACTTCATCTTTATTAGTTGTCACTTTTAGCTAGCATGAATTATCTATTTTCTGTTTGCTTTTATTTTGTAATAATTTCCTCGTTTGAGGGCCTGCATCATTGTTATCGTCTTCATCACCATTTCCCAAAAAAATCAACATCAAAACATTCTAATTTTTTTCACTTCTAATATCAAATCATTCACTTTTTATTATTATTCAAATAAAAAAATCACTACAAAACAAAACTTTTTCACTTTTCCATACCACTTTTTCATTTTTTTTATACCAAACATTCTTACTTTTTTTTCACATCAATCTACATCAACTACAGTGTTTAGGCCATCCCATTTGCCAAACACCCCCTTGAAGTCTGGTCTTCTAGTACTTTCTCGGCCGGGAATCTTAATTTCTTTTTGGGCCACGGTCCAAAGCTGAACAAGTTGGGCTACTCTTTTCTTCTCAAAGTTTTTGGGCAAAATGTGACGGAAGGCATTTTCTCAGCAACCATTTTCTTGGACCTACTACGAGAATAACGAGTAATTAATACGTGCTAGAAAATTAGAAATCATATAATTATTTTATAATGCAGTACCCAATTGGTAAAAAAAGAAAGAAGTGTTTTTAATTGTTCAAAAAATCTAAAAATAAGCTTAAAAATGAAGTTTTTGCCAAACTAAAAGCTTTATTTCTCAAACACAATCACAAACGTGTTTAATGGGCTTATAAAAAAATCCAAGTTCATGACTTGACCTAACCCAATATTGGACATAGTTTTCCTCCCAACCGAGTTAAATAAACTTCCTTCAACCTAATACTTACTACTAAAAAAACATATAACTTTTATATATTCAAGAGACAAAAGTCATTTTTAATAAACTAAGTTAAAAGAAAATTTCTCCAACCCTTGTGCAAAAAAAAAAAAGAAATGTCCTAACCCAACCTAGCGGGTACCAAACTCAATGCACATTTAATGGATATGGTTTTTTTTATTTTTCTATTTTTTTCCTCCAAACATGGGATATTTTAGTTGCACTACACATGAATACATGATACTCTCTTCTCTGTGTTTGGAGGCATCCATGCGTCATCAGTGACCTTACAAGGAATGCAACTTCAACGAATCCAAAACACATTAACGTTTGAGGGCCGGTAGGTGTCTCAAAATTCTTCTTAAAATTTTTCTTAAATGATGTGAAAAACACTATTTTAGAAAGGAATGAGAGAGAAAGGAGAGAGAATGAGAATTTTTTTTAAGGAAAACAATGTTTGCCACATCATTTGAGAAGCATTTTGGAAAGAATCCCTTGAGATGTCTAGCATTATTCTCAATGTTATAGCTTACATTTCCACGTTCATGACCTGACCTAACCCAACTTACTTAACTTTTTAGTTCTTTTATTAAAAGAAATTTAAGTTGGGTAAAAAATATTAAAAATGTTAAAAAAATATATATAACTAAGAAAATAATTAAATAATTAAACAAAATTTAATTATTATTTAGATCATGCATGGTTCACAGGTTGAGAATGTCATTTTTGTAGATATATATACTTTTCGAATTTTGTCCCTATCATTATGATGGTAATCGGAATTTTTTTTTTTTTGGAAAACTTCGCCCAACACTCTTGAATGTGTATTTTTGCAAATTATGTTAAATCCTAACAAACACCTAAATCCTTGCAATTTTTTTTTTTTTCCCTAAAAAAAGAAAGTTCTTTTTTTTTTTTTGAGAATTTTGACACTCCTCTAGGATTTAAAGGAAAATCCTAAAGGACGGGTGAAATTGAAAAATTGATACACTAAATTGAGAATTTTTGAAATTTAGGAAGATAATCATGAGTATGATGAAAGTTCAAGGAGGTTAAATGAAGTTTCTCTAATTTTTTTTTTCTTAAACAAGAATCTACTGATAAATTTGCTAAATCTATATCGACTGATTTTTTTTTTTTTTTTTGACTATATCAATTATAACATATCATGCTTTTAATATGCAGTATTTTTCAAGCCATAAACCAACTGAATTCAAATAATTTTAAAATTGTCAATTTTTTAAAATCGTAGGAAATTAATCTTTACCCATCATGGAAAAATTCCTTTTATTCTTTCTGTAAAGAGACTCTGTAGTCTACTCATTCATTGGTGTGATGCTCAGGAAAAGAAAGTATACTTTTTATCGTTTTAGTCATCATTGGTGTGAAGTCACATTTGCAGCTCTTTACAGCCTCGTCCTCTCGTGTCTTATTTATTATTAATTATAATCGGTACGTCTCTTTGCAACAGATAACGACGGTGGTCGGTATAAATGGTGGTGCATGCATTTATATTTGAGACAAATGAGTTACATTTGAGAGATACATGGCATCTACTACGTACCATACACTTTAAGTCCCAATCGAACAACTACTAAACATTGCAGCTCTTTACAACTTCACCATGCTATGTCTTATCATTGTTGGACTGTGTTATTTTTGTATGGTTATTAGTAAATTCATCATGAAATTAGCGGTTTAGAGTAAAAGATTTAATCCGTTTAACTACATTTTAGGTTGATAATTTTTTACACAATTCTCAAATTCAATACGAATTTAATACAAAATTAACAGGAAAGAGATCTAACTTGTTTAATTGAGCCGAATTGAATTAAAATTGAATTATATAATCTTATAAGCGTGACATCTCTCTGTCCCTTACCTTTTTCATGGGACACGCAACGCATTAATTCATACACGAAGACACAAGCTTATAACTCAACTATATATGTTAATATTCCCCCTACCCTGTATTCTCTGTATAATTAGCTATATAAACGCAAAAGCCCACCTCAAACTCTTAACCAATCACCAACAATGGAGGCTCCTTCTTGGGATCTTATAGCAACAATGGTATGGGTAGCTGTAGCTGCCTTAGCCTTTCTTTCAAAAACCTTAACCTTCAAACACAACAACCTAAAATTTGCACCGGGTCCTAAAACTTGGCCAATCATCGGCAATCTAAACCTTATCGGTCCCCTCCCTCACCAATCCCTTCACAAATTGTCACAAAAATACGGTCCAATTAGAAAAAAAGTTGGGGTCGTTCTATGTTGTGGTTGCCTCATCTCCGGAAATGGCAAAGCAATTTCTAATTAAAGACATATGATCATGTCTTTGCCTCTAGACCCCAAACAGCTGCAGGGAAGAACACTTCCAACTACTCCAGTCTCGTGTGGGCACCTTACGGACCATATTTTCGACAAGGGCGTAAACTATTTATGTCCGAGGTATTTAGCTCAAAAAGACTAGAGTCGTATGAGTATATACGTGTGGAAGAAAGGAGTGCTCTTGTCTCTCGCCTATGTTCCTTGTCTGGGAAGCCTATTGGGGTGAGAGAGCATCTCTCGCGCCTCAATCTAAGCGTTATAAGTAGAATTGTGTTGGGTAAGATGTATTTCAGTGATGAGGCCGAATTGGAAACTTCTGCAGCAACTTTCAAAGAATTCCAATAAATGTCAGATGAGTTGTTCTGGCTTAATGTGGCCTTCAACATTGGGGACTGGATTCCGTGGCTCAATTTCTTGGACTTGCAGGGATACGTGAAGCAAATGAAGGCCTTGAGGAAAAAATTTGATCGATTCCATGACCATGTTTTTGACGACCACAAGGTAAAGAGAGGAGTTGGAGATTTCGTGGATTCACTGTTGCAGCTGGCTGATGATCCTAATACTGATCATGTTAAGCTCTCTTATGATAATCTCAAGGGCCTCACTCAGGTATACACCAACTCAAATCTCAAAATCTATCAAGCCAATGCTGATCATGCTGATCATTTTTGTTTTGTTTCATCAATATCAGGATCTCTTAATAGGAGGCTCGGAAAGCTCTGCGAGGACAGTGGAACTGGCAATGTCGGAACTCTTGAAGCAACCGCACCTGATCAGAAAGGCAACTGAAGAGCTGGATAGGGTTGTAGGAAAAGACAGATGGGTAGAAGAGAAAGATATCCCACAACTTCCTTATATTGATGCAATTATGAAGGAAACAATGAGGAAAAACCCTACAGCATTAATGCTTGTGCCGCGCGTAGCTCTTGAAGATTGTAACACAGCTGGTTATGATATTCGTAAAGGAAGTATAGTCCTCGTAAATCTATGGGGTATGGGAAGAGACCCTTCAATATGGGATGCACCTGAAGAGTTCCGGCCAGAGAGGTTCTTAGGAAAGGCTATTGATGTGACAGGACAAAATTTCGAACTATTGCCATTTGGTTCAGGGAGAAGGATGTGCCCTGGTTATAGCCTTGGACTAAAGATGATTTCTTCAACCTTGGCTAATATGTTACATGGATTTCAATGGAATTTTCCGGCCAACAGGAAGCCTGAAGATCATTTGAGCACTGAGGAAGTCCCGCTTGTTGCAGTCCCAAAGCCACGACTCCCACTTTATCTTTATTAGTTGTCAGTTTTAGCGTGAACTATCTATCCATTAATTTGTGTCTACCTTTGTTTTGGAATTGTAATACTTACCTCATGATTTGAAGGGATGATGTAATTAAACCTTATAAAGATAGTAGTAGTAGAATAAAGGACTTCTCAATTTGAGAGGACAAGTGATAGTTTTAGTTAAATAAAATACTCTCAAATTGTAAGAGTACTCTAATAGTAATTATTTTATATACGACAATTATATATACTTTTGTAAGGTCATGTCTGATATACTAATGAAATATATATATATATATATATATATGTGTGTGTGTGTGTGTGTGTGTGTGTGTGAAGTTGATGTGTGTTTATTATTATTTTACCATACAATTTAGTCGCGGCTCCAATAAAGTAGTCATTGAGGTGACAACTCCCATACATATTTCCTGTGTTTTGTACAATTTCTGTCAAAATCTCCTCTTAAGTGCATGTATAGCAACAACATGCAGGCAGAATTCCTCACGTGGAAGGAGAAACTTCAAGTAGGTGAGGGGAGGCTTTCAAGCAGAGTTCCATCGGCATCAATGAACGTACCCCATTTGACACGTACCATTTCATCACAACGCCCATATATATATATGTGTGCGTGTGTGTGTGTGTGTGTGTGTGTGTGTGTGAAGTTGATGTGTGTTTATTATTATTTTACCATACAATTTAGTCGCGGCTCCAATAAAGTAGTCATTGAGGTGACAACTCCCATACATATTTCCTGTGTTTTGTACAATTTCTGTCAAAATCTCCTCTTAAGTGCATGTATAGCAACAACATGCAGGCAGAATTCCTCACGTGGAAGGAGAAACTTCAAGTAGGTGAGGGGAGGCTTTCAAGCAGAGTTCCATCGGCATCAATGAACGTACCCCATTTGACACGTACCATTTCATCACAACGCCCTTCAGCAGCCAGAAACGGTGCTATCACCGTTACAACGAGTCACGTCCCCAACTCACCGCCGCAAAATAAACCCAACCCCACCGATATTCGAATATCCGACGATTTTTCCGTCAGCCACAAAAAACTCCACCACGCTCTAGCAATCACAGACCCACCACACTTGTCACTACTAAAATTCATCCCCATACGTACCGGTGCAAATTTTCCGATGCATTTCTGAAAATACCGGCGCTTTTTTTTTTTTTTTTTTTGTTCCGGCACATTAGATTCAGTGGGGGTAAAGAGTTGTTTGAGTGCACCCTTCTGTTCTTAATTTTCTCCAAAGAGAACATTTTCTTTGTTTGTTTGTTTTTTTTTTTTTTTTGGCAAGAAGACTTTCAACAAATCATAACTTGGTCCTCCAAAAACTTCTTTATATACTCCGTTCTAGTTGCACAACGAAATAGAGAGACTTCAGCCGCACCATCTACTACTGATGGTCGGCTTTGTTTTTCTTTTCCGACTATTATTGATGGCCATGTCATTTATTTGACCTATTCTTTATTATTACTAGAATATTTTTGTTGTTTTTATTTGTATTCTTATAATTTTCCTTTTTCCTTCTCCCACTTCGAATATATGAAAAAAAAAAAAAAAAAAATCATAGGAACAAACCAAATTCATTTATCATTTTAATTAGTATTTTAATACTTTCTTTTACCTACGAGATTAAACTATCCCCTAATAAGTAAAAATTGAAATATGAAGTGAATAACAAAGATAAGTTTCCAAAACTCAATAAATTTTTTTGATAGATATATACTATATTAAATTATTAGTTATGTAACGTTCTTTGTCTCTAGACTCTGGCTAAAGCAAGAGACTCAACAGTAAGGCACATTGATGTGAAAAATAGTGCTCTCCAGCAACGTACTCCACCACCGACAGAAAAAATAAAACAAAAAACGTTGGAAATTCAACAGTAAAGGCACATTGATGTGAAAAATAGTGCTCTCCAGCAGCGTACTCCACCACCGACAGAAAAAATAAAATAAAAAAAACGTTGGAAACTCAACAGTAAAGGCACATTGAACAATTACATCAGATTTTGCTTTTTTTCATCTCAACCACAAGAAAGAAAAAGAAAAAGAAAAAAAAATAGTCTTTTTCATGCCTCTTTATTTTGTGGGGTTCTCTAACATATATATATATATATATATATATATATGGTCGGCTTTTAAAGTAAATTTTAACGTAGCTATTAAGCCAAATTTTGCTGTTGCTGCAGTCACCCTTAAGACCACAATGAATTTTTTATAGTTATTAACTCCTTGAAACTCCCTCGATCTCATGGAAGCAAATTTGGGTGAGTCCCACGCTTCCTTGCTGGCAGTCAGGTTGGCAGCTTCTCATGGTTGCTCCTGAGTCCTGATGAACATTGAAGGGGATTCTTTACTCAAGGTTCTCTTGCCATCGACGAACCAAGTCTTTTTTGCTGATTGGAACACTGAACCGGTTATTTCTGATATACAGTTACAGCTGCTCTCCCTTTTAGATAGGAAAGCTTTGAAATCTTCTATATATGCTAAATGTTTTACTACGGCCTTAAACAACAAGGGAATTCCAAGATTTCAAGCTTTGGAATTACAAACAAGGCCGTAGTAACTTTAAGGCTTTTTTAAAAAAAAAACAAAAAAAAATCTTTTCTTTTCTTTTCTTACCAGTAATAGTAAAAAAGCTAGTTGACAGGAAAAAGCTTTTTTTTTTTTACACTGTACAAGTTTTATAGTGAAAAAAAAAAAAAAAAAAAAAAAACCTTTTATTTCCTCTATGTTATGAGCCAAATTTCTTTCGGGGCAAAGCTAGCACAATAATGGGGGGCTTAAGTCCCCCAAAAATTTAACACCCATCAATATATTTTTTATTTTATTTTTAATGATATGGACCATTAAAAATTAGTTTCCTACTCCTTCATTTGTTTTTATTTTTTATTTTTGTCCCTCCTACACTCAAACTTTTGACTCTGAAGATGCGTTTGGGAGTGCGTTTTTAAAAAAATAATCTGCGATTTTAAACCAAATCACAACTTTAAGGTGTTTGGGATTGCGATTTTAAAAACGCAAATTTTAAAATCGCAAAAAAATCTGCGATTTCCATAAGCTGATTAGAAAGTGCTTATTTGAAAAAGTGCGAATTTAAAACAAAATCACGATTTTTATTAAAAAGATATTTGGCGCAATAGTTACATTTTTTAGAAAGGGAATGAAAAAAAATATCAAGAATACTCACCTAAAATATATTAAAACCTTTATTTTCTCTCTTTTTTTTTTTTTTCCTTCATCCTCTCTGTCTTGTTCATCTTTATTGGTAATTTGGTCATGAAACCGCAATTATATGCTGATGTTATCCAAACACTCAATTGATAAAAAAAATACTTTTTAGTATGTTTTACCAAACGTCTGTGTGATTTTTAAAAGTAGCGATTTTAAAAACACAATTTTTAAAATCGCACTTATTGAAATCGCACTCCCAAACGGCCCTGACCAAGGGTGAAACTAAAATGTTTAGTTTGAGAGACAAAATTTTTTAAAAAAATCTTGAGATGCTAAAGTTAATTTTTATTTTTTAAAATAAATAAATAAATTTTAGGACCACCCACTCCTCAAGCCAAAGGTGATTCCGCCGGCTCCGGCCCTGGCCACATATTATCTTATCTACACGACTCACGAGTACAGAGTACTTAGTACTAATTAATGGGGATGATGCATGGTGGCGTCTCTATCCCATATATTTGTTCAAAGGACACACAATGAATTCAAAACATGTTTTCATGACACATGACAGAAGCTTTACTCAATTATATAAACGCCAAAACCCACCTCAAGTTCCTCAACATTAATCCCCAACAATGGACAATGGAGGCTTCTTCTTGGGCTCTTACAGTAATGGCATGGCTAGCTGCCTTAGCCGTTCTCTCAAAAATCTTCACCTTCAAACGCCACCAACCAAAATTTCCACCGGGTCCTAAACCTTGGCCAATCATCGGCAATCTAAACCTTATTGGAGCCCTCCCTCAAAAAAAAAAAGGATGATTACTTACCGACATTAGCTATATATGAGTGCACAATTGGATGGTGGGGGCCTCTCTCTTGCCTTGTCAAACAGACACATTGCATAATTGGATGGTGGGGTCTCTCTCTCTTGCCTTGTCAAACAGACACATGACACATGAGTTAAGGTTACTCAACTATATAAATGTGGCAAAATCTACCTCGACTCTAACCTATCTCAACATTAATCCCCAACAATGGAGGCTTCTTCTTGGGCTCTTACAGTAATGGCATGGCTAGCTGCCTTAGCCTTTCTCTCAAAAATATCCACCTTCAAACGCCACCAACCAAAATTTCCACCGGGTCCTAAACCTTGGCCAATCATCGGCAATCTAAACCTTATTGGAGCCCATCCTCACCAATCCCTCCACAAATTGTCACAAAAATACGGACCGATTATGCAACTCAAGTTGGGGTCGGTGTCAGTTGTGGTTGCCTCATCTCCCGAAATGGCGAAGCAATTCCTAAAGACACATGATCATATCTTTGCCTCTAGACCCCAAACAGCTGCAGGGAAGTACATTTCTTACAATTACACCGATCTCTTATGGGCACCTTACGGACCATATTTCCGGCAAGCACGTAAAATATATATGTCGGAGGTATTTACCCCAAAAAGAATAGAGTCGTATGAGTATATTCGTGTGGAAGAAAGGAGTGCTCTTCTCTCTCGCTTGCTTGCCTTGTCCGGGAAGCCCATCAGGGTGAAAGAGCATCTCGTGCGACTCACTCTAAGCGTTATAAGTAGAATTGTATTGGGTAACAAGTATTTCAGTGAATCCGAATCCGAAACTTCTGAAATCACGTTCAAGGAATTCAAGCAAATGATAGATGAATGGCTCTTCCTTAATGCGGCATTAAACATTGGCGACTGGATTCCTTGGCTCAGTTTCTTGGACTTGCAGGGATACGTGAAGCGAATGAAGGCCTTGAAGAAAAAATTTGATCGATTCCATGACCATGTTTTTGACGACCACAAGGTGAAGAGAGAAGCGGAGAAGGATTTCGTGCCCAAGGACATGGTGGATCTATTATTGCAGCTTGCTGATGATCCTAATACTGATCATGTTAAGTTAACTTATGACAATGTCAAGGGTCTCACTCAGGTATATATATATATATATATATACATCTTAACTTTCTGGGTTTCTTTTTTTCCTTTGTTTGACAAATATTTCTTCGATAACAGGATCTCTTACTAGGGGGCGCGGATACCTCTGCAACTACATTGGAATGGACAATGTCCGAACTCATGAAGCAACCACATCTCATTAACAAGGCCACTGAAGAGTTGGATAGGGTTATTGGAAAAGACAAATGGGTAGAAGAGAAAGATATCCCTCAACTTCCTTACATAAATGCAATTATGAAGGAAACAATGAGAAAACACCCAGTTGCCGTACTGCTTGCGCCGCACTCAGCTCTTGAAGACGGTAACATAGCTGGTTATGATATTAGTAAAGGAAGTACAGTCTTAATAAATACATGGGGTATGGGAAGAGACCCTTCAATATGGGATGCACCTCAAGAGTTCCGCCCGGAGAGGTTCCTAGGAAAGGCAATAGATGTGAAGGGGCAATATTTTGAGTTATTGCCATTTGGGTCCGGGAGGAGGATGTGCCCCGGGTACAACCTTGGACTGAAGGTGGTTTCTTCAACCTTGGCTAATATGTTACACGGATTCGAGTGGAAATTTCCAGACAATGTGAAACCGGAAGATTTGAGCATGGAGGAAGTTTATAGTTCGGGAGCATCTAGAAAGTTCCCACTTGTTGCAGTCACGAAGCCACGACTCCCACTTCATCTTTATTAGTTGTCTCTTTTATTGCATGAATTATCCTCCTTGTATCGCTTTTAATTTATGTGTTCCTGTCTTCCTCACTCTTCTCCTTCTTATATTAATTAATTATGAGTTGTTAAATTATGATCAAATATTATCAGCTATGTTACAGTCTTCAAGAGCTGAGTGCGGTGCAAGCATTATGGCAGCAGGCCAGGGTGTTTTGTCATTGTTTCCTTCATAATTGCATTTATATAAGGTAGTTGAGGGATATCTTTCTTTTCTACCCATCTGTCTTTTCCAATAGCCGTATCCAACTACTAGTCTTCAGTGGCCTTGCTAATGAGATGTGGTTGCTTCATGAGTTCGGACATTGTCCATTCCAATGTAGTTGCAGAGGTATCCGCGCCCCCTATTAAGAGATATTGTTATCGAAGAAATATATGTCAAACAAAGGGGGAAAAAAAAAAAAAAAAAAACCCAGAAAGGTTAAGGTGTAGATACCTGAGTGAGGCCCTTGAGATATGGACTTGTGTCTTTAGGAATTGCTTTGCCATTTCGGGAGATGAGGCAACCACAACTGACACCGATCCCAACTTGAGGTGCATAATCGGTCCGTATTTTTGTGACAATTTGGGGAGGGACTGGTGAGGGAGGGCTCCAATAAGATTTAGATTGCCGATGATTGGCCAAGGTTTAGGACCCGGTGGAAATTTTGGTTGGTGGCGTTTGAAGGTGAAGATTTTTGAGAGAACGGCTAAGGCAACTATCCATGCCATTACTATAAGAGCCCAAGAAGAAGCCTCCATTGTTGGGGATTAATGTTGAGATACGTTAGAGCCCAAGAAGGAGCTTCCATTTATATAGTTGAGTGAGCTTGTGTCATGTGAACATCATTGAATGCATTGCGTGACCCTGGGACAAGGTAAGATCAGAGAGAGAGAGAGACCACCATCCAATTCATATTTTGGTGACATAGTTGAGTAAGCTTGTCTCCTGGACAAGGTAATTGATTAAGATAGAGACCCCACCATTTCCGGACTCACAGTGATAATATATGGCTAATATTGGGAAAGTATGGTATAGTATATTTTATGGGATTTTTATATATCATCAGAAACGATAAGAGCAAATGTTAAATATAATTATCAGTATAATTAGAACAATTGACTACGTACGTGTGTGTCGAGGTATCGATCGGAAATACCTGTAAAGAGAAAAGTAATTAGCAAAAGAGTTTGTTAAAGCGAGCCAACAAGAAATAACTTCAATGCATATGTCAATATAAGAGTAAAAGGGAAATAGCCAAATAAAACATCCATATTTTAGGATTTTGATACATCAATGGAGGCAATCTCGGTGGTATTGAAAATTTTAATTCTAAGGACTACAAATGGTATGCATTAACACTAACGAATGTTATGCATTAATTAAGACCTCTTGTGGGGATATACTTAGTTGATTTGTTATGGTAATAATATTATAAATTGTTATAAACCTATGCTTTGGCGACTCATTAAATTGCTCTATCTCTTTTACAATTGTGATGTCATACAGTAATTTTGAAAACAATGAAACATCGTCATCATTATGTCATCACAACAACAAAAACAAGAGAAGAATGAAACATATACTACTACTAGTACTACTGCATGTGTACTGCGAGTGCTCTTCACCAAGCCATTTGATATAACCTAGCCTATCCTTATCCAGCTTTTGGAAGTGTCAATTTCCATGATCTTGATCAACGAATAATCAATTTCATTTTTTGCTGCTTTTACTTAATTGATCAACGGCGTTGGATGAAAGATATATATATAAGCTAGCTTTGATTATGTTCATGATGGTGCCCCTTGTTAAATGAGTTTTATAGCATGAAATATGTTGCAGATTCTTTTGCTGCTTTGAAGTGCATGTAAACTATGGATCCATTTTCCATCTTTCTTCATTGTAGAGGTATACTTTCATACCATTAAATTGGATTGTTAAGTTGCTTTTCATGTTCTATTTTTTACTTCCACTTATCCCCATCGTCTGTTTATTACATTGCATATATTATTACAGTGAAGAAAATTATTTTGCCACACCACACATAATTTAAGTTTTAGAGAGATTAAGTGAAATTTCCTTTGAATTTAACTACATACATTAAGATTTTTAAGAAAGAAAAGCCTTTGTCTCGGAGTCTTTTCTACACACTATCTTTCCACACCAAACCTCCCTAATTATTAAGAGTCTAAAAATTAGTCTAGCCTGGCCTCTGAGTTTGACGGCATAGAGTTTGTAACATAAGGACACTAGCTCCCACGTCATTTAGGATTCCTTTGAAAAAAGAGAGTTTAATAAAAGGACAACAACAAAATTAGCCCACAGCATGATTTACTTGACTTTTGATTTCCTGAGAAGATAACGTTTAGAAAAAGACGAAAAAAAAAAAAAAGAGCTTCGAGCAATATTCATGATGTAGAGCTAAAATTTAGTTAAAGAATATTATTTTTAACTATTTTTTTTTAATTAATTTAACTTATGTATTATTGAGCTACCGTGTAGCGGTTAGTCAAATTTTTAGCCAAAATGAATAGCTGGATGAAGATTTTTTTAAATATTTTTTACTATAAGATTAACCAAAATAATATTTTAGCTAACTTAATTATTATGAGTGCTCTTGTATCCTAGCATCAAAATAAATTAAAACAAGGATACAATTGTTTTTCACGTGGGCAACCAAACATTTAAAGCATATATATCTAATATCTTCAATAAGTTTTAGGTGAGCTAGGGTGGGCATTTGTCCCGTCTCGCCCTACCCTAGCTTGGCCACTGTTTCACTTTAAAAATAAAATAAAAAGCTTAGCCACTATTTGGAAGGATAAATTAGGACATAATTTTTCTTTAAATTATTATTATTATTTTTTTAATTACGATTCAGTCTATAAAATTATCACACGTTCTTAAACATGTGAAAAGAATAAAAAAAAAATTAATATCATTAAAAAAAAATTGGAAAGAAACTCTATTAAAAAAGCAAGTTAGAGAGGCCATAATGTCATTTAAAAAAAATTAAAATTAAAAGTGCAAATACAAAATAAGAATAGTTGAAGGGATAAAAGCGTATTTTACAATCAGTACGTCTGCTTGCAAGTTGCAACAGATAACGACGGTGGTGCACGATTTGCATGGGCCATGGCGTTTGAGAGATAGTACATATCATCAACTACGTAATCATGGCAGCTCTTTACAACTTCACCATGCTGGTAATTGCTATCTCTTATCATCATTGGACTTTGTAATTTTTGTAGGGTTACTTACCACTAAATTTTGAGGCCGGGAAAGTGAAGTTTTCTTGTGGGTGTTTTGCGGGATGAATGTACTGAGAAAGGCATCCGTGGTGATGGAGATTGACAAGGATAAGATAAGGGGTGAGATGGATTTATAACGCGTTTGACTTTGCAATTTCAAATAGTACAATTAAAAATAACGATTTTAAAATATTCGATTTGAAAACATTATTAAAAACGCAGTTAAAGTGTTTGGCAAAATCGCAGTCTGACATTTAAAATTACTTGTTTAAAAAAAAAAAAATACATCTCATTACCTGCAATATAAAAATACTAATTTTTTGAGTTTTCAAATCGCAATGGCAAGCGCACCCTTAGTAGTTAAGTTGGAACAAAATTCCAACTCATTAAGATTACCATATTTAAAATTAGTATTAAGATTAATTAGGAATTCCTATCAACTTAGGTGTGTTCCTATTGTATTCTATTTAAAGACCATTTTGTTGTTAATAAGATAATCATATAAAATATTTGTGGTATTGTGGTATTTTCTCCCCCAAGCCAAGATGGCCTGGGGTGAATTTTTGGATTAGGATCTACTGAAATTCCTAGGAAATTTCAGTTTCTGAAATTTCAAATTCAAGCCGTCCATTTTTTATCTAATGATCATTGTTCTGTCACGTGTTCCACTACTAATAAAATAATAAATATTTATTATTTTATTATTTTATTAGTAGTGCGACACGTAGCAAAATAATAACCCTTAGATGCAAAATAAATGATCTAAATCTGAAATTCTAGAAACTGAAATTCTTAAGGGAATTTCAATGGAAATCCAAATTTTTTGCCTTCCATAACAAGTTACAATTGTTTACCTTTATGGTGTAATGCCACGTGTATGCTTGTAGATTATGGACATTGCATGCATAACTCTTTATCGGGATCAAGTACGATTAGAATGACGTGGCAAGACAATTATCCTTTGTATCGCACTCTCATAATGACCCGAGCAGTTCACTACTAATAGGAGCACAGTGTGCACTCGGCCCATATGGGCTTGTGTTCCGGTCCAAGTGGCTCTCCCACTTGGGGTTAGAGCTTGTTTGGAATTGCGTTTGAGAAATAGAACTTTTAAGTCAAAAAGAGCTTTTGGGCAAAAGCTTCATTTTTAAGTTTTTTGCCAAAAGTGCTTTTTGACAATTTTTAGGCTTTTTGGACCTTAAAAGTGCTTTTAATTTTTTTACCAAACGAGTACTTTTGTCTTCAAACGAACTTTTTGAGTGTTAAAAGCACTTTCAGGCTCCTCAAACGCAATCCCAAACAGACCCTTAGTTGAGTAGATATCAATACGTTATTAATAATCATTAAAACAAATACCTATATATCAAATTAGTTTTTTCAATGGAAAAACTTCTTTGATTAAAAATGAAGAACACCAAAATTTGAGAGGATTGCGTTCGATCATTTTCCTATAAAGTAGTGGATCGATCGGATGAGCATGCCTTTCGCACGGGATGCTCTAAATGATTGTACGTCATCCCATTTTTAATCTCCCTTGACTCATCTTTTATTAATTAGCTGTGTATTAGATGTAAATTAGGCCATATAATGTTGAAATTATGCATAAAACTTTGCCGAGTAATTAATAAAATAAAATAATAATTTATTTTTAGTCTCCCTTCCTGCCTAATGATGCTATATTCATAAGATTGGACTCCTAGTTGTCATCATGATATATAATGGACTAATACCAAAACAAAGGTGCCGTATGTGGACTCCAACTAATTAAGACAATCGTTTGCAAATACAAGGTTTCCATAGGCCAAAAAGTGGTCCTGTCTAGACATTTTGTCACTTTATGACTTTGATTATATGTATCATATAAACATGCATGTCATCTATTCTTCGGTGGTTGAGGACGAGACGGCTCGAATATAGTAGAATTTTGTAGAGATTTGGAGCTCGAAAGAGACCCGTCGAAAATTGTGTATCCCTTGCAATAGGAAGGATTTTGTTGGAGTTAGTAAGGCCAATTGATCGATGATTTACGAGTTATGTTAAATAGTCTTTATTTATGGTAATTGTAAGACATATTAGAAAGGAAGCAAATGAAGCAGTCTACCCTACCGTGTTGCGAAAGCAACTTTTTACTAATCTTTAGATCAAGTATGGATGGAAAACAATCTTATTTTTATCCAATGGCTTACCTATATTTTCATCTAAAATATCTAATCAAAAGCTAGCTATTTTGTCTATTTTACCTACATCTAAAATATCTATTCAAAAGTCATGTTTTTGCTGATGAGTGAGCATACAGAAACCTAAGAAAATCAAAAGGCCTAAAAATATTCTGCCTATTTGGCAATCCACTCTTTTTTTCTTTTTTCTTTTTTCCTTCTTTATGCCTTCTGTTCATATTACCAAACAATTTTATTCATTTTTCTCTAACAAAAAATTTAAAACTCTTTTTACCTATATATATCACTTCAATCAATTCTTATTATATTATTAAAAAAACAAAAATAAGAATGATTTGCCAAATGCACCGAATAACTCTCCATAAAACAAAAAGAAGAGGACAAATTAAAAGTCCTAGCCTGCTTTAAGATGATAGTTCCTTCAGAATTACATAAAGAGAAGTCCTGATTAAACAGCACAAGAAAACAAATTAAATACAAAGACATATCTAGAAGCATTGTCATGTGAACAATGGACTCATCATACTCAGCCTTTGACGTCCACATCTACAATATTCAAGCCAAACAGCACATTCCAACATTAAATTAATAAAGCCACTTGACCTTATAATTAAACACCTAAATCTAAGCTTGCACTCCACAATTCCAATTGCAATAGTTTTTTTTTTTAAAAAAAAATGGGTGTTTTGAGAATTTTGATTAGATTTAACGAAAAATTATAACGGAATATGGTAATTGAAAGTTGATGCCTTTAATTATGAGTTTTTAAACTTTTGGAGTATTGTCAAAATGAGTGGAAGTTCGGATAAATTTTCTAAAGTTTTCCCAAACAAAATATTAACTATGAAATTGGATCCTATATATTGTGAGGATCTGATGTACTTCTGAAACAATGAATTGCCATGTCATTGATTTATTGGCGTATATGTTGCCGCGTGGTGAATGTGTTGTCATGTCATTTAAAAATTTTAAATGATGTGGTACAATGGATATCGTTAGATGCAATAAAATAAATTTTATGTATATATGAAATAGAATCCTAGTTATTGTGAGTGTTTGATGTACTTTCGAATCAATGAATTATCATGTCATTGATCTAATAATGCATATATATTCTACCACGTGATGAATATGTTGTCAAATTATTTAAAAAATTTAAATGACATATACATTAATATATATCGTTAGATGCAATAAAACAAAATGTTATATGGGAAACGTAATTCAATTGAGAAGATCTAATGTACTTCCGAAACAATGAATTGTCGCGTCATTGATCCAATGATGTATATGTTATTACATGGTAAATATGTTAAAATTTTTGGAAATGAGATACAATATTGTACATTGTTAGATGCAATAAAACAAAATCTTATGTATGAAACGGCGGGATTTGATGTGCTTCCGAATTAAAGAATCTTTTGGTATAATATATAGTTCCATAAGCGCGGCTGCTTAAGCATGAAAAAGTAAATGGGTTGAAGGGCATCCGCGTTTCAAATATTCGAACTGCTTAGCTGTGTTTGACAATAATGAAGTATTCAAGTGGGTGATTGGCTAGTTTTGAATGGCCTTCTACTTCTTCTTTGAATAAGTATAATACTTGGTCACATACAATCCAAAACAAAAGAATATTATATTCTTGTTTTCTTCAAAAAAATAAATAAAGAAAAAGAAAAATGTTGATTCAAGATAACATCTTCTCCTCTAAACAAATCCTTACACTTCAGGCTTCAGCCTAGAATTAATGTCCAAAGTATGCAAATCAAGACAACCTTTTAACGAATCTCTCTATTTACAGTATGATATACATATATAGATATGGATATATATATATATATATATAAGTAGTACTATATATTATTCTATGCAGTTGCCCTGCCCATCTGGCTCAACGGAGATTGCATCCCATTTCTACAGTTTTGGCGTAGAGCAGTGTCGGAGAAAGAGTTGGGTGACTTTGGCGTTCTGGGTTGATGCCTTTGATGTCCATGATGGTGGTGGTGGTGGTGGTGGTGACCGCCATTCTCTTTCCTTTGGGAATCTTTTCTCTGTTCCTTTTGTCCTTGTCCGTCTTTGGCATCTTCCTTGTTCAAATCTTTTTCAGCTGGAACCGTGTACACAAATGGGCCAATGGGAATGTCGTCAAAGTCCTTGAGCGGCTCCAAAGTCTTGACAACCGTGCTCATTGTTGGTCTCTGCTTCGGCCGGTGGCTCAGGCATTGATATGCCAGTGCAGCCGCCTTCCGAGCCCCTACTTCAGAGTATTGGCCTTCCATTCTCGGGTCCAGGATCCGGCTAAGTTTCCGGGGCTCATTCAACATTGGTCTTGCCCACTCTACCAGATTCTGCTCTCTGCTTGGACGGCTCTTGTCCACCGACCTTCTCCCTGTCAGAATCTCCAATAGTACCACTCCAAAGCTATACACATCGCTCATCGCTGTCAAGTGACCTGAAAAAATATTCAACAATATGTTAATTTTCAACGCATATATATTTATAGACATTTGGCAGAATTTTAAATGGGTTTAAAAGATTATGAGGAAATTTCTTTCCTTTTTCCCTTTAGACTTATTCTATGAATGGATAAAATGTGTAATTGGAAGAAGTCAAAATTGGCACAATTGTATTATTAAATTACCAGTCATGATGTATTCGGGAGCAGCATAGCCTTGGGTGCCCATGACACGTGTGGAAACGTGTGTATCATCTCCTTCCGGGCCATCTTTTGCGAGCCCAAAATCTGAGAGTTTGGGAGTGTAATCCTGGAAAGAATACGATCAAATAAGAGTTTAGTAACAGGAAAGTATTTAATAATCCAACCGTTGATGGAGCTATATAATGGAAAGAAATATAGAAATACTTACCGAGTCTAACAAGATGTTTGATGCCTTAAAATCTCGATAGATAACTGGTTTTTCTGCATCATGAAGGAAAGCAAGACCCTTGGCTGCTCCAAGAGCAATTTTCATTCTTGATGACCATGGGAGGGATACTGTATATCCTGCAAATCCAGAAGATACCCATTAGTTCTCAATTTCTATGCAGAAAAGGGTAATTGAAAGTTTTTTTTTTTTAAAAAAAAACAAAACTTGATAATTTTGAGAGAGCATACTTCTGAATAGCTGATTCTCTAAGCTGCCTCTTGGCATGTACTCATAAACTAGAAGCCTATGTTCTTCTTCACAGCAATACCCTATCAGCTTCACAAGGTGTGGATGCCTCAATTGCCCAAGAAAGATAACTTCTGTCTGTAGGAGAAAATGTAATTAAAATTGATCAGATTACAAGCAACAATCATCTGCATTCATGATGGAAAAAAATTATCATAATGGGATTAATAAAGTTGTGAAAAAAGCACTCACCAACCACTCCCTATGGCCCTGCGAGCCATCCAAATCCAAAAGCTTGACAGCAACCGGCTGAGCCTTTAGACCAGGCCTAAGCTTGTCATCAATGAACCCCTTGTGAACGGGTCCGAACCCACCTTCACCAAGAAAGTTAGACGAGGAGAAGCTCTGCGTGATGACCTTGAGCTCCGCAAGGGTAAAAACATGCAGATTTGATCCTGCCAGAGATAAGGAAAGGTCTTCTGAAAGAGTCGAGCTCGGGTAACTCAGATCAGATATTGAAATCCTCTGAAATGAAGTTTGTTTGGCGCACACTTTCTTGGTTTTGGACGGGTGAACAGGCTTGTAACAGCTTGGTAATATTGAGCTCCATTTGATTTTCTTGACAATCATTCTTGCTTGCTGCAACAAAAATGCTCTTCAAACTTGTGTGAAGAAAAATGGTTGAGAAGTTTGGAGTATATATTAGGTGGGGGAAGAGAGATCGATGTTTATTGGTGAAATGGTCTGTGGTTTGGTAGTCTTTTAAAGGGGAAGATGCTAATTGCTAAGGGCTAATATTCAAAAATATCACCAACCTGCTCTCTCTACCACGACCGATGTAGCAGAGAAGGTTTCTGCACCTGTTGATTTTTCTCTGTTTCTCTTTTATACGACATGTGAATTCTCCCACATCGTTTATTTATAAACCAGGATCTTAGGCAATAATATGGCCGGTCGATGATCCCCAAGTCTACATAGTTGGTTGAAGATGAAATGACAAGGCTACCCTCCTTTGACATTTTGCATTAATTGCTTGGAAGAAAATCAACTTAATTTTGGTTTTTTGTCTTTGGAACTTTTTTGCATCAAAGCATATGTATTCATAATTACATCTCCTTTTCCAGTGATGTTAAAGCGACTATGCCTGGCCGCAAACTGTGGTATTTTCCCACGCCCTAAATTGACTTATTTGTTTAGTTTTGCTTAGTTTAATTATTGAGCAACTTTTTTTCTGCAAATAAACCATGTTTATAGTCCCTAAAAGATCACTGGATTGTTACTAACATGCCAAAACTGGAGATTCGATATGGCATAACGCGATTGTACTCGAGTCGACTGGTTAATGAACCAGCTATTGATCCGTTAGGCGGGCCTAACACCAAATATAATTAAGTTCTGGTAGTTGTCGGATTTGTTTCGTGACGGTTTTGAAAGTATTTTTAAAACAAAAAATATATTTCCCAAAATTATTAATATACTTTAATCCTACCAAAATACACTTTTTACGTTTATATCACAATATTTCAAAACCATTATCAAATACACTCTACGCGTATTCTGACCACTAGTCTTCAAGAAATCCAGCTGCTATTTCAGACATGGCGGCATGAGGGTTTTCTAGTGAACTAGTCATAAGAGGGCAATCTCGTCAACAGGGGGAAAGTGTTCTTTAGACATTATAAGAGAAATTAAAAAAAAAAGTTGGTCTGCTTCCATCAATCGTTTACCTTCTAGAAACCTTATATTATATCAATCTGTAATCTGCCGAATTACTTAACAAATAACAGCCCTTGACGGATGATTAATAATAAAACACAGACTGATCACATCCGTCTGGTCTGTGGACTTGTCCTATTCGGCAGATCTGGTGGCCATGATTCTTCCAGCAGTTGACCTCAGATAATACAACAAGAGGGGCCCCCGCTTGGTGGTTGAGGTGTCATCCCAGATAATCTCTAATGATCTTGTTCTTAATTAGCAAAGAATAATAGAATAAATTTTGGTAACACAAGTAAGATTGTTGGTTAAGGTGATCTAAGCATAATTTAAAACAAAAATTAATTAAACTAATTGATAAATAGTATCCTCCCATCATTTCAATAATTATCTTGTTTTGTTGTTCAATTATTCTGTTCTCAGCAAAAGAAATAAATTAAAATCAATGAAATTTTGGAAATGACAAATTCTTCGAATCTAGCCCATTAGACTGACATCAGTCTAAAATGCCACATAGTACAATACATCTCACGACTTCTGTCATACAATTGACACATGCTAAAAATTATAAAAATAGTTACAGACATGTCAAATGAAGAGATTATCGGATCGCTTGATTGATGAATCGAGTATCGGGTTGGTTGGAGAACCATATACATTATGAACAAATGTTAATTTTATAATATAATTTCGAGAAAATTCCTAGGGAAAATTTTTACCTTCTATGTATTTATAAAATAAAATGGGTTGCATTGCAAGGAACAAGCCAAATGAAGATTAGGGGTTGAGGTGTGGATAATTATGGTGTTGTTTATTATTAATTGTTGATGTCAGCAGAATTTAGACAAAAATTAATTAAAATGAATTGGACAAACAGAAACTGGCTTTCCACGTTGTTGTTGTGTGAAAGGCTCGTCGGTCGTCAACTTCGAGACACTCGATGGAATGATCCATGAAGATGTCCGAGCAATTTTGTCAGAGGGGTAGTAGGTAAGTGGGACCATTACTCGTGTCGCCATATTAAGAAAGTCAATGGGCATAAGTGTCATTTCCGAACAGAAAATTGCGACCGCGTCAACGTGGAAGTCATGAGACTATTATCTTTCCTTTCCCTTGGTCCTTCTCTTGGAGCTCAAGGTGAAAAGCAAATAATTACTTAGAGCATCCAAAGCCTTCTTTTTTAGTGAACCATATATAGAAGGATAATTCCAAATTTTTCTACGTTTTTTAAAAAATAATTGCACTCCCAAACTACATATTTTTATGTTATTTAATTTAAAATAACATTTTTAAATTACAGTGTCAAAACCATTCTTAATAGAAGTGGCTCTTAAAGCTAACTTTTGGCCTCATAGACAACTCATTTAAAGTTTTGATCCCCACACGGAAAATTTAGATACTCATATACCACTAATCCATTGCATGAAACTTTAATTATAATATATTTTTAATTAAAAAAAGAAAAGAATAGGCTCCATTTTTTTATTTGGGAAATTTGCCAACCCAACCAATAATAAACGAATGAAAATAGTTCCCAAGAGGTAGTTCAATCGGTTAGGAACTACGCCTCGTGAAGCGAAAGTTACTAAGAATGAAGAAAAATAGAAAAATGGACAGGTGGGTTATTTCACTAAATATTAGGAAATATTAAATGGTTTCGTAGGTTTTAGACTATGATGATCATCTCATACACTCCACCATTCATTCGTGCATCCCTCTCTCTCTCTATCTCTCTCCGAGATAGCCTTATAATAAATTTAAATAATTAATGATTTAAGACAGGTAATATACTTTTTTAATCCCACTTTTTCTCATTTATAACTAGACAGCAATGATTTTTACCATTCATGGGAAATTAATGACTAGACAAGCAAAGCAATGATCTTTGAAAACTACAGCATAAGACAGCCAAATTGTGGGAGTCTTGTTAGCTTTTTTACCCTTTTTAAAGAAAATAAATAAACTTTTGTCCTGGTCAGATTAGTGTTGTAAACTTGTAATAATTAATTAGTTGCGACCCGAATTTAATTATTATTGTGGGTGGGTGGGTGCGTTAATTACATAATTATCCATCATTTTATATATTCTTTGATCAATGTTATATATCATATCTTATTTAATTCTTAGTATTATCTGTTTGTAAAAGGTCAAGATATTTGGATGAACTAATCGATCCAACTACAACTACCTCACCTTATCTTTGGAATCTTACCAAACAGCCAAGGATCAAATTTCTAGAAAGTTTCATATGTTTACATTGACTTAACCTTTCCTCTCTCACAAAAAAAAAAAAAAAAAGACTTAACCTTTCCTCCAAAAGCCTCTTGTCGAAGCTGGCTGCTATCAGTTTACAGCTTAATTGATTTCTGGAAGCCAATACTAAGACCAAATTTTTTTTAAAGAAAAATATTAAATATATTCTTAAGTGTTTACTTTTTAACGTGAATGTGAAAATTATTATTGAATGAAGTAATAAATAAATGAAAATATATATATATATGAATAGTTAAGAGTATAATATGCAGTACTATTTTTTTAAGAAAATAAATAAAGGTTGCTTCTGCTCTTGTACCAAAGTTTGAGGCAGAAAAGTCTCATATCATTAAAAAATAAATTAGGCTGAAATCGAAGACATGTACACGATTTCATTGCATGTTCATACCTTTAACTCATTCCCTACTACATCTTGCTTGTTCAATTCATCATAGAAAAGACTTATTAGACACAGTCACTGAGTCACAGACAGTCTATGCGATGGGTTTGACTGCTAAAATTATTAATGGAAAATCAACCAACTACAAATTATCATAAAACAATATTATTGTTAAGGTATATTACAATTTTTACTATAAAACGATGTGCAAGTGCAACCATACACTCTTAATTATTTTTTTCTGATTATAAACTATTACATTAGTTTGTATGAAAATTATCGTACCCTAGACATTTTCCTTATATATATAATATAAAAACGATGCTTGTTGAATTTAGCTCCGTCATCAAAGTCCGAGATATTTTTATTTCCGGAAATGAAAATAAATTGGTGTAAAATATAGTATTATTCTTTCCAACATGCCTACCGCCCTGCTCGTTAAAACAAAACATTAACAAATTAAACGACTTAAAAACAAAACATCCTTAAAAACACCTTAACAAACAAACAAACAGAGTCGACTATTGTTAGGCCTCTGAAAACGTATTAGTACGTAGGCTTGCAGAAGATTGTGATTGGTATGAGCGTGTTTTAGGAATGAGAAACTCGTGAAGATCGGTAAAAACTCGTGAGTCCGGTCAATCTTCTAGTGGTGCCTATTTTGGTGACGTAGCGCACGCTTGATTGGGTCAGAAAAACTCGTGAAGATCAGTAAAAAGCGTGTCAGCGCCGTGCACCGTGTCATCGTGTAAATAAATAAGAATGGTCAGAACCCTTAGTTGTTGTCCACTGAGATCCTTTGGCTGACTTTTACAAAGGAGGCTGCTTAATTAATAATTAATTAACACAATTTTTTCGGTCCACTTGGATTATGAATCATGTGAACATCGTAAATCGTGCAAACTGTAATATTTTTAATCATATATTTTACCACACTTTTATAAAGTTTTTTCACTTTTTGTTAAAAAAAAAAATGCTAAAAGGTTAAATTCGTTTTTGAACGTTTTTTTTTTTAAAAAAAAAAAAAAAAGTAAGGCATGATTTTTATTGACAAATACATGAGATTGGTTAAGGTAACTGAAAAGTGGATAGTGGAGGAAGGGGGGACAAAATTTCCCAATGGAATTCAACTTTCCCATATGAGTCCCAATCTTTGTGCTTCTAGCAAACTTGGAAATCCTAATTAGAGGAAAAATTCAAATTCACATCATGGCTGACGCCGGTTTACATAAACATTGTTAGGCTATACTGACGTGGGAATAATTAGTTTAGGGCCTAATTAGCTAAAGGCCCAACTTAAACAAAGAGTTGAAATGGTTAATTTCTTCAAAGACAATGGTTATTGGACAGCTACGTGGCAAATACTCAGCAACATCCACCAAACACCATCTCTAGAAAACCTTCCGTAAAATGGGTTATCGTTCCTAAAAACAAGTATGTCTTTCATAGCTCGAAACCTTCTCTATAACTCGTTTCCAACCTTCCTGCCAACATCAGACGGAGGGCTGGGACCAAGGCTTTCATGGACCATGCATCCCTCCCCAAAATAAGGAAAAAATATATATTATAAGTAAAAATAATAATTAAAAAAAAAATTGGCCCTATTTTTAATTTTATTGGCCTATACCCACTAAGTTTTTTTTATTTTTGGCCTTTACTTTCAAATGTTCACTTTTTTTGGCCCTTACGGTAGTCTTTAGTTCATAAAAAATAACCAAAAAAGATTTTTTTAATAAAAAAATTCTAAAGAACCGAAAAAAAAAAAAATTTGGCTGGCTCCGTCCCTGGACGTCATTATTACGAATTACAATAGTCTTTCCTTGTATTGCATGAACAACCGTCTTGTTCGACCTGCATCATCAGGAAGGCATGATTTTTGTTGAGAAATACATGAGATGGGTATGCATGGTAACTTATTTTGCCATTATTCAAATCTTACCCGTGATAGCTATTGAAAGTGATTAATTTCTCTGATAGAATACAGAAGTAGTTTGGGATATAAGTCGCAGTCTTCGTGCTTCTAGCAAACTTGGAAATGCTTATTCGAAGAAAATTCACATTGACATCATGTCCTACGCGGCACGACCGTTCACATCAACATTGTTACGTTATACAATACGACGATACGTAATTTACATTTACTTAATGAGCAAGCATTACCAAAAACACACGTGCGTGAGAGGCCATTTCAGATCCCACATGCATGAGCAGGTGATCGGGCAATTCAAATTCTATTTGCTTGAACTACTCAGGCATTTGCCTAAACAAGTAGACTCCAAACATGTAGAATGGATAGGCATTCAGGCAACTCGAGTTCTATTTGCTTAAACTACTTGGACATTTGCCTAAACAAGTGGACTCCAAACATGTGGAATGGACATGCGTTCGAGCAACTCGAGTTCTATTTGCTCGAACTACTCTGACATCTGGCTAAACAATGTAAGTTGACTCCAAACATGTGGAATGTATGGACAGGCATTCGGACAACTCGAGTTATATCTCATCGAACTACTCTAACATCTGCCTAAAAAAGTTGACTCAAAACATGTGGAATGCATGGACAAGTGTTCGGGCAACTCAAGTTCTATCTAGTTGAACTACTCAAACATTTGCCTAAACAAGTTGACTCCAAACATGTGGAATGGACAACCTCATTACATGAATCCGCTAAAACTATTACTGAAAACATTTTACGTCGAAACAACCGGAGCCGGTCTCATTGACTCCATACCTTATATGGCCAACTGCGTTTTTTTTACCATACCTTAATCTCTATATAAATATCACTACTGTATTACAATTCCTATGACACTTCCCGGGCTGTTATCGTTCTTTTTCTTTCTCTGTCTCTTACTTTCGCTATTTCTCTTTCACTTTAATGGTATTTGTATTTTACCTTTCTTTTGGGTCGTATAAATGAGCCCGAAGGCTTTGCATAGTGAAGAGCCAGGGTGATATGGGCCGAAACTGGGGCCCCTGTTAGAAATGGACCCTTTCTTCTTTGTTTTCATGTTAGGGACGCGTAGTAGTCAAAGACGAAAACAGCCTGGTGTCCACTAACGAACACATCCAAGGACCAAGACAAATGTATAAAAGATTCTCCAGAAACGACCAAAACAATATATTAAATTATTATATGTAATACGAATAGACCATGTTGAATATTCTAATGGTCCCGATTCTTTTGCCTTCTCTCTCGCATTATCTTTTCTTCTTTTGAAATTTATACCATATTACTATTAAATTTTAGATTAATTATTATTAAATATTACGTCAAAAAGCGGGAAAATAAAAATATGTATAACATTTTTTTAATACAAAAGGGTGTTGATAGAGAAATTTATATTTTGTATGTTTTTTCTTTTTTGTTCGGTTCAATACCACCAAACCCTAAATTGAAGGTATCTCAAATTTCTACCTTTGATTTTGCTGTGGAGTTGTGAGGATGTTGTCAAATATGGACTCTCCACACCAAGACAGATTTAGGGGGACTGTCAATGGCCCTGGTCCCCCCAAATTACAAGGAAAAAAAAAATTAAGTATTTTTTGTCAACTGATTTTTCTTTCAAAATTTTTTAGCCGTGAGTTCACCCCAAATTCAAAGCTGACTCCGTTCATAGACCCACGTTTAAATCCTATAGAGGGTGAGAATAATGACAAGAAAATATCACTCTCATAATTAAGCCACCATCGTGGTCATCATCTTGTCCCACCTTTCAATTATATGCCTTGGTCATTTGTGGTTGATATGCATGCTAGACTAATAATAATTTTTACTTATCACATTTAAAAAAAAAAAAAAATTAAAACTTAAAAATTTGTATCTCTAACAGTGACAACAAAATTAATTAACGAAGATTGAGACAAAGAAGTGACGAGGAGTGATGGGAGATGGGTCTGCGTCTTCTAGATGGGGGATATTATATGGACGGCAGCAATTTCTGAGTGCACAAACAAAAATCTTTTGAGATCCACGGAATAATTACAGATTCCTCGCTTGGACATTTCAAGTGAGGAGGTTGCCAATTTGCCACAGGCCCACAGGTATCTCTATGGCCCATTCGTAGAAGTTTCCATTTGACTAAACAAGCTTGTCTATTCTCCCACCACCTTGCCTAATTAAAATATAATCAAAATAATTTTTTTTTAAATTATTAATTGACAATGTCGTTTAAAATGAGGCTTAAATTTATAATTGGTACTCATGTTTGGATTTTTTTTTTTTTTTTTTAATTATATTCACACTTTACTTTATCAATTTAATACATCCGTCCATTAATGCTCTTTCCACTGCCACCAAGTGGTGGCTGGATCACCTTTTCACCTAGGGGTTAGGTGGGTTCAATCACCTATAAATGAGGTATTGGGATGGTTCAACCAACTCAGCAAATGTATTAAGAGGTGCTCGGTCCGAAAACTCCTTAAAGGGGTAGTCATGCCATCTGTTTGGAGTAGTATTTTATTGGTCTTACATGAATTTTTACCCCAAAAAAAAAAAATATATATATATATTTTAATTTTACACAATAAGTGGATAAAAGTATGAAATTGATAAACTTGTAAAATATCTTGTGCCATCAAGAAAAAGAAAAGAAAATGGTGGTTTGCGAGAACCACCCGTTTGGTCACAGGACACCCCCAATGGCCAATTTGGAGGTGGTTTGACTACTTCTATTGGCTAAAGGAGCCATGAGGATAGTTTGAATACTTTCAATGCCAGTTTAAGAGTGATCAAATGATGTAATACAAGCAAAAATTGGAAGAAGAAGATGAAGGGGAGAAAATAGAAATTGAGTCACACAATTCAAAGAGAACAAAAATTTGATAGAGCCTTAGCACTATTAAAAAAAGGAAAAGAGAGACAGACAGACAGACAGAGGATAGAGTAATTTTAGTTCATAATTAAAGTATGTTTCCATTAAAGTGCAATAGTTCACTTAAAATAGACTCAATTACTAAACTCTAGCATAACCCTAATTTGATCGACTTTGGACCAAGTCCATTCTTAAATTACTAAATAACAACTTAATTCTTTAAAAGATAAATAAAACAGAAATCTAAATACAAATAACTCAATTAACTAGTAAGACCTAAATACAATTATAAAACCGAATTAACACTATCTCATTTCTTATCATCGAACCGATCTTTAGCCAAAGAAAATGGTTCAGCCACCCATTAGCCGATATGAAGGTGTGATCAAACTGCCCTATAGCCGATTCAAAATTTTTGGGTGACTATACCATCACATTATTACAATGCATCTATATGTGTATATATATATATATAACACGACAAAGGCCTTGAATAGTCAACAACTAGCCTCGAGAAGGACATGAAGGAACTCCACGTCATCGCATACGTCACCCAATGTATAATACCACAAAATACGTAAGAGTGACCAGAGTCCCATTTGATTTGGTAACTTTCTCTCTATTGGAGCCCAGATTCCAACCATTTATTACTTCTCCAATCAAAACTCATCCGACCACATCCTAGTTCACCCTCCCCCACAACATTCGGAGCAACAGAGAGAGATGGCACGGGTGAGCTTGGTATCGTTGATTCTCCTATTGCTCTACTGTGCCGCCGCCGCAGCCGCAGCATCAACCTTCGAGGACTCCAACCCCATCAGATTGGCATCGGACGGCCTCCGTGACATTGAGGCCCAGGTGATCCAGGTCATCGGCCACACCCACCACGCACTCTCCTTCGCCCGATTCGCCCACCGGTAGGCTTCCGCCCTCTCCCGCCGTCTGATCATCAAATTTACTTGTTTCTCTAAATCTGTCTGGTTTTTGCGTTGTGATATCTGGTTGCTGCAGGTATGGGAAGAGGTACGAGACCATGGAGGAGATGAAGCTCAGGTTCGGGATTTTCTCGGAGAATCTGAAGCTCATCAAATCGACCAACCGGAAGGGATTATCTTACAAACTTGCCGTTAATCGTAAGCATGAATCTGAACTCATTGGAAATGCTAAATCAACCTCGTTTTTTAAGATAATTTTTAGTTTTTTGTTGGCCGTTGGATTTGTGGAATTCATGCCTGTGATTGGAGCACTACGGTCAAAGTCTAAGCCTGGTAGATGCGTGGCCATGCTAAACTAGGCTTATTTTCCTAGCTGAATCTCGCTGAATGCTGACCAATCGGTTTCTGACATGTAGTAACTCACACTAAGACTCAGTATGGTAATAACTAATAATCATGTGAACACAATAATCAGAAAGATAATAATTATTTCAGGTGTTGAAAAAAATCGGATTCATATGAATTTCATTTGAAGCGGGTATTTTTGTTCAAGATAAAAATACCTTCTATTATAACTAACTAGATATTATCCGCTTCATTTGAACTGGAGAGGATCTTATTCCCAAAATTCTTAAAATTGTAATTATTATTTTTAATTAAATAATCTAGTTTTTCCCGACTAAGTGGTTAGAACTTTGAAAACTTAATAATGGAGTCACCTTGCAAAATCACCAGTTTAAAAAAGTTTTCGGTCCAATACTTAGAAAATTTTAACTAAGATAAGAGGCAAATGACGGAAAATAAGGTTTGAATTTATTAACTCTGCTCTAATACTATGTCTCAAAAGTTCTCAAAAGTTTTAGCCAAATAAAAAGTGATAAATTTAATTATTTAATTAATTTTATACCAACCCGAAAGACTTAGGAAAATAATCCTTGAGGTTTACATTAACCAACCACTGAGGTTTCTTGGTGATAACCCAATTGTTGGTGTTTATTTTACCAAACAGACTTTGCTGATTGGACTTGGGAAGAGTTCCAAAGCCAGAGGTTGGGAGCTGCTCAAAACTGCTCTGCCACTTTGAAGGGCAACCACAAGCTCACCGATTCTGTTCTTCCAGAAGCGGTAATTCTTCTTTTGAGTTCATGAATTTTCTGATTACAAACCAATGGTATAATACATGGAATTGATAAATATTTCAACCTTATCATCATCATCTATATCTGTATCTGCATGTGCATGCAGAAAGACTGGAGGGAAGTAGGCATAGTCAGCCCGGTTAAAGATCAAGGCCACTGTGGATCTTGCTGGACATTCAGGTTAGAGAGATTAACAGAAGAATTAAACAGCAAATTGTATAATTTACAATGGACATAGGCTTGATTAGTCTAACCACATAAACTTCTTGTCTTCATTGGCTTTTTGCTATTCCTTTCTTCTTGTTCTTTGTTTTTGGGGCATGGTATTGGGAAAAAGTATTAGGAAGATAAAACACATAGGGTACGTTTGGTCTGCGGAATGGCTATTCCATTAAGGAAAAAGAATAACCTTTTATAAGAACGGAAAAAATGTAGAATAAAATAGTCTTGGTTTTAACGTATACATATACTTTTAACACTTGGAATAACCATTCATATGGCCCATGAGGGAATGACTATTCCATAAATCGAGGAATAGTTATTCCTTTCAAGGCTATTCTATTCCACCTTTTTCAATTTTTAATAAATTATATTCTCTTTATCTAATGGAATAGTCATTCTGCGTGCCAAACGTATCCTTAGAGTGAGAGCTGATATCATCTCACTTCTAACCTTCAAATATTTGTGTTGCAGCACCACTGGAGCTCTTGAGGCAGCCTACTCTCAGGCATTTGGGAAGGGAATCTCTCTATCAGAGCAGCAGCTTGTGGACTGCGCCGGAGCTTTCAATAACTTTGGCTGCAGCGGTGGGTTGCCATCCCAAGCCTTTGAGTACATTAAATACAATGGTGGCCTGGACACCGAGGCGGCATATCCATACACTGGAAAAGATGGCTCATGCAAATTTTCAGCGGAAAATGTTGGTGTCGAAGTCATCGACTCTGTTAACATTACCTTGGTAGGCGCCATTCATAGATTTCTTAACCCTTCTTGATTTAATGTTTTTTGTATTTACGTATCTTGATGTTAACTGAGGGTAGAGCTGGCAGAACAAGATTTGATTTGCCAAATGCCTCGATAAACCCTTTTTTGAGATGGTTTTGAGGATTTTCTATCATGTGTGGGCAAACACAGGGTGCTGAAGATGAGCTAAAGCATGCAGTTGCATTTGTTAGGCCAGTGAGTGTGGCATTTCAGGTTGTCAGTGACTTCCGATTATACGCGGAAGGAGTTTACACCAGTGATACGTGTGGCACCACTCCCATGGTGAGTTTTTCTACTTTGATCGACTTGGTTTTATGTTTATTAAATGGTGTATATTGTTAAATTTCAAAGCCTAGTTTGTTTTCACGTTTCAAAAGCTAGATTAGAGCATCATTATTACTACTTTCCGATTGTTGGTTTAGAAATATACATATTTCTAGTTATTGTTTCCTATGCCCCATATTTGTAACTTTTTTAATAAACATGTGCACATATGTATCTTTATCTGGCAGGATGTGAACCATGCTGTTCTAGCAGTTGGGTATGGAGTTGAAAATGGAGTCCCATACTGGCTTATTAAGAACTCGTGGGGAAAAAGCTGGGGTGATAATGGCTTCTTTAAGATGGAGATGGGGAAGAACATGTGTGGTAAGTTTTCCAACTGATCCTAGTTCGTCAAATCAATATGCTCCGTATGAATGGGCTGTGCCTCAAAAACCCTTTTTTTCTGAACAAATTCCACCTGTCTTCCTCACTTGGGTCCAGAGCCTGGGTGCCTTAATGTGCCATGTGTGGTGTTTTAATTAATGAGATGATTGCTAAAGACTGGATTCTGATGATGTGCAATAAGGTTGTCCTATTGCCCTGTGAGAGTCTGCTTGAACTCCACTTATTCGGGCAGTTTTCTCAATCACCTCGGGCCTCACCTGCGAATTGTCCCATCACCTGTCCGAACTGATGAAGCCTGAATAGGCTCTTTTAGGACACCTGTTAGCTAAATAGTCCTCATTAAAGAGACAAGGGCAGACTCATGCATGAGCTTGGAGGGGCAGTAGCTCCCCCAAAAATTTTAAAATTTTATAAAATTTAGACCCTCTAAAATTATTTTTTTTTACCCGAAAAAGTTTTATTTTTAGTTTCGTCTTTCACACCTAAAATTTTAGTTTTTTTTTTTTTTTTTTTTTAAACTCAGTTTAGAGGAAAATTTTGTCAAACTTTTAGGTTATTTGAAATTGGTCCACGCATGATTAAATTTCTAGATTCATGAAAGGAGATTGGATGAAATCCTCCATTACAGAATTTACAGTGCTGCTTATGCTAACATTGATCATCAAATTGCAGGTGTTGCAACCTGTGCTTCATACCCTGTTGTCGCATAGTGAGTCTCAAGCGACATGCTAGGCTCTCTTCTTGGATTATGTGGTATATCTTCTTCAGATCTGCCATGTTGCACTTATCCAAAACTAAGATGAAGCGCCATGGTGTGATAATGGTAATGTTGTAGGGTTATTGTACAAAATAAGATCCAAATTATTGGTGGTGACTCTAGTGTACGCAACTTGGCCAGGTGTATATTCTTTATGAATGTGATATGTGAAGTCTTAATGAGACTTTCTATTATCAAAACAAAAATCCTATGCTATGAACTGCACATTTTATGACCTTAGATACACGACCGCACATTTATACATTGATATGTATGGACCATCCATGGTATTGTGGTCTAGAATATGGACATGAAATAGATGAAATAAATAAAAATAAAAAGACATTTTTTGTAAAGAATTAAATCTTATTGGAACTGTCTGTATCCAGTTCATCCTTGAGAACGTATCATATCGCGGATTTGATGAAATAGGATGAATTGAGACGGTATTTTTTCAAATGAGTAATTATTCTGAATATATTAACCTTTTTTTTCTTTTCTTTTCTTTTTTTTCTGATTACAGTAGGGAACAAAAGAAACATTTTTTTTTTTCCAACAATTTCTAATATTTAGTGAACCTTTGAGCAAAATTTGAGCCCAGATGAAGTTTTGACCATCTGTTAGGAAAAAATGAAATGAATGGACTGTAGAAATCCCAAGAAAATTCTTCAATTTCTGCCAAAAGCAACGAGTATTCACCTAGTTTCGTTTGGAAGAGAAGAAGGATCCCAAAGAATCGATCTTTCTTTTAGTTGTTGAATCTCTAGTTGATTGATCAATTTGTGATATTCCAAATCCTCATTACTAATGGAAAATGGCCACTGATTGATGAAAAGGTCCTTTCAATTAGCTAGAATTTGTTATTTGAAGGAAACTAAATCTTTGTGAAATCATATTTTGAATATTTCACTAACTTGCTCAAAAAACCCAATCCTTGTTTACACATTGGGATACACACAAAAAGTTCTCCGCTTGGAATCCTAAGAGTTCTTAATTTGCCCTAAAACAAGGAAAATGTTATACACCAACTATTTTCCAGGAGATGCTCTATAATCCATTTTGATCTTTATGTATGCAACTATAAATAAAAAATAAATAAGAAAAATACTATTCATCTGCTCTCTCCCTCCCAAAAAAAACTTGTCCGACCTCTCTCATTGGTGGTCAACCACCCAACCAAATATATGGAAGTGATCGTGACCACTCCCGATGTCTGATCTAGTAGTCACGACCAACAGATCTAGCAATCATAACCACTCTCGCATGGTGATTGAGGTGAATTAGGATCTACTCAATTTCATTTGAATGGGATAATATCTAATTAGTTGTATTTTAAGAGTATTTTTGTTCCCTCAAAAAGTGAAAAGCAAAAATACCCTTCTAATATAACTAACTGGATAATATCCCGTTTAAATGAATTGAAAAGGATCTTGTTCCAATTGGGGAGGCGCCAAGTCCGTGACCAAGAAATGTATGCAAATTTTTTTTTTTATCACATAGTAGTACCATGTCATCATGTACAGAGAGTTTCACGTAAAAGTAGCATTACTCTTAAAAGAAGAATAATAGTTATGCATACAAATACAATCTGAGTTTTACAATTTAAAATAGCATTGAATTAATCACAAATGGCCGGTAATGCAATAAAATCACAATCAAAATAAAATGCATCATCCACATTTTTCAGTCATACATATGTAGCCAGAACATCCCCATAACATTTTCTCAGGCCGTCAAAACTGAGATGATATTGATGACTTTCCCTAAACAAAAATGAGAAAAGGGAGGATGCTAAGTCACCTTAACTTGGTCTACTTGGCTCGCGGAAAAATCAATTCAAACATAGTCACGGGTACAAGAAGCCTGACCCAATGAGAAACACAAATCTATAAACAGTGAATTTTTCTCTAGTATGTTTATTTTTTGACAAAATTGAATAGTAACCAAAACTGCAGGGATTAAAAAATTCAATTCAATCCAATGCATGTGTCTCAGAAGCTGTGGTGCAATCAGCTATCATGAGGAAGATCAAAATAAAGTACTCTGGCAAAAATCTTGCCTGTTTCCTAGTGCAATCAGCTATCTGCATGTCTTCAACCTATTCGTTGGTAATAAATCATCCTCAGTTATTTCTAGAAAACACAAAAAGCTAAAAATATGTGCAGGAAGGATGGACAACAAGAGATATCACTACTAAACAAGACTGAACTGAAGAGTGATTTAATTCAAGGAATGCGTATTGCTTGACTGGTCCATGACTTTAGCTCCATATGCTTGTGGGAATCTGATTTGACAGAGAACACCTTGTTGATGTCAATGTGACTTCTGGCATAGATTTACCAATGGCACTCAATAGTAAATGTCCGGCTCAAAATTTTAATATTTTACAGATCTGGAGCAGATGTTCAGTGCCAATCTTGAGGTAACTCATTAAAAATCAGGGGATAGAAATAAACATTGACAAAGTACTTACTGCTTGTCAAACTTCCGTGCCACAAGCTGGAAATGTTTCATCTGGACTCAATTAAACAATGGCTGAAAGACCTTGTCCAGCCATGGGGACTATGCTTCAAGTTCACTTCCGTGGTAGCCCTTCAATTAAACAGCCATTGGAATAGCCATATCTGTTCTTAAATGAATAGCTTCTTTAAAAGATGACATACGCAAGTCCAGGTCCTTAGATGCAGTTTGCTTAATGCGAAAGGCTTCATTAGGCATACCAGCCTTCAAAAGGCAAGATATTAAAGAATTCACAGTAATGGTATCTGGAGCACAACCGATTGATAACATCTTATCAAAGATGCTGATTGCTTCAAACATTCTCCCTTTCATACAATGCCCAATGATGAGGATTGTAAATGTGACTTTATCTGGGTTACATTTCTTCTCCTCCATCTCTGCCACTATCTTATTTGCCTCGTCTACATTGCCAGCCTTGCAAAACCCATCAATTACAGGGTTATACATAAATGGTTTTGGAACAATATCACGCCACTTCATATGCCTCAAAAGGTCGCCAGCCTCATGCAGTCTATTTTCCTTGCATAAAGCATTTATAAGAACAGAATAAGTATACACATTTGGAGTCACATTTCTTGCATTCATCTCATGCCAAAGCTTCAAACCCTGATTTAACTGTCCGGCTCGACAATACCCATCAATTAGGGAGGTGAAGGTAACAACATCCGGAAAATAACCAAGAAATAGCATCCTCTCATACATGGCTGATGCGGAAACCACATCGCCCGCCTTACCGAAGCCATCAATGAGAATATTAAAAGTGATTGCAGTTGGTTTTATTCCTGAATTAACCATCTCATCAAAAAGAACAGAGGCCTCATCCATCTTACCCAACTTGCAAAACCCTGATATTACCGATGTATAAGTTACAACATTCGGTTTAAGCTCAGTTCTTGATTTAACCTCCTTCAATAATTCATGCCCTCTATTTACCTCATTGACCCTACATAATCCATTTATAAGAGTGTTGTAGGTAACAACATCAGGAGAACAACCAAAACTCCCCATGTCATTAAAAAACACAAAAGCCCTATCAACTCCTCCTATTCTGCACAAACCTCTAATAAGAATATTGAAAGTGCAAGTATCCAGATGAGAATATGATCCCATATGCTCTCTAAATAAGCAAACGGCCTCATCAACTAGATTCCTCTTGACCAACTCGTCCAATAACTTATTATACACAAAAGAACTCAATCCAATCTCATCAAACTGAACCTCAGCAAGCAGTTTTTTGGCAAGATCAAACTTTCCCACTTGTGCATACGACGATACCAAAAATCCAACAACCGAACTATCAGGCAAATGCCCATCACTCCTCATGCAATCAAATACCATTTTCGCGGAATCGTAAAGACCCATTTGACATAGGGACCTCATAAGCAAATTGTAGGTGTTGAAAGAATGACTGACACTCAAACTCTCCCTACTGAACTCAAAGAACTTCAAGCCCAATTTTGGATTGTTTAACCGTCTAACAACCTCAAACGCAATCAACGGGGTCAAGTTCTTCCTCAAATAACCCAAACAAGTATCTGACAAATGCGAACGAACAAATAGAGTACAAACTACCTTAACAAACCAAGCCTCAGAGTTTCGGTTTAAGATTACCTCTTTGTCATTGAAAGGCCTGGACCAAGATCCTCCGTGGGCGAGACTATGGAAATGGGCAGTGGCGACCTTGGAGGCTCGAACCCAATGGGTACGGGTTGTGAAGAATAAGAGGGTCATCTGCAACGCCGCGCCATCACTAGGCTCAGCTCTAGGTTCACAGATATTCTCAATCACAATTCTCTTATGGTTATGACCAGAATTCCAACTGGGTTTTTGCTTTGAGTCCCTATTCTTCATGGGGATGGTAAGTGAGACAGATAAGAGTGAGGTGAGGCATATAAGATAAAACTAAGAGAAGCACTTTGAGCAGATATGGAGAATCATGGCACTGAAACTCGATAGTTTCAGATTTGGGAAGCCAAGCAAAGTCCGACCCGTTTCGTATACATGATGATTGATGACTCCAAGAGGAAATGCTGTGATGGTGTGGGCATTAGGGTTTTCAGCGGCTTTGGGATTTTGTCACCGCTCCGCCAAGGAAGATTATCCAAGTTCGTGACCAATAGAGCGGAAGGGCTCAGCCGGGGCACTCTTGGGCCGCGAATACGAGTTTCAACCCCATATACGAAGCCCGCTCAGCCGGACTTGTATTTCCTTTCCTATAAACAAACATACTTATTTAAATCTTATTTTTGAAAAATTAACATTTTATTACCTCAATATTTATGATTTTTATCAACCCAATATTTCCCACTTTAGTCTTATTATATTTTACTGAGCATTTAAAAATGATAAATACTGTGACTAATGTAGCAAGACTTCAATCATTAAATTGACAACATTTATTATAAGTATGGTGTTATATATGTTAACGTCACATTGTCAATTTATTATTGATTTTTTTTTTTGATATATATATAACAAAGACTAATATAAAGGTGTATTGTAATGTCACGTTAGCATAGTTAGTGGGATAGTAGTATAGTCTATAATATTATTTTTATTACAATTTAAAAATAATAATGCTACGTACTATACTCACATTTCATTGGACTAATACCATAGGCCTTTAAATAAACCATTATTAAAAAATCAAAAGGTTATAACCATTACCACATCAATTTAGTGAAATATGGTGTAGTATATTAAATGAGTAATGTTATATATTATAACCTCAACACATTGGGATGATGTAGCAGTGTTTATCATCCCAAAAAAATTAAGGTAAGATAAAATTGTAGTATATAGCATTACTTTTATTAGCTAAATTAAAAATAATAGTTAAAAGTTTTTACCTTAAAATTCTTTAAAAAAAAAAAAAATTTAAAAAAAATCTCTTAAGAAATAGCAAAAGTTAAAGGCGAAAACCTAGTCTTTTTTTTTTTTTTTAATTGAAAAGGGAAAAAGGACTACAAGGGAGGGTCCTTCCCACTCTGGATCCGGATGGAAGAGAGAATGAGGGGAACCTAAGGGAATGCTACCAAAAATAAAGTGGGTAGCGGCCCATTTGGCTAACGCATGTGCACGAAAATTTGCACATCTAGACACTTTCGCAGCATACCAACTACGAAAGGGGTTAAGTTCAATACAAATATCAGAAATAACAGAAATAAAATGCCAAGAAGAAAAAATAGCTGGCTGATTCACTGCTAAGATCACCAGGAGAGCATCACCTTCAAGAGCAAAAGCATCCAAACCAAAAGACCGAGCCAACCGAGTAGCAAGAAGAGCAGCCATGGCTTCTCCCAAAAGGGCATTTGAGGAATGGAGCTTCAGAGTAGCAGCAGCTAAAATCTCCCCAGAAGAGTCACTAATAACTGCTGCAGCAACAGCAAAACTGCCTTTAATGGCAACATCAAAATTCCCCTTTAAACAACCCACAAGAGGAGGAATCCACAAGGAAGGAAGAGAAGCCTTCTTCCAAGCCGAAAGATGAAAGCCCAAATTAGAGTGAAGATGCTGAGTAACCTTAGCCGGATCAGGGAGGAGAGCCTCATGAACCAATTTATTTCTAGACAACCAAATTAGATCCAAAGAGAGGGCAGCAAAAAGCTGAAAATGGCGAACCTCAGCACAAGGAATAGCCAGCTTTTCAGCTGGGTACACAACAGCAATAATCCACTCGTGAATAGGTTTGGACGAAAAAGCAGAAATCACATTTGGCCATGAAGAGCTACTCCAAAGAGAACAAGCCAGATTACACTCCAAGAAAATATAGGTCAAGGTCTCAAGAGGACCTTTAGAAAAGGGGCACACCCACGCATTAGAATCATCAGAGACAACAAACCTACCAATATTAGCCCTTGAAGGAAGCAAATCCCAAGCAATCTTCCAAAGAAGATGCTTCAAACGAGCTTGAAGCTTGAGTCCCTAAAGAGCCTGCCAAATTGCCGGAGATAGAGGAGAAATTCTGCTAGATGGAGTCAAAGAACCTTCACGGGCAGATTTCACAGAGAAAAGGCCAGAAGGAGATGGCGCCCAAGTCCATTTATCTGCTGAACTAACCTGAGAAATATGAATGCTGAGGATGCTTGAAACCGTAGAAGGAGAGAAAAGATCTCTCAAAAGATCCACGTTCCAAGAACGCTCACCCGGGAGCATAAGATCAGCCACAAAAAAATCTGAAGCTCCGTAAGAAGATCATTCGTCCTGGGCTTAAAATTAGGTTGGGAGGGAATCCAAGGAGAACTCCAAATAGGAATATTCACACCAGAAGAAATAGACCAACAAGCGCCCTTCTCCACCACCTTCCTATTTTTCATCAACCCTTTCCAAAGCCAAGAAGAGACAGGATTATAAGGGGCCTCCCAAAAAGAAAAACCCTGCTGCAAATACTTCCCCTTAAGGGCATCAACCCAAAGAAGAGGTTCATTTGAGGTCAACTTCCAACCAAGCCGAGCCAACAAGGAGCTGTTAAGAAATTCCATTAAGCTAATACCTAGCCCACCCAAGCTTTTAGGCTGGCAGATGCTATCCCAAGAAAGAAAAGAGAGATTATGCCTTTTTTCTTGAGGGAAACCCCACCCGAATTTTCTCAAAACCGAATCAATCTCAGAGCAAAGAGACTTAGGAATAAGAAAGAGAGACATAAAGTATGTACGGATGGCATTGAGCACTGATTTCAAAAGAGTGGTTCTTGCAGCCTGAGAAAGAAGCCTAGCTTTCCAACCCGTCACCTTGGCAAAAATCCTATCTTTGAGCTCAGAAAAAGAGTCCTTCTTATTCCGAGAAATAAATAAAGGAATCCCCAAATACTTGGCACGAGCGGGAATAGGAGCCAGCTTTAGAACACCATTAACCGAAGCCTTGACAGCAGGCTTACAATTCTTACTAAAGAAAATAGTAGACTTGGCTTGATTAATACATTGTCCAGACCAAAGAGAGTACAAAGAAATGCACTTGAGAATAACATTAGCTTCAGCCAAATTAGCCTTGGAGAAAATCATAACATCATCTGCAAAAAATAGATGAGAAATTGGAGGGCTCAATCTAGCAATTTTAATACCATGGAGAGCACCCAAATTTTCTTCCCTTAATAAAAGTCTCGAAAGGATTTCAGAGCCAAGAATAAAGAGAAAGGGAGACAAAGGGTCCCCTTGCCTCAAACCTCTTGAAGGAAAAAATTTGTCAAAAGGAGCACCATCAAGAAGAATGGAGAAGGAGGAGGTGGTAATACATTGGCTAATCCAATTAATCCAAGTGGGCTGGAAGCCAAGAAGCTCCATAATTTTCAAAATAAAGCTCCATTCCATAGAGTCAAAGGCTTTTTCCATATCCAATTTCAAAGCCATAAGACCTCCATTTCCTCTTTTCTGTCTCATAGAATGGAAAACTTCATGCGCCAATATAGAATTATCATGGATAGATCTCCCTTTCAAAAATGCAGACTGCATGGGAGAGACAATTTTATGAAGAAGAGGTTTAAGCCTATTAGCCAAGATTTTTGAAATAATCTTATAGTTGAAATTGGTAAGACTGATAGGCCTAAATTGATTCACACTTGAAGGATTATCCACCTTGGGGATGAGAGCAATATTAGTATGGTTGAACTCTTTTAGCAAAAAACCTCCTCTAAAAAAAGATTGCACTAAGGCAATAACACTAAGCTTCACAATAGACCAGTAAGTTTTGTAAAAAAGCCCTGTCATGCCATCAGGACCAGGAGCTTTATTAAGACCAAGATTAGTGATAGCCGAAAAAATCTCCTCTTTAGTAGGAATTACACATAAAAGCATATTATCATCATCAGTTACAATACATGATCTTTAGGGATCACAGCTTCGAATTGCAATTTTAACAATTGAACCATCATTTTTTGAAGGCTCAGCTTATTTTGATGTAAAATATTATCTATATTTTTGGTATTTGGTAAAACCAAAAATTGTGGTCAAATCGATAATATTTTTAGCTGACCAAAAAATTTTCTTTTATTTATGTAAAATAGTTTTTATTTTTTAAAATTGTAAATAATTTTTCAAATTTAAACTTCTTCTTTTCAAATCACTATATCACAACAAAAAGCTGCTAGACTTTTACCAAAGTTTACCGGACCATTGTTGGAGTTCGCCGCACCTCTACCGTAGTCGTTGTTGCTCATTTTTCATACAACCTAAACTCTAAACAAAAAAAAATTATTATTTTTGTTCTAATGAAAAATGATTTCATTAACGTAAATTAAAAAATAAAAATATATAAAAAAAAAACCTAAATTATATCGATAAATCCAACGAGGTTGCCCAAGTGAAAAAAAAGGTTTGGAGTTGAGAGCATAGTAGGGGGGGAGGGAGTTACGACTCCCTCCTCTTCGCCCCTTTTCTCCTTTCCCCCTTTCCCCTCCTTTTTTTCGCCTTCATCTTAGATCGATCAAGACGCATGTGTCAATGCTCTTCGGGGTGCTTTTTAGCGGCTTGTAGCTAACCAGAGATGGCGTGGGGAACACGCGATGGTGTTGGATTTTTGTTATTGTATTTTTCGTGTTTTTTTAATAAGAATATATTATCTTTAGATCAGCTTTTAGAAGCGATCTATAAGGTAACGTTTTATTCGTTTTCTTAGATTTTGTTTTCACGAATCCTTAAAAATAATCCTGCCATATCTTTAATAGCAGGTTGGTTACACCTATAACAAAAATGGAAACTTAGCATTTCGTGGTTTAAAATGGAATTGGTTTCCGGTCGGTCTTTTGTTTTCTTATGATACATTTTATGGGAGCAAACCATAGACCGATGATGGAGGAGTTATCAAGCATAAAGAATAATTGTCACTATGATAAAGGTAGCGAAGGAGATTGCAATTGATAAAGCACTAGTAGAGGAGATAAAATTTTTTTTTTTTAAAAAAAAAAGCGAGGGAATCAAGAACCTGGCAGTGGATAAAGATGTAATTCGTCGAAATTTGTTATAGATCTGAAATTAATTGAGATGGTGACTTGTCATAGATATTGTCTTATAATAGCCTGAAATGTTATTGTGTATGTCATAGATAATGTTTGAATTGTGAAGATTCCAAATTATATCTTTGACACTATACGGAACATTTTTTTCTATTTGATTGTTATATCAATGAAGAGATAATTCGTTAAAAAAAAAAAAAAAAAAGAGTTTGAGCCGAGCTTACAAATTATTACCCGCAAAATGGGCCTCCAACATTTCAGCTACCAACGGGCTTGGGTTGACCTGCAACGTTAAGCTCCATCCCGCGACTATCTGCTGTTTCAATGCAAAAGATTTGAAAAGAATATCTCAGCCCCCAAAAAAAACGAAGAAAAACCGGAGAAGAAGATCGGCATCGTCATCAAGCTCATAGCTCTCTGACAATCAAAGCAACCATTGGCGAAACGACACCGCACCGCATGACATTTCAACCAATTGTCTCACCGCTTGATGATGGCGACAGAGAGACACGCTTCCTTACCTTCAACATCTCACGAAGATAACGCCATGTAAGCTCTTCTTTAAAGCTCAAAATTTTTTCATCCGATCAATTTCACTTTTTCAGTTAGAGTTCAATTTTCTTTCTGTTATAGAAATGTTACAATTCCTGAATTTGTGAATAACATTTGCTAGTTTTGGCATTCAAGCGATGCCAAAGTCTGCGATCCACGGTGATCATGGAGGGAATTATCCATTTCTTATAATTACTAGTTAGGTCGCGTTTAGTTGTCAAGAAAGTTTTACTGGAAAATATTTCTCATGAAAAAAAAATATATATTTTCGTGATGGTTAAAATCTGTGTGTTTCGTTCTGTTATAGAAATGGTAGGATTCCTTTTTTTTTTTTTTTTTTTAATAACATTTTCTAGTTTTGCTTGCTAGTGCTAACAAAGTCTGCGAATCACTATCTAGGTCGCGTTTCGTTGGCGAGAAATTTTTATAGGAGTTTTTTTTGATAAGTAGTTCTATAGGAAAATATTTCTCATGAAAAGAAAGTTAATTATTTTATTACTTGGTGTAATTTTAGGTTTCTGGATATACTGCATGAGGCTCCTCTACTCGGTAACCGCAAATCCAGAAGCATTTTTGGGAGTATTTTCTACTGTTTTTTCTTGGCAAGTAGCTTTGAAACCCTGCTTTATGGCAAAAACGAAGTCGGTTTTGTGCTGACTGGACATTGCTGATTGTTCATCAACTTTAGGTAGGTTACGCTGTGTTGGCCGTGGGAGCTCCATGGATATTCCGTCCCATAAAGAGCTTGGTCTCACCGTTGCTTTGCAGTTGCAATGTTGTTCTTTTACTAGTCACAGGTTTTTCTTTTTGCCCTTTAGTTAAATATGCTTCTTTTTAGACATGCATTTTTCATGAAAAGTGTCATGTTCGAATAGTGCGTTTTATCTTTGAGCTTTGTTTGTAATGAATTCACTTCCTTATGTATTTGGGGGATGAGGCATACCTAAAACGTATTATACATGGTCCATTTTTTAATCATTCTACACGGGCTATTAGAATGTTGGCTGAAGTTCGGTTTATGGAACCAAATTATGGGAATGTGATATAGCTAGGATGTCTAGTTGTCTGGTAATTCTATTTTTACTTTTTTGGTGCTTGACTATCCATCCACCATTTCAACTGTGTTGTACATCATTAGTTCTTTTTTTTTTTTGGGTGTTACTATTGCTTGTAGCTTAGCTTAGAATGGAATGGCTTGCTGCTATTATAGGGAGTCGATCCAATAATGATCATATATGTCAATGTTTCAGGCATCTTTCAGCAATATCTGGTTTACCAAGTCCAGAAAATACGCTTGCAGGTGATCTTTATTATTTACCTGGTTGAATGTCCATTTTCCAATGTCTCTTGCTTTTTGGTGAGGGTGCTCTCTCTCACATACACAATCACCTGCTGCCCACGTTGAAAAGAACTGCCTTTTGAATTGAAACCATGAGTTGAATTGGTGAAAAAAAAGAAAAGAAAGTGATCTTTAGACCATTAGTCTCTGTACTGGGGATGGATCTGTGCCCTACCCACAAAATCACATTTCCAGATAGGTAGTGGTGAACTTTTTTTTTTTTTTTTTGACATGTCCACACAAGGGAAGGGGGAGGGGGGATTCGAACTAGTGACCTCCGCTTTATTAGGCGTGGTCCACAGCTGATTGAGCTACCCCTTGGGGACGGTAGTGGTGAACTTACCAAAAGGATTTGGCTATTGGCTTAGTAACTGAAAAGAGAGGATTTAGCCATTAAGATCCATTAATATTTCTATCTTGTGCAGTGGTGATGGGATGTCAATTCGTTTTTTTCTTTCTTTTCCAAACATGCTATTTGGTTTAAAAACCATAACATGCACATTTGTCTTGTAGGGTTATTATAGTTTCAGCCAGAAGTTGAAGCATATTGTTCGCCTACCTTTTGCCATTACTGCATATGGTATGTATACATGTGTGTTTGTGTTTTTTTTTTTCTTTGAATGTAAAAGAATATATATATGGCTCTGGATGAAGATTTGTTGAATTGAGTTGATAAGTACTCAATCTTCATCAGGGCCTGATTATGAAGATAGTTTCCTGATTCTGGTAAAATTTGGTGTTACCTCTTCTCATGCTTTTATGTCTTCCAATTTGAGGGGTTCCCTGTCGTCAAAAATAATTATTGTTATTTAAAATATTTTGGCTCAATGCTAGGAACTGCTGCAATGCTACTAATCATGGTATGGAAACCCCACATCAGTATTCTTTCCATCTCAACAATGCTGAGGTACACATACCATCTACTTATGAGTGTGAGGATAGATATTTCGTTTGCTAGACATATTGCTTCAATCTTGAAAATATCATTTTTAAATTTTGAATGCATTCATGAAGTATTGGATGTGTTTTGACAAGTACCCAAGTAATATTCTACCTCTGCTACATAGCTTTAATGGAACTGATGTGAGATATATCATGATCAATATTGAGATTTAAGTCCCCTAATTTTGCATTCTCCAGTTTTAAGATTTAATATTGATTGTCAGGTCATGATACTGTTGATTATTGATAACTTCATGCCCTGTCTGTTGTGTAGGTTTTAATTAATAAGTTGAGTATGAATGCTACTTCTCTGAATGTTATCCTCGTTTAGTACACAATTGAATATTGATTGTTACTTTATCAAACTATGTACTGCTGATAAAATCTTGGTCTCACATTAATCTGCAGGATTATTATGGTTATTGAAGCAATATGTGCTGGATCTTTTATGAGTGTCTATATTGGTGAGTTTTCACATTCTATGGAGGTTTTGAGGATTTGAATTGATGTGGTGCGTTTGTGATAGTTGATTTGGAAGTATCTGTGAATTGTTTTTATACTGGCTTAGATGCTAAAGTCTTTTTGATGTCATGCTAGAGGCCTGTTATTGAATCCCTTCTTAATAAAGGGTTGGGATGGGAAGTGCTACTCTTCTTTTAATATTTGTATTCAAGGTTATAGAAAAGAATTTATTGAATCCAATGTGTCTGCTCGTAATGAGTTTAAAGAGTTGCTCTAACCTATGGGCCCTAATTTCCTTTTCAATGGGCATTAATAAATAAAATATGCATAGCTGTGCTCTTATGATCTCTTTCACTAGCTGGTATATGTGCTATCTGCCCATGTCCATATTCTACTCTTAAGACAAATTATGAAAACCTCTGATAAGGTTGTTGAGATAAACATGACTCAATTTTAGTTTTTCTTTCATTGCAACTGCACAAAATGTTTCTAGTTTGTCCAAGAGAAAAGCATGATTTTCTTTTGGAGAATATTTAAGATTCTAATTTTCTGTTATGCCTTAGGCTTTCGTCATGAAAAAATCTTGCATGCTGTAACATTATATATTGCCAAAAAGTATGAAAAGTTTTCGTTGTGTTACACCTGTCTGGCTAATTCTGAGCCTATTGATATCTTGCCCAAACAAGACGCTCTGCCAGGCACCTACTGATTGAATATGAGCTTGTAGATTCATGTTGTATCTCCCTTAACTCTTTTCCATGTGTGTTTTGGGGCTTGCAGGTTATGTACACCAGTACAATTCATTGAATTCTCAGCCTGATGTCTTAAAGTCACTATATTCTCCACTTCAACCATCAAGTTCTTTGGAAGGTTTGAGGTAATAATGTAGTCATTATTAATGTGTTGTCTTCATTCATGCTTTTTAAGAATGGGAGACAATCTCGTCCTGAGAATATTCAACTTTATTTTGAATAATGATGCATCATTTAATGTATGTTGTAAGATCAATGCTACTGGATAGACAGGCGGAGTTTATATTCCCTTATTATAGCACTACAATATACTCTCTCTCACACTTACACATGCGCACAAACATCTATTACTTGGGCATATACAATACAATATGTGATGCCATAATGTGAGTTGTTTGGCAAAACAGGTATCATGAAGGTGGTCGGCTCTCGGATGAGCAAATGGCTTTGTTGCAATATCAGCGTGAAAACCTTCATTTTTTGAGTGAGGAGGTACATGGCAATTTGAAATTTACCTTTGCTGGTGTTCAGTTCAATCTGTTGGTGTTTAGCTGCTCTATCTTTCATTAAAAATTCCACTCATTAATACACATGTTAATACAAGAATTCATATATAAGTGTGTTGGGATGGTGGGTGTGTGGGTCTGTATATTGTTATTAATTTCCAAACATGTGATCGTGCAGATTCTGCGATTGCAAGAGTCCTTAAGTAAATATGAACGGTCTAGTGATGGAAGCACACCTCAGGTGATTGTCATCCTAAATTAATATTCTTTTATCTGTAGAACTATGTAACTATAAGATATTATTTAATGAAGGATGCCTAAATGTGTACATGTTTGTGTGTCATTGTGACTGAAGTGAGTCAAAACTACCATTATGGCATTGTTTGGCCATGGGAGATGTTAAATATTTAACCTCTTAGAGATGATTTTCCTGTATTCTGTCAAATAAGAGCAATCTGAATGTCTTTGTTTCCCTAAGGAGAGTTCTATAGGCATGATAGTAGATCATGACAGTCAATTTTAACACCTCAAGGATGGCGAAAAGAATGAGCTATAATTATGGGAATCTTGTTAACTCAGTATTCATGTGTGCAAAGCCTTGTAACTTATAGGTGTTCAGGGAGCATTTTGGAAAAAACATGATTTATGATGGCCAGGAAGAGTAACTTTAGTAGCCTCTTTTAGGTGTCTATTTGAAGGAATTGATGCAATATCGAAATGACATGTAAGAATAATGATACAATTCCATTTAGTGTTTGATATGTCCCTTTCAATTCATCCCTTTAACTAGTAGTTAAAAGGGGAATGGTTAGTTGAGGAATGGTGTCTTGTAAGAATGGTTACTAATGGCTCCACATGCAGGTTGATCTTGCCCACATGTTAGCAGCTCGTGATCAGGAATTACGGACACTTAGTGCGGAGGTAATACCTGGTTGATCTTTCCCACTTGTTCATGTTGCACTTCTCCAAATGGTCATCCCTCATGATGGTTTTGATTTTAGCATTGCATCAATTGCTTGGTGCTTACAGTTGATTTCCACTAAAAATGGAATGTATAATGTGCATGTTGTTACTATTGAACTTCTGCCTTCGGGTAGTAAAAGGCACAATGTTTCAATTTTCTTTTTTACAGGATGACAAGCCTATTATTTTTTCATGCATGGTGATGTGCTGCTCTGTTTGAATGAATTCATTAATTCTATCCAGGGAAAAAAGGGGCAGGTTATGATGGTTACCATATATGTTAATTATTTGTGACTTATGGAAAAAAGGAGAAAAAAAAAAGGGAAATGTCATTGTTTTGGCTCTAATAGGCGAACTATATCTAGGGCATATCAACTTTGAATATTTCATGAGTTTAAATTTTGGACATGCTACATATCACTATTAGGGGGAAATTTGTCCTTTCCAAACTTTCTGCTAGGAGCAACGATTTCTAATTCAAATTCAATGACATATCGTAACACTAGTAGAAAGTCCCTCAGAGAGGTAAACCAAACAGCAAAAGAAAGTTTCTACATCTTCCTTCTAAGTTAAAAGATGAATGAGATGAAATCTTGATATATTTGTTGATGTCTTTGTGGCAGAGGTTATTATCAGTGTCAAAGATGTAATCGCATTTTTGAGTAAGGATAACTTGGAGTGGTTGAACTTAATTCTTTGAAACAAAGGTGTACAGGAGTACTAAAACTTGTTAGTCAATGAACTTGAATATGATCAGAACTTTTTCTCTGCCCCTGGACACTTGGACATGATTTGTTCATCTGTAGACATTGAAAGTTCCATTAAGCAAATAGAATATAGAATTTGACAAAAATCCACCTTATATTCTTGCACTTAAAATGGATACTGAAAGGGACTTAAGTTGCAGGTGAATCAACTGCAGTCTGAGCTAAGGCTTGCTCGTTCTTTGATAGCTGAGAGGGATGCTGAGATACAGCGTGTTCGAACTACCAATAATCAGGCAAGAACTAGTGTGTTGCCTCTAATCTTCAATATTACGTATTTGTATTATAATTGTGGGAGACCTGAAACTCTTTATTATATCAGTTACATGCTTATGTGATTTGTGTCATGGTTAGCATCTCCTATCTATTAAGATTTTTGAACTTTTAAGCTTCATTTGAATTTGAATTTGAATTTTTTTGTGGGGTAATATTGAACAGTATGTAGAAGAGAATGAAAGACTAAGAGCTATTTTAGGAGAATGGAGTTCCCGAGCAGCAAAGGTATTTTCTCATCTGTTCTTTCCGCTAATTGGTGAAAGATTATCAAACCCAACTCTGGGTTTCACTTACTTGGTATGGAATATCTTGCTGATGCAATCTCAAAATTTGATAATATTAAAAGCTTGAGCGAGCATTGGAGGCCGAACGAATGTCAACTCTTGAACTGCAAAAGAAGATTGCAACACTGAAAAATCACTCAAATGCATCAGCAGACTCTTCTGAGCACCGTGGAGCATAGTCACACTTCCCAGATATATGCATATATGCTGACCCTTTTTACTATTCTGTAATGCGTTTGTCAGTCTTATTCCTTTTCTAGGTTGAATTGATAGAGGGTAAACAAAGGAAAAAGAAGAAAGAGAGTTCAAGAAGCCTCGACGGAAGGAGAATGTTAAGCATAGACAGGTGTAGATGGCTGAATGTATATATCTGTTTGTGAAGCAGCATTTTTTTCCGTCCTCCGTTTGGTGTGCCTACAGTGATTACTTCGAATTGCCCCTTGGCCATGGAGGCTTCATCGAGACTTGTAAAATACATATGTTATGCACCAGTAAGGGCAGTTCAGTTTTTCCTTTTTCCTTTATTCAAGAAAGTATGTATAATTCGATTCTTGATTTTTCTGGCCAAGTCTTTTTTTTTTTTTTTTTTTTTTTTTTTTAAGTGTTACAATTTTTTGGAAAATGTATGGTGCATGAACATTGGGTCTGTCTTTTGGTAGTCAATTGAAAAACTAGAGAAAATCGTGGGAGTTAGCATCATCAGACTTGTGAGTTGTGAACATTCGCTACGTTCTGATCATTTCTGTAGTCCTATTGTCATCTTATTGAAAACGTTTCTACGTGCCAATGATTGTGAAAATCGTAGGAGTCTGAGGACTAGAATCTATGTGACCCTTTCTTCCATCCACTGTTTGCACTTATAGTTTTATTGTTAAATTATTAAGAGTGAAATGGAAATGGTCTCTATCATGGTCCACGTTAGATTTTACAGATATAATGGTATATGAGAAATGCTAGATACTATAATTTTATTTAATGTTCATTTAATTAGGTTGATGTGACATTCTCAACTAACTCAGATTAATTCTTATTAAATAATAATAATAAAAGATCAAATGGTTGAGTTGAAGTGTCATATCAACTGAACAATTATAGGATTAAAATAATGTATCTAGCATTACTCAATGGGGTATATGTTGTCACATGGTAAACATGTTAGTGTCATTTAAAATTTTTAATGATTGAAGTTGCATTATGCTGTTATGTACATCGTTAAATATAAAAAAATAGAATTTGAACTATAAATAGAATCCTCTCTCCATTTGGACCATTTCACCATCCAAGTGTCACATAATCATGAAAATCGTGAGTGGAGTGTAGTAATCTTTGTGACCATTTTCAAAAGTGATAACTTTAGTCTATGTGATTTTCATTGATCTCAAAATAATCTTTCCATACATCTACTGTTAAAAAACTAATGAAATGTTTACCACGTGTACCAAAAAGTCATGCAAGACCGATAAAATAGTCACGTGTACATTCTTGTCGTGTATATATATATATATATTTAAAAAAAAAAAAAAAAAATGGGGGTGGCAATGGGGAAACTAAACGACCTTTTGTGGGTGGTGGTGGGGTTCTTTATCGACTCATCCCTACCCTTGTAGAGGTGCTTAACAGAAAACCTCCACCTTGTGGAGGTGGTTGGGAGGGTGAGAGAGTTCTTTGCAACCCATCTTTTCCCGTTCAAGGATGGGTTGCGAGGGACTTTTCTACCTTCATAACCACTGAGGAGGTGGGGTGCTTCCCCTGTGACCCACCCTCTCCTGTGCTAGGGTGAGTTATGATGGACCCCACACTCAATCATTTTTGGGGGAGTCCATGAGTCCATCCTCGCTACCACCTATGTGGAAATGTGTTCTCTCGCCTTATGAAGATGGCCACAAGGTTGGGGAGTTCCTCGCAACTCACCCCAGCACTTAAAGAGGATGGGTCGCATGGGGTTCCCTCATCTCCACTGGGTGGGTGTACCTAGTGGGCCACCTCTTCAAGGGTGCGGGTGGGTTGCATAAGAACCTTTACCATCACTTGCGGAGGGAATTTTTCCCCTCCACCACCTCCTTCATTTTCTTTTCTTTTTTGAATTTTTGAAAAATATGCTGATATAGTAAAAATGCATATGAGAGAACACTATACATCTTTATGCGACTCTTTTATACACATGATAAAAAAAAAATTAAAAAATTAAAATTAAGAAAATTAAGAAAATTAAAAAAAAAAATTAAAAAATCTACTAGTTTTTTAACGGTAGATGGATGGAATGATCAAATTTGTATCCAACACGTTCACCCAGAAAATAAATTTAGCTAATTTAACCATGGGCATAATCGAGAGCAAGAAGGAATCCGGAAAATTATGGAAACTTGCTGGAAGTCAATTAGAAGATCATGGGCATAATTTGCCATTGATGTCTATCATGGGCAAACCAGCACCAATTGAAATTATTCTCTATTGTTCAAATTACAATGGGCTGACATGAGTTGTTTCATTCAAAAAGAGACAACCAAACACATCATTAAAGAAATCACGACCTTTAACAACTCCTCCCCCTCCAAATATAGATTCTGTATCATACTTGCATGCTCTTGTACAGTCAGGACAGTAAGTAACCTACATAACAAACAACGTGAGTGTATCATTTAGCGAAGTGCATTGAATAGAAACTACCCAAAACGTGAAAGAAAGCACCAACTGAGATGAGGATTTGGCTTGGATCAAGGCTCAGTTAACAATTAGATCAGTTGGGATTGAAACACGTTTTTCTTGATCCTGTTATGGGACACGTTCCTATCCTTGTGTCTGGTTTTAACTAGAATTAGACCCAATCCAAACCCAATTGATGAATAGATAATATAGGGGAGAGTAATACTTTTCTTCACACCATTTATCACATCTATGTCACATTGGCTGATGACATGACATGACATGTTTTTTTTCTTTTTTAAATGGCTAACATGGAAAAACAATTAAAACATGTCATATCAGTTGGCGTTACATAGATATGATAAATGAGTGTGAAGATTAGAATATTCCTATCGGTGAACATCATCTCACATAACAGAAGCTGGCATTCAAATTTCGAGGTACAAACCTCCAACAACTTTGGCTGGAAACTTCTATCGAGCATGACATCCACACCATAAATAGCCCTCGATCTAGGGCTATGCATCTCCGGATGTACTGCAGTAGCTGAATCGAAGACTGATCGTATCATTTTTCTCACTCTCTGATGGATCTCCAACCATTTAACTGCAACAACAATAGGAATTTTCACTTCAGAGTTTTTATGAGAAAACCAATGATTTGCTGGAAGTTCGAAAAGCCCATTCACTTGGGAAGGCAAGCATAATAACTGTTAACTGATAAGCAAACCTCACCTTGATGTTCCTGTTCAAATTCTGTCACAAACTCTGGCGTATGCTTGTGACTGAATCTCCCACGATAGTTCTGGAAGCCAAAAAAGTGGTCATAGAACAAACTTAAAGCATGAATTTAAGTGCAGAAACTTGATTTCCTAATGAATGGTGAAAATTGATTAGGTTCCCCTTCACACAGACTTCGGGTTAAATCCCATGGTGGGTGTCCATAATCATATGGTAACAAGAAATTTTATACAGGGTCTGGTTCCTAAACATGGTGCTAAGAACATACCATAACAGTAAAGTGAGTCTCGTATTCGAAAAAACTGTGCTTCTCCAAAGAATATGGGTTGTTTGCCAATCTAACCTGAAAATGAAAATGAAAGAACCACCTTAATATTGATATCTTAAATGCAGTCCGAAATACGCCACAAAAAATGTTCTTCATTCATCATTAGATAGTAAAAACAAAGGGTCATATCATATAGGCATCTATGAAGTATTACACCAAAGAAAGAAGTGCATACCCAGAACACATCGGAAAGGAATATTTCTAAAGGGTTCACACTCCGAACCAGTACTATATAACGAAGATCAAACTTCTTCCCGTTAAACAAAGCTGGGTGCTCAATATACTTTTGGCATATTTTAGGACCAGTCTCCATGAGACGAATGATAGCGGTTAAATTATCAGTGACAGTTGTATCAATAGTTCGTGCCATGTTCCAAGGTTTTAAGATCCATAGATTGTTAAGCCCATCTCTTCTGCGTGCATAATAGTCACCAATAAGTTGAGATAATTGAGTTTCAAGATTGTAAGTCGGCTGCAACCATTCAGGAGATCCATGTGCCTGTTGGAAAGAAGAAGAAAAAAAATTCAAAGTTAATATTTTTCTTGCAGAGAGAAAGAAAGAAAGAAAGAAAGAAAAGAACCAGATCTTCCTTCTGACTTTTGATTATCCAAGCATGCCATTTAGTGAAAACTCACTCTTCAAAAGTTAAGTATGCTTTTAAATTTGACAATAATGATGGAAAGAACTCAAAAAAGCCTCTTTGTTTAAAAGAGTGTCTCTTTTAAATGCTAGCATTTACATGCAGAGTGAGTTTGCTTTCCTAACCTTCTTAACAGTCTCTGCCAAATGATGTTTCATGACAAGACAAGCCTCAAAAGGAAATTGGTTTATGTATTGCTGATCTGTTATTCTGGCAGCCTTCTTCATATCCTCATCTACCTGCGTGCCAGTCCATATAATATCGGCATCCTTTGGTTCAGATGCTGTAAGCAAAACAAATCACAAAAGAAAACTTTCAGAGCAGAAAAAAGCATAATTGAAAAGGACAATAAAAATGACAAATATGAAATAAAGTATATTCAACCAAAACCACCACACGAAATGCATACACCAAAGTTTTGCTTATTAGTGTGGGAGACTAAAACACAGATGACAGTTATGAAGCTGGCAATATACACCATATCCTTAGCAACATCTTGCAGATGCATAAGTATCTAATTAATTTACAGAAAATGCTATTGGCATATTACAACATTAAAACAAAACTATCGAAGAAAATAAATATATTAAATGAAAGTCAAATATAACGGAGAATTGAAAGCAATGAAACAGAAGACATACTGATGACAAATTCTGGACGTTTCAAAAACTCTTCAACATGAGGTATATCAGTGTAAACACGTAAAGCAGGTCCGTCAGTATGATGTATACTTCTAGTTGTAGAAGACTGTATGGGTGGAGAAATCAAACTTTTCGATTCCAAGTTTTGACAGTATTTCTTGTACTCCTAAAAGGATAAATGTAGCTTCAAACTGAGCAACAAGACACAAATTAAATGGATAATAACAGTGAGTCACAAGTTAAAATAGAAATAGGAGATAATACTTGAATAAAATAATTCTCTGGCGTGTGGAACCAAGCTGAAAGTCTGGCAGAACGTTGTTTGTCCTCCCCAATACCAAAAAGAAAATCACGAGTGCACTCATCTCCTTTTTCAGCATTCTGGGCTGGCCATAGTATAGAAAAGCTGAAAATAGGGAAAACAGGAATTATTAATGTCGATAATTTTGCTAGTACCATTGGATTTACAACAAAGGCAAAGCAGCATCAAAACAAAAAACATAAAACAGTCCCACATGCATTTATTTACACCAAAAGCACACGGATCATAAAGGTGCTTAATTAATTAAATGGATGAATCAAGAATTAGAACATGTAACTTGTAATTTTAAATATTTCAGTACATAATCAAACATGGAGAATCTTGCAAAGATAAAATGTGAAATTTGTCTACAGAATGACAAAAGTAATATCTGCAACAAATCTGTGAAGTGACATGAAGAAAGATAAAAAGATAACCTCACAGCTGATGCCAGATTTCCCTCTGGCATGTAGAGAAAAGGAGCCACCCTGAAATTTGGCTCATCACTGTGCCTCAATGCTGAACCTAGTTCATCCATTGCATACCTACAAAGAAATCCAAACAAAGCATTGATCGCTTCAGAAAAGTATCAATTGACTACAAAGCAAATTGTTTATCAATCCTTAATGCATATACAGAGGTCCTTAAATCCCTACCATACAGAAGTTTCATCAATCTTTTCCTCATCTGCAAGTCTATATGTCATCAAATATAGCCACATAGCATTTATAATACGATCAGCAAGAGGCTCCTCAGCAGTCCACTCAGGAAGATGTGGCTGAAGAATTGAATCAATCACATGCTTTCCAGTTTCTAATATCTTTGATGCATTGACACCATTCAGTTCAGAAAGCTTCGGAAGAGATTCAAGAATCTCAATGGCACTTTCTCCAAGGGGCCCAGGAATATCCACCTGCAAAATGATTTAACTTCTAAAGACCCACAAATTTTCCAATGCCTTCTTCAACAAAAGTGTCTCCAAATCATAGACCATTGTGGCTATATCAAACAAACTACCTCCAGAGACTGTAAGCATGGAAATCCCTTCAGGACTTCCAACAAGTCATCAACTGAATTCTGTTCCAACGGATTCCCCCGAAGATTCAAGTACGATAGAGATGGCAACAAAACAGGTGAAAAAGCCTGAAAAAAAAAAGGGGAACTAGAAAGAGATCAGCAATGAGAATACTATTTTGACGAATTTATCATCTAAAACTATACATCTGAAATCCAAAAAATCAAACTTCGTTCTTTTTTCTTTAAATTAGCAACCAGATATCAAAACTATGCCAGCAGAGTAAGTATGAGGCAACCCCACTGCAATGTACCAGATTTTGAAGCTCTTATCTACTTAATAGCGAGTAACAAAAAATAACTCTGCCAATAAAATACATCATATAAACACCCAAAAATCTACATTAAGAAAATACGAAACACAAATAGATAATGCTCAAACCTTATTGATCAAATTGTGAATACATCTATTTGAAATGTCAATAGAGGTCACACTCTCCAATGGATAGTCACCACCAAGGACATTGCCTGCATTATCCTTATCATACACCCCTCCACAGAAGCCCAATGCCCACTCACCAAAATTGGCAGTGAAACGTGAGTTGTAGATTTCAAGTTTCGGCAACCCTCGAAGAACTATATCCGCCAGTTGATCCCCACTAGAGATAGAGAGACAGAAGAAAAAAAAAAAACTTAGTCCTCTCTTCCAAGGATTAGGATTCTCTAGATTTTCTAGAGTAACTCCGCATCAATGTTATTAAAATCTAACTACTTTATCACT
>NC_081551.1:21756716-21836682 GCF_901000735.1 Corylus avellana | reverse complement strand
TATGCTTCAAGTTCACTTCCGTGGTAGCCCTTCAATTAAACAGCCATTGGAATAGCCATATCTGTTCTTAAATGAATAGCTTCTTTAAAAGATGACATACGCAAGTCCAGGTCCTTAGATGCAGTTTGCTTAATGCGAAAGGCTTCATTAGGCATACCAGCCTTCAAAAGGCAAGATATTAAAGAATTCACAGTAATGGTATCTGGAGCACAACCGATTGATAACATCTTATCAAAGATGCTGATTGCTTCAAACATTCTCCCTTTCATACAATGCCCAATGATGAGGATTGTAAATGTGACTTTATCTGGGTTACATTTCTTCTCCTCCATCTCTGCCACTATCTTATTTGCCTCGTCTACATTGCCAGCCTTGCAAAACCCATCAATTACAGGGTTATACATAAATGGTTTTGGAACAATATCACGCCACTTCATATGCCTCAAAAGGTCGCCAGCCTCATGCAGTCTATTTTCCTTGCATAAAGCATTTATAAGAACAGAATAAGTATACACATTTGGAGTCACATTTCTTGCATTCATCTCATCCCAAAGCTTCAAACCCTGATTTAACTGTCCGGCTCGACAATACCCATCAATTAGGGAAGTGAAGGTAACAACATCCGGAAAATAACCAAGAAATAGCATCCTCTCATACATGGCTGATGCGGAAACCACATTGCCCGCCTTACCAAAGCCATCAATGAGAATATTAAAAGTGATTGCAGTTGGTTTTATTCCTGAATTAACCATCTCATCAAAAAGAACAGAGGCCTCATCCATCTTACCCAACTTGCAAAACCCTGATATTACCGATGTATAAGTTACAACATTCGGTTTAAGCTCACTTCTTGATTTAACCTCCTTCAATAATTCATGCCCTCTATTTACCTCATTGACCCTACATAATCCATTTATAAGAGTGTTGTAGGTAACAACATCAGGAGAACAACCAAAACTCCCCATGTCATTAAAAAACACAAAAGCCCTATCAACTCCTCCTATTCTGCACAAACCTCTAATAAGAATATTGAAAGTGCAAGTATCCAGATGAGAATATGATCCCATATGCTCTCTAAATAAGCAAACGGCCTCGTCAACTAGATTCCTCTTGACCAACTCGTCCAATAACTTATTATACACAAAAGAACTTAATCCAATCTCATCAAACTGAACCTCAGCAAGCAATTTTTTGGCAAGATCAAACTTTCCCACTTGTGCATACGACGATACCAAAAATCCAACAACCGAACTATCAGGCAAATGCCCATCACTCCTCATGCAATCAAATACCATTTTCGCGGAATCGTAAAGACCCATTTGACATAGGGACCTCATAAGCAAATTGTAGGTGTTGAAAGAATGACTGACACTCAAACTCTCCCTACTGAACTCAAAGAACTTCAAGCCCAATTTTGGATTGTTTAACCGTCTAACAACCTCAAACGCAATCAACGGGGTCAAGTTCTTCCTCAAATGACCCAAACAAGTATCTGACAAATGCGAACGAACAAATAGAGTACAAACAACCTTAACAAACCAAGCCTCAGAGTTTCGGTTTAAGATTACCTCTTTGTCATTGAAAGGCCTGGACCAAGATCCTCCGTGGGCGAGACTATGGAAATGGGCAGTGGCGACCTTGGAGGCTCGAACCCAATGGGTACGGGTTGTGAAGAATAAGAGGGTCATCTGCAACGCCGCGCCATCACTAGGCTCAGCTCTAGGTTCACAGATATTCTCAATCACAATTCTCTTATGGTTATGACCAGAATTCCAACTGGGTTTTTGCTTTGAGTCCCTATTCTTCATGGGGATGGTAAGTGAGACAGATCAGAGTGAGGTGAGGCATATAAGATAAAACTAAGAGAAGCACTTTGAGCAGATATGGAGAATCATGGCACTGAAACTCGATGGTTTCAGATTTGGGAAGCCAAGCAAAGTCCGATCCGTTTCGTATACATGATTGATGACTCCAAGAGGAAATGCTGTGATGGTGAGGGCATTAGGGTTTTCAGCGGCTTTGGGATTTTTGTCACCGCCCCGCCAAGGAAGATTATCCAAGCTTGTGACCAATAGAGCGGAAGGGCTCAGCCGGGGGGGGCTCTTGGGCCGCGAATACGAGTTTCAACCCCATATACGAAGCCCGCTCAGCCGGACTTGTATTTCCTTTCCTATAAATAAACATACTTATTTAAATCTTATTTTTGAAAAATTAACATTTTATTACCTCAATATTTATGATTTTTATCAACCCAATATTTCCCACTTTACTCTTATTATATTTTACTGAGCATTTAAAAATGATAAATACTGTGACTAATGTACCAAGACTTCAATCATTAAATTGACAACATTTATTATACGTATGGTGTTATATATGTCACATTGTCAATTTATTTTATATATATATATATAACAAAGACAAATATAAAGGTGAATTGTAATGTCACGCTAGCATAGTGGGATAGTAGTATAGTCTATAACATTATTTTGATTACAATTTAAAAATAGTAACGCTACATACTACACTCACATTTCATTGGGTTTACGTGGTAATACCATCGGCCTTTAAATCAACTATTATTAACAAAAAAAAAAAAAAATCAAAAGGTTATAACCATTACCTAATCAATTTAGTAAAATATGGTGTAGTATATTAAATGAGTAGTGTTATATATTATAACCTTAACACATTTGGCTAATGTAACAGTGTTTATCATCCCAATAAAATTAGGGTAAGATAAAAGTGTAGTATATAACATTACTCTTATTAGCTAAATTAAAAATAATAGTTAAGAGTTTTTACCTTAAAATTCTTTTTTTTAAAAAAAAAAAAAACAAAAAAAAATTCTCTTAAGAAATAGCTAAAGTTAAAGGCAAAAACCTAGTCAATACATGATCTTTAGGGATCACAGCTTCAAATTGCAATTTTAACAATTGAACCATAATTTTTTAAAGACTCAGTTTATTTCGATGTAAAATATTATCTTTATTTTTGGTATTTGGTAAGACCAAAAATTGTGGTCAAATCGATAATATTTTTAGTTGACCAAAAAACTTTCTTTTATTTCCATAAAATAGTTTTTATTTTTTAAAATTGTAAATAATTTTTCGAATTTAAACTTCTTCTTTTCAAATCGCTAGATCAAAAACAAAAAGCTGCTAGACTTTTACAAAAGTTTACTGAACCATCGTTGGAGTTTGCCGCACCTCTACCGTGGTTATCGAAAGTCGTTGTTACTTGTTGCTCATTTTTCATACAACCTAAACTCCGAACAAAAAAAATTATTATTTTTTTCTAATGAAAAATGATGTCATTAAAAAAATAAAAAAAACCAACCTAAATTATATGGATAAACCCAACAATCTTACCCAAGTGAAAAAAAAAGGTTTGGAGTTGAGAGCATAGTAGGAGGGGAGGGAGTTACGACTCCCTCCTTCCCGCCACTTTTCTCCTTTCTCTCTTTCCCCTCCCTTTTTCCACCTTCATCTTAGATCGATCATGACGCATGTGTCAATGTTCCTCGAGGTGCTTTTTAGCGGCGCGTGGCTGGCCGGTGATGGCGTGGGGAACACGTGATGGTGTTGGGTTTTTGTTATTGTATTTTTCGTGTATTTTTAATAAGAATATATTCTCTCTATATCAACTTTTAGAACCGATCTATAAGGTGAAGTTTTATTCATTTTATTAGGTTTTGTTTTCATGAATCCTTAAAAATAATTCTGCCATATCCTTAATAGCAAGCTAGTTACACCTATAACCAAAATGGTAACCTAGCATTTCGTGGTTTAAAATGGAATTGGTTTCCAGTTGGTCTATTGTTTTCTTATGGTTCATTTTATGGAAGCAAACCATAAACTGATGATGGAGGAGTTATCAAGCATAAAGAATAATTGTCACTATGATAAAGGTAGGGAAGGAGATTACGATTGATAAAGCACTAGTAGAGGAGTTAAAAAAAAAGTTAGGGAATCAAGAACCTGGCAGCGAATAGAGACGTAATTCGTCAGAATTTGCTGTAGACCTGAAACTAATTGAGATGGTGACTTGTCATAGATGTTGTCTTATAATAGCCTGAAATGCTATTGTATATGTCATAGATAATGTTTGATTTGTGAAGATTCCAAAGTATATCTTTGGCATTGTACATAGCATTTTTCTTCATTTGATTGTTATTTCGTTAAAAAAAAAGAATAAGAAAAAAAAAAGGGGCGGTTTGAGCCGAGATTACAAATTATTAACCGCAAAATGGGCCTCCAACATTTCGGCTACCAACGGGCTTGGGTTGACCTGCAACGTTAAGCTCCATCTCGCGACTATCTGCTGTTTCAATGCAAAAGATTGAAAAGAGTATCTCAGCCCCCCAAAAAAGGAAGAAAAACCGGAGAAGAAGATCGGCATCGTCATCAAGCTCACAGCTCTGTGACAATCAAAGCAACCATTGGCGAAACGACACCGCACCGCATGACATTTCAACCAATTGTCTCACCGCTTGATGATGGCGACAGAGAGACACGCTTCCTTACCTTCAACATCTCACGAAGATAACGCCATGTAAGCTCTTCTTTAAAGCTCAAAATTTTTTCACCTGATCAATTTCACTTTTTCAGTTAGAGTTCAATTTTCTTTCTGTTATAGAAATGGTACAATTCCTGAATTTGTGAATAACATTTGCTAGTTTTGGCATTCAAGCGATGCCAAAGTCTGCGATCCACGGTGATCATGGAGGGAATTATCCATTTCTTACAATTACTAGTTAGGTCGCGTTTAGTTGTCAAGAAAGTTTTACTGGAAAATATTTCTCATGAAAAAAAAATATATATTTTCACTGATGGTTAAAATCTGTGTGTTTCTTTCTGTTATAGAAATGGTAGGATTCCTAATTTTTTTTTTCTTCTTTTAATAACATTTTCTAGTTTTGCTTGCTAGTGCTAGCAAAGTCTGCGAATCACTATCTAGGTCGCGTTTCGTTGGCGAGAAATTTTTATAGGAGTTTTTTTTGATAAGTAGTTCTATAGGAAAATATTTCTCATGAAAAGAAAGTTAATTCTTTTTATTACTTGGTGTAATTTTAGGTTTCTGGATATACTGCATGAGGCTCCTCTACTCGGTAACCGCAAATCCAGAAGCATTTTTGGGAGTATTTTCTACTGTTTTTTCTTGGCAAGTAGCTTTGAAACCCTGCTTTATGGCAAAAACGAAGTCGGTTTTGTGCTGACTGGACATTGCTGATTGTTCATCAACTTTAGGTAGGTTACGCTGTGTTGGCCGTGGGAGCTCCATGGATATTCCGTCCCATAAAGAGCTTGGTCTCAGCGTTGCTTTGCAGTTGCAGTGTTGTTCTTTTACTAGTCACAGGTTTTTCTTTCTGCCCTTTAGTTAAATATGCTTCTTTTTAAACATGCATTTTTCATGAAAAGTGTCATGTTCGAATAGTGCGTTTTATCTTTGAGCTTTGTTTGTAATGAATCCATTTCCTTATGTATTTGGGGGATGAGGCATACCTAAAACATATTATACATGGTCCATTTTTTAATCATTCTACACGGGCTATTAGAATGTTGGCTGAAGTTCGGTTTATGGAACCAAATTATGGGAATGTGATATAGCTAGGATGTCTAGTTGTCTGGTAATTCTATTTTTACTTTTTTGGTGCTTGACTATACATCCACCATTTCAACTGTGTTGTACATCATTAGTTCTTTTTTTTTTTTGGGTGTTACTATTGCTTGTAGCTTAGCTTAGAATGGAATGTCTTGCTGCTATTATAGGGAGTTGATCCAATAATGATCATATATGTCAATGTTTCAGGCATCTTTCAGCAATATCTGGTTTACCAAGTCCAGAAAATACGCTTGCAGGTGATCTTTATTATTTACCTGGTTGAATGTCTATTTTCCAATGTCTCTTGCTTTTTGGTGAGGGTCCTCTCTCTCACATACACAATCACTTGCTGCCCACGTTGAAAAGAACTGCCTTTTGAATTGAAACTATGAGTTGAATTGGTAAAAAAAAAAAAAGAAGTGATCTTTAGACCATTAGTCTCTGTACTGGGGATGGATCTGTGCCCTACCCACAAAATCACATTTCCAGATAGGTAGTGGTGAACTTACCAAAAGGATTTGGCTATTTGCTTAGTAACTGAAAAGAGAGGATTTAGCTATTAAGATCCATTAATATTTCTATCTTGTGCAGTGGTGATGGGATGTCAATTCGTTTTTTTCTTTCTTTTCCAAACATGCTATTTGGTTTAAAAACCATAACATGCACATTGTCTTGTAGGGTTATTATAGTTTCAGCCAGAAGTTGAAGCATATTGTTCGCCTACCTTTTGCCATTACTGCATATGGTATGTATACATGTGTGTTTGTGTTTTTTTTTTCTTTGAATGTAAAAGAATATATATGGTTCTGGATGAAGATTGTTGAATTGAGTTGATAAGTACTCAATCTTCATCAGGGCCTGATTATGAAGATAGTTTCCTGATTCTGGTAAAATTTGGTGTTACCTCTTCTCATGCTTTTATGTCTTCCAATTTGAGGGGTTCCCTGTCGTCAAAAATATTATTGTTATTTAAAATATTTTGGCTAAATGCTAGGAACTGCTGCAATGCTACTAATCATGGTATGGAAACCCCACATCAGTATTCTTTCCATCTCAACAATGCTGAGGTACACATACCATCTACTTATGAGTGTGAGGATAGACATTTCGTTTGCTAGACATATTGCTTCAATCTTAAAAATATCATTTTTAAATTTTGAATGCATTCATGAAGTATTGGATGTGTTTCGACAAGTACCCAAGTAATATTCTACCTCTGCTACATAGCTTTAATGGAACTGATGTGAGATATATCATGATCAATATTGAGATTTAAGTCCCCTAATTTTACATTCTCCAGTTTTAAGATTTATATTGATTGTCAGGTCATGATACTGTTGATTATGGATAACTTCATGCCCTGTCTGTTGTGTAGGTTTTAGTTAATAAGTTGAGTATGAATGCTACTTCTCTGAATGTTATCCTCGTTTAGTACACAATTGAATATTGATTGTTTCTTTGTCAAACTATGTACTGCTGATAAAATCTTGGTCTCACATTAATCTGCAGGATTATTATGGTAATTGAAGCAATATGTGCTGGATCTTTTATGAGTGTCTATATTGGTGAGTTTTCACATTCTATGGAGGTTTTGGGGATTTGAATTGATGTAGTGCGTTTGTGATAGTTGATTTGGAAGTATCTGTGAATTGTTTTTATGCTGGCTTAGCTGCTAAAGTCTTTTTGTTGTCATGCTAGAGGCCTGTTATTGAATCCCTTCTTAATAAAGGGTTGGGATGGGAAGTGCTACTCTTCTTTTAATATTTGTATTCAAGGTTATAGAAAAGAATTTATTGAATCCAATGTGTCTGCTCGTAATGAGTTTAAAGAGTTGCTCTAACCTATGGGCTCTAATTTCCTTTTCAATGGGCATTAATAAATAAAATATGCATAACTGTGCTCTTATGATCTCTTTCACTAGCTGGTATATGTGCTATCTGTCCATGTCCATATTCTACTCTTAAGACAAATTATGAAAACCTCTGATAAGGTTGTTGAGATAAACATGACTCAATTTTAGTTTTTATTTCATTCCAACTGCACAAAATGTTTCTAGTTTGTCCAAGAGAAAAGCATGATTTTCTTTTGGAGAATATTTAAGATTCCAATTTTCTGTTATGCCCTAGGCTTTCATCATGAAAAAATCTTTCATGCTGTAACATTATATATTGCCAAAAAGTATGAAAAGTTTTCTTTGTGTTACACCTGTCTGGCTAATTCTGAGCCTATTGATATCTTGCCCAAACAAGACGCTCTGCCAGGCACCTACTGATTGAATATGAGCTTGTAGATTCATGTTGTATCTCCCTTAACTCTTTGCCATGTGTGTTTTGGGGCTTGCAGGTTATGTACACCAGTACAATTCATTGAATTCTCAGCCTGATGTCTTAAAGTCACTATATTCTCCACTTCAACCATCAAGTTCTTTGGAAGGTTTGAGGTAATAATGTAGTCATTATTAATGTGTTGTCTGCATTCACGCTTTTTAAGAATGGGAGACAATCTCGTCCTGAGAATATTCAACTTTATTTTGAATAATGATGCATCATTTAATGTGTGTTGTAAGATCAATGCTACAGGATAGACAGGCAGAGTTTATATTCCCTTATTATAGCACTACAATACTCTCTCACACATACACATGCGCACAAACATCTATTACTTGGGCATATACAATGCAATATGTGATGCCATAATGTGACTTGTTTGGCAAAACAGGTATCATGAAGGTGGTCGGCTCTCGGATGAGCAAATGGCTTTGTTGCAATATCAGCGTGAAAACCTTCATTTTTTGAGTGAGGAGGTACATGGCAATTTGAAATTTACCTTTGCTGGTGTTCAGTTCAATCTGTCGGTGTTTAGCTGCTCTATCTTTCATTAAAAATTCCACTCATTAATACACATGTTAATACAAGAATTCATATATAAATGTGTGTTGGGATGGTGGGTGTGTGGGTATGTATATTGTTATTAATTTCCAAACATGTGATTGTGCAGATTCTGCGATTGCAAGAGTCCTTAAGTAAATATGAACGGTCTAGTGATGGAAGCACACCTCAGGTGATTGTCATCGTAAATTAATATTCTTTTATCCGTAGAACTATGCAACTATAAGATATTATTTAATGAAGGATGCCTAAATGTGTACATGTTCGTGTGTCATTGTGACTGAAGTGAGTCAAAACTACCATTATGGCATTGTTTGGCCATGGGAGATGTTAAATATTTAACCTCTTAGAGATGATTTTCCTGTATTCTGTCAAATAAGAGCAATCTGAATGTCTTTGTTTCAAGGAGAGTTCTATAGGCATGATAGTAGATCATGACGGTCAATTTTAACACCTCAAGGATGGCGAAAAGAATGAGCTATAATTATGGGAATCTTGTTAACTCAGTATTCATGTGTGCAAAGGCTTGTAACTAATTGGTGTTCAGGGAGCATTTTGGAAAAAACATGATTTATGATGGCCAGGAAGAGTAACTTTAGTAGCCTCTTTTAGGTGTCTATTTGAAGGAATTGATGCAATATCGAAATGACATGTAAGAATAAACAATTTCATTATTGTTTGATATGTCCCTTTCAATTCATCCCTTTAACTAGTAGTTAAAAGGGGAATGGTTAGTTGAGGAATGGTGTCTTGTAAGAATGGTTACTAATGGCTCCACATGCAGGTTGATCTTGCCCACATGTTAGCAGCTCGTGATCAGGAATTACGGACACTTAGTGCGGAGGTAATACCTGGTTGATCTTTCCCACTTGTTCATGTTAGACTTCTCCAAATGGTCATCCCTCATGATGGTTTTGATTTTAGCGTTGCATCAATTGCTTGGTGCTTACAGTTGATATCCACTAAAAATGGAATGTATAATGTGCATGTTGTTACTATTGAACTTCTGCCTTCGGGTAGTAAAAGGCACAATGTTTCAATTTTCTTTTTTACAGGATGACAAGCCTATTATTTTTTCATGCATGGTGATGTGCTGCTCTGTTTGAATGAATTCATTAATTCTATCCAGGGAAACAAGGGGCAGGTTATGATGGTTACCATATATGTTAATTATTTGTGACTTATGGAAAAAAAGAGAGAGAAAAAAAAAAAAAGGGAAATGTCATTGTTTTGGCTCTAATAGGCGAACTATATCTAGGGCATATCAACTTTGAATATTTCATGAGTTTAAATTTTGGACATGCTACATATCACTATTAGGGGGAAATTTGTCCTTTCCAAACTCACTGCTAGGAGCAATCATTTCTAGTTCAAATTCAATGACATATCGTAACACTAGTAGAAAGTCCCTCAGAGAGGTAAACCAAACAGCAAAAGAAAGTTTCTACATCTTCCTTTTAAGTTGAAGGATGAATGAGATGAAATCTTGATATATTTGTTGATGTCTTTGTGGCAGAGGTTATTATCAGTGTCAAAGATGTAATCGCATTTTTGAGTAAGGGTAACTTGGAGTGGTTGAACTTAATTCTTTGAAACAAAGGTGTACAGGAGTACTAAAACTTGTTAGTCAATGAACTTGAATATGATCAGAACTTTTTCTCTGCCCCTGGACACTTGGACATGATTTGTTCATCTGTAGACATTGAAAGTTCCATTAAGCAAATAGAATATAGAATTTGACAAAAATCCACCTTATATTCTTGCACTTGAAATGGATGCTGAAAGGGACTTAAGTTGCAGGTGAATCAACTGCAGTCTGAGCTAAGGCTTGCTCGTTCTTTGATAGCTGAGAGGGATGCTGAGATACAGCGTGTTCGAACTACCAATAATCAGGCAAGAACTAGTGTGTTGCGTCTAATCTTCCATATTACGTATTTGTATTATAATTGTCGAAGACCTGAAACTCTTTATTATATCAGTTACATGCTTATGTGATTTGTGTCATGGTTAGCATCTCCTATCTATTAAGATTTTTGAACTTTTAAGCTTCATTTGAATTTGAATTTGAATTTTTTTGTGGGGTAATATTCAACAGTATGTAGAAGAGAATGAAAGACTAAGAGCTATTTTAGGAGAATGGAGTTCCCGAGCAGCAAAGGTATTTTCTCATCTGTTCTTTCAGCTAATTGGTGAAAGATTATCAAACCCAACTCTGGGTTTCACTTAATTTGGTATGGAATATCTTGCTGATTCAATCTCAAAATTTGATAATATTAAAAGCTTGAGCGAGCATTGGAGGCTGAACGAATGTCAACTCTTGAACTGCAAAAGAAGATTGCAACACTGAAAAATCACTCAAATGCATCAGCAGACTCTTCTGAGCACCGTGGAGCATAGTCACACTCCCCAGATATATGCATATATGCTGACCCTTTTTACTATTCTGTAATGCTTTTGTCAGTCTTATTCCTTTTCTAGGTTGAATTGATAGAGGGTAAACAAAGGAAAAAGAAGAAAGAGAGTTCAATAAGCGTCGACTGAAGGAGAATGTTAAGCATAGACAGGTGTAGATGGCTGAATGTATGTATCTGTTTGTGAAGCAGCATTTTTTTCCGTCTTCGAATGGCCCCTTGGCCATGGAGGCTTCATCGAGACTTGTAAAATACCTATGTTATGCACCGGTAAGGGCAGTTCAGTTTTTTCCTTTTTCCTTTATTCAAGAAAGCAAGTATAATTCGATTCTTGATTTTTCTCGCCAAGTCTAAGTGTTACAATTTTTTGGAAAATGTATGGTGCATGAACATTGGGTCTGTCTTTTGGTAGCCAATTGAAAAACTAGAGAAAATCGTGGGAGTTAGCATCATCAGACTTGTGAGTTGTGAACATTCGCTACGTTCTGATCATTTCTGTAGTCCTATTGTCAATCTTATTGAAAACGTTTCTACGTACCAATGATTGTGAAAATCGTAGGAGTCTTGAGGATTAGAATCTATTTGACCCTTTATTCCATCCACTGTTTGCACTTATAGTTTTATTGTTAAATTATTAAGAGTGAAATGGAAATGGTCTCTATCATGGTTCACATTAGATTTTACAGATATAATGGTATATGAGAAATGCTAGATACTATAATTTTATTTAACATTCATTTAATTAGGTTGATGTGACACTCTCAACTAACTCTCGGATTAATTCTTATTCAATAACAATAATAAAAGATCAAATGGTTGAGTTGAAGTGTCATATCAACTGAACCATTATATGATTAAAATAATGTTATCTAGCATTACTCAACGGGGTATATGTTATCGCATGGTAAACATGTTAGTGTCATTTAAAATTTTTAATGATCAAAGTTGCATCATGCTGTTATGTACATCGTTGAATATAACAAAACAAAATTTGAACTATAAATAGAATCCTCTCCATTTCACCATCCAAGTGTGTCACATAATCATGAAAATTGTGAGAGTGGAGTGTAATAATCTTTGTGACCATTTTCAAAAGTGATAACTTTAGTCTGTGATTGTCATTGATCTCAAAATAATCTTTCCGTACATCTACTGTTAAAAAAACTAATGAAATGTTTATCATGTGTACCAAAAAGTCATGCAAGACCGATAAAATATTGTCACGTGTACGTATTAGTAGGGTTGTTAAGTGAGCGAAGCGTCTCGCGAGCAAGCTCGGGCTCGGCTCGCATAAGCTCGGCTCGTGCTCGACTCGAATATTAAATGAAGCACTTCATGAACACAAATCCTGGCTCGAATATTAAACGAAACAAGCTCGGCTCGACTCGGCTAAGCTCGTGAACAGCTCGTATAAGCTCGAGTGTATATATATATATAAACTAAGTAATAGATAATTAATTATAAATCCCATAATTATTAAAACCTTAAAATTGCATTTATATTTAAGCGTTAGAGAATGAAAAATTATAGACCATTCGTGATGAAAGAGAGAGAGAGCAATCATTAAAAAAACATCGATTCAATTAGAGCAGATCCAAACGAAAGGAAGAAGAATCAAGCAGAAACTATTGAGGGAGATTGCGAAAGGCATAAACTATTAATGAATCAAACAGACCCAAATACTATCACTACATGTCTGGTGAGTGAGAGTGAGAGGGTGGGAAATGAGAGTTCAGGTGGAAGATCCGTTGTGACTAGTGAGGGGGATTGAGAGAGAGACGTTAAAAAAATATTTTTTTTGTAGGGGGCGTTGTCCCAATGCAGTCTGAATGCAACCTGTTAACTTGTCCCACATTGTTAAGAAAACATCAATCTCCAAGTTTGCTTATCTATAAAATGATGCATATTCTCTCTCTTTGAAACCAAATGCCTTGCTGTATTGACTCAGGCTTCATACTCGACTAGCCAGGCTAAGCAAATACTCATATGCAAACTAACTTCTTAAACCGTTTAAGAGTACTTGAAGTTAAAATTTTTTAAAAAAAACAAAAACATTAAATATAAGAGCCAGCTCGCGAGCTAGCTCGGCTCGACTTATTATTAGCTCGAGCTCGATTTTTTTGGCTTGCCCTTGAGCTCGAGTAAAATTTAAACGAGCCAAGCTTGAACAAGGGAAGCTCGCTCAAGCTCGGCTCGTTTACACCCCTACGTATTAGCATATTTTTTGAAAAAAAAAAAAAAAAAATGGGGTGGCAATGGGGAAACTAAACTACCTTTTGTGGGTGGCGGTGGGGTCCTTTGTCGACTCATCCCTACCCTTGTAGAGGTGCTTCACAGAAAACCTCCACCTTGTGGAGGTGGTTGGGAGGGTGAGAGAGTTCTTTGCAACCCTTCTTTTCCCGTTCAAGGATGGGTTGCGAGGGACTTTTCTACCTTCATAACTACTGAGGAGGTGGGGTGCTTCCCCTGTGACCCACCCTCTCCTGTGCTAGGGTGAGTTGTAATGGACCCCACACTCACAATCATTTTTGGGGGAGTCCATCCTCGCTACCGCCTATGTGGAAATGTGTTCTCTCGCCTTATGAAGATGGCCACAAGGTTGGGGAGTTCCTCGCAACTCACCCCAGCACTTAAAGAGGATGGGTCGCATGGGGTTCCCTCATCTCCACTGGGTGGGTGTACCTAGTGGGCCACCTCTTCAAGGATGCGGGTGGGTTGCATAAGAACCTTTACCATCACTTGCGGAGGGAATTTTTCCCCTCCACCACCTCCTTCATTTTCTTTTCTTTTTTGAATTTTTGAAAAATATGCTGATATAGTAAAAAACTAAAAATGCATATGAGAGAACACTATACATCTTTATGCGACTTTTTTATACACGTGATTAAAAAAAAAAATCTACTAGTTTTTTAACGGTCGATGGAATGATCAAATTTGTATCCAACACGTTCACCCAGAAAATAAATTTAGCTAATTTAACCATGGGCATAACCGAGAGCAAGAAGGAATCCAGAAAATTATGGAAACTTGCTGGAAGTCAATTAGAAGATCATGGGCATAATTTGCCATAGATGTCTATCATGGGCAAACCAGCACTAATTGAGATTATTCTCTATTGTTCAAATTACAATGGGCTGACATGAGTTGTTTCATTCAAAAAGAGACAACCAAACACATCATTAAAGAAATCACGACCTTTAACAACTCCTCCCCCTCCAAATATAGATTCTGTATCATACTTGCATGCTCTTGTACAGTCAGGACAGTAAGTAACCTACATAACAAACAACGTGGGTGTATCATTTAGCGAAGTGCATTGAATAGAAACTACCCAAAACGTGAAAGAAAGCACCAACTGAGATGAGGATTTGGCTTGGATCAAGGCTCAGTTAACGATTAGATCAGTTGGGATTGAAACACGTTTTCCTTGATCCTGTTATGCGACACGTTCCTATCCTTGTGTCTGGTTTTAACTAGAATTAGACCCAATCCAAACCCAATTGATGAATAGATAATATAGGAGAGAGTAATACTTTTCTTCACACCATTTATCACATCTATGTCACATTGGCTGATGACATGACATGACATGTTTTTTTTCTTTTTTAAATGGCTAACATGGAAAAACAATTAAAACATGTCATGTCAGTTGGCGTTACTTGGATGTGATAAATGAGCGTGAAGATTAGAATATTCCTATCGGTGAACATCATCTCACATAACAGAAGCTGGCATTCAAATTTCAAGGTACAAACCTCCAACAACTTTGGCTGGAAACTTCTATCGAGCATGACATCCACACCATAAATAGCCCTCGATCTAGGGCTATGCATCTCCGGATGTACTGCAGTAGCTGAATCGAAGACTGATCGTATCATTTTTCTCACTCTCTGATGGATCTCCAACCATTTAACTGCAACAACAATTGGAATTTTCACTTCAGAGTTTTTATGAGAAAACCAATGATTTGCTGCAAGTTCGAAAAGCCCATTCACTTGGGAAGGCAAGCATAATAACTGTTAACTGATAAGCAAACCTCACCTTGATGTTCCTGTTCAAATTCTGTCACAAACTCTGGCGTATGCTTGTGACTGAATCTCCCACGATAGTTCTGGAAGCCAAAAAAGTGGTCATAGAACAAACTTAAAGCATGAATTTAAGTGCAGAAACTTGATTTCCTAATGAATGCTGAAAATTGATTAGGTTCCCCTTCACACAGACTTCGGGTTAAATCCCATGGTGGGTGTCCATAATCATATGGTAACCAGAAATTTTATACAGGGTCTGGTTCCTAAACATGGTGCTAAGAACATACCATAACAGTAAAGTGAGTCTCGTATTCGAAAAAACTGTGCTTCTCCAAAGAATATGGGTTGTTTGCCAATCTAACCTGAAAATGAAAATGAAAGAACCACCTTAATATTGATATCTTAAATGCAGTCCGAAATACGCCACAAAAAATGTTCTTCATTCATCATTAGATAGTAAAAACAAAGGGTCATATCATATAGGCATCTATGAAGTATTACACCAAAGAAAGAAGTGCATACCCAGAACACATCGGAAAGGAATATTTCTAAAGGGTTCACACTCCGAACCAGTACTATATAACGAAGATCAAACTTCTTCCCGTTAAACAAAGCTGGGTGCTCAATATACTTTTGGCATATTTTAGGACCAGTCTCCATGAGACGAATGATAGCGGTTAAATTATCAGTGACAGTTGTATCAATAGTTCGTGCCATGTTCCAAGGTTTTAAGATCCATAGATTGTTAAGCCCATCTCTTCTGCGTGCATAATAGTCACCAATAAGTTGAGATAATTGAGTTTCAAGATTATAAGTCGGCTGCAACCATTCAGGAGATCCATGTGCCTGTTGGAAAGAAGAAGAAAAAAAATTCAAAGTTAATATTTTTCTTGCAGAGAGAAAGAAAGAAAGAAAGAAAAGAACCAGATCTTCCTTCTGACTTTTGATTATCCAAGCATGCCATTTAGTGAAAACTCATTCTTCAAAAGTTAAGTATGCTCTTAAATTTGACAATAATGATGGAAAGAACTCAAAAAAGCCTCTTTGTTTAAAAGAGTGTCTCTTTTAAACGCTAGCATTTACATGCAGAGTGAGTTTGCTTTCCTAACCTTCTTAACAGTCTCTGCCAAATGATGTTTCATGACAAGACAAGCCTCAAAAGGAAATTGGTTTATGTATTGCTGATCTGTTATTCTGGCAGCCTTCTTCATATCCTCATCTACCTGCGTGCCAGTCCATATAATATCGGCATCCTTTGGTTCAGATGCTGTAAGCAAAACAAATCACAAAAGAAAACTTTCAGAGCAGAAAAAAGCATAATTGAAAAGGACAATAAAAATGACAAATATGAAATAAAGTATATTCAACCAAGACCACCACACAAAATGCATACACCAAAGTTTTGCTTATTAGTGTGGGAGACTAAAACACAGATGACAGTTATGAAGCTGGCAATATACACCATATCCTTAGCAACATCTTGCAGATGCATAAGTATCTAATTAATTTACAGAAAATGCTATTGGCATATTACAACATTTTTTTTTGATAAGTAGCTATTGGCATATTACAACATTAAAACAAAACTATCGAAGAAAATAAATATATTAAATGAAAGTCAAATATAAAGGAGAATTGAAAGCAATGAAACAGAAGACATACTGATGACAAATTCTGGACGTTTCAAAAACTCTTCAACATGAGGTATATCAGTGTAAACACGTAAAGCAGGTCCATCAGTATGATGTATACTTCTAGTTGTAGAAGACTGTATGGGTGGAGAAATCAAACTTTTCGATTCCAAGTTTTGACAGTATTTCTTGTACTCCTAAAAGGATAGATGTAGCTTCAAACTGAGCAACAAGACACAAATTAAATGGATAATAACAGTGAGTCACACGTTAAAATAGAAATGGGAGATAATACTTGAATAAAATAATTCTCTGGCGTGTGGAACCAAGCTGAAAGTCTGGCAGAACGTTGTTTGTCCTCCCCAATACCAAAAAGAAAATCACGAGTGCACTCATCTCCTTTTTCAGCATTCTGGGTTGGCCATAGTATAGAAAAGCTGAAAATAGGGAAAACAGGAATTATTAATGTCGATAATTTTGCTAGTACCATTGGATTTACAACAAAGGCAAAGCAGCATCAAAACAAAAAACATAAAACAGTCCCACATGCATTTATTTACACCAAAAGCACACGGATCATAAAGGTGCTTAATTAATTAAATGGATGAATCAAGAATTAGAACATGTAACTTGTAATTTTAAATATTTCAGTACATAATCAAACATAGAGAATCTTGCAAAGATAAAACGTGAAATTTGTCTACAGAATGACAAAAGTAATATCTGCAACAAATCCGCGAAGTGACATGAAGAAAGATAAAAAAGATAACCTCACAGCTGATGCCAGATTTCCCTCTGGCATGTAGAGAAAAGGAGCCACCCTGAAATTTGGCTCATCACTGGGCCTCAATGCTGAACCTAGTTCATCCATCGCATACCTACAAAGAAATCCAAACAAAGCATTGATCGCTTCAGAAAAGTATCAATTGACTACAAAGCAAATTTTTTATCAATCCTTAATGCATACCATACAGAGGTCCTTAAATCCCTACCATACGGAAGTTTCATCAATCTTTTCCTCATCTGCAAGTCTATATGTCATCAAATACAGCCACATAGCATTTATAATACGATCAGCAAGAGGCTCCTCAGCAGTCCACTCAGGAAGATGTGGCTGAAGAATTGAATCAATCACATGCTTTCCAGTTTCTAATATCTTTGATGCATTGACACCATTCAGTTCAGAAAGCCTCGGAAGAGATTCAAGAATCTCAACGGCACTTTCTCCAAGGGGCCCAGGAATATCCACCTGCAAAATGATTTAACTTCTAAAGACCCACAAATTTTCCAATGCCTTCTTCAACAAAAGTGTCTCCACATCATAGACCATTGTGGCTATATCAAACAAAACTACCTCCAGAGACTGTAAGCATGGAAATCCCTTCAGGACTTCCAACAAGTCACCAACTGAATTCTGTTCCAACGGATTCCCCCGAAGATTCAAGTACGATAGAGATGGCAACAAAACAGGTGAAAAAGCCTGAAAAAAAAGGGGAACTAGAAAGAGATCAGCAATGAGAATACTATTTTGACGAATTTATCATCTAAAACTATACATCTGAAATCCAAAAAATCAAACTTCGTTCTTTTTTCTTTAAATTAGCAACCAAATATCAAAACTATGCCAGCAGAGTAAGTATGAGGCAACCCCACTGCAATGTACCAGATTTTGAAGCTCTTATCTACTTAATAGCGAATAACAAAAAATAACTCTGCCAATAAAATACATCATATAAACACCCAAAAATCTACATGAAGAAAATACGAAACACAAATAGATAATGCTCAAACCTTATTGATCAAATTGTGAATACATCTATTTGAAATGTCAATAGAGGTCACACTCTCCAATGGATAGTCACCACCAAGGACATTGCCTGCATTATCCTTATCATACACCCCTCCACAGAAGCCCAATGCCCACTCACCAAAATTGGCAGTGAAACGTGAGTTGTAGATTTCAAGTTTCGGCAACCCTCGAAGAACTATATCCGCCAGTTGATCCCCACTAGAGATAGAGAGACAGAAGATAACTCCGCGTCAATGTTATTAAAATCTAACTACTTTATCACTTCAACATACAATTCACTGACCTAAATTGATTTAAGAAAAAAATTAAGGGATCTCTCCAGAACTAGTAAACAGTGAGATAGCAAAATCTGAGTCATTTAATTTAAAATGATTACCATCTTAAGAAAATTGGCCTCCTTTTGTAATGGCTTTGAAAATACTTTTCTGTTTTTAAAAACAAAAATACATATTTCTTAATATCATTAGCAAACAATTCAGAACACAAAACATTTTTCAGATTTACATCCCGTCAAAACACTCTTTCTAACCAAAACCAAAAATCACTATTCAAAACCATAATGAAACATATCATGAGAATCCTTATCCTAGTAAGAATAATAACAATTTCCCCACTACAAATCCAAAAAGAACAATAACAATTTCCCAAGAATCAGCTAACATTACCAATTTTGAACAACAGGATTATTGTTGAGCCAGAGCGCTCTTAGGTTTCCAAATTTAGTAACTTCCCGGGCAACCATTTCCACATTCTCAAGCTTGTTCCCAAACAGACTCAGAGCAAGTAAATCCTAGTTACGCATAGCCAAAACAGAGCACATATAAATATCGAAATATATTCTAAGTGCCAAAAGAAGAGCTAATAAAGCACAACTGGCACACCGGAAATCTGCTGGATAAATCAAGGGACAAGAGCGTGTGATCGTCAATGCCAAGCTCCTCAAGCTCCAACCACAAAACGCCGCCGTTTTCTCCTTTCTCTTTCGCATTACTGATTTCGCTTTCAATCGTTTCTAAGACCCCCGGTTCGATGCCGTTTTGATGCGAAACTCCGTCCACAGCTTCCTCGCTCTCTTCCGTGTCCTCTACACACATCAGAGCGGCCATCCTCTCAGCCAATCCTGGAACTTCCCGCAACTGTTAAAAACAAAACAAAACAAAATTAAAAATAAAATACGATAGAGGAGAATGGCAATGATGAGAATATGTTGAAAAGTAGGACCTGTTTGTAGGCGTCGGAGAGGCGGAATGTCCAGGCGTGGTCGATGAGGAACACGTGGGAGTGCTTGGTCATAGAGTCCGAGGTGAGGACGAGCCGTCTCTGGCGGCCGTCTTCGCAGGTTTCGATTCGGAAGTGGGCCCCGCCGTCGAAGGTCTCCGACGAGAGCTTCTGGAAGAGCTGGAAGTGCAGCGACTGAGGAAGCCCCGACGCCGCCAATAGCAGCCCGTGAACTTTCACGAAGTCCTCGTAGATTTCCAATCTCTTGCCGCCGGGCATTTTCGCTTCGCTGCTGAAACGCAGTCACTACGAGTCTACGAGGTAAAGGTTTATCAGTGTGCTCGTCTTCGCTGTGCCGCTCGAACACTTTGTAAGGCTTTGGACGGCGGCGTTTTGTTTTGGGGAAGCTTCTAGCCTTCCAGGGCTTTCTTTCTTTCTCTTTGTTGTGAGATAGACCGGTAAAACGGTATACTATGAATCGAGTAGAGCGCGGGCGCTGTTGTATACGACAATGCCGTTTACGAAGAAATATGCTTTCTTTCTTTTTTCACCTCTATGATAAGGTTACATGAGTAACATGATCATCATCGTCATATTACCGCGTGCAATTATGATTGTAAGTTTGTAACCATCGGTTATCATGATCATCTTGTTGGCATCTTTTTTAACCAAAGTTATTATCACAATTATCATAGTCCATTTTCACACATTCTCATAAGAATATATAGAGTGTATAAGCAATTAATTTGTAGGGGTATAGAAGCTGACACATTCTTCGACGAATGAGAGAAGAATTGCACCGCCACGTTTGTGAGGTAAGCGACTAGCCCAATAGTGAATAGTCTATCAAAGATGAGTACGTTGTCACTCTAACCAAATTGCCAAATTGAGGTGATCTCGCGTCTACCTCTTCACCCCTTAGTGAACGAGAATAGTATAATAATAATAAATATGATTAGTATTTATTTTTGTTGAGAATACAATTAAGACTTTGAATTTTATTTTATTTTTTTATTTTTTTATAATACATTAAAATGATTTTTTATTTTTTATTTTTTTTAAATACTGTTCAAAACTCTTATCCATGGCACCTAAATTGTTTTTATTGTCAAAAGGACTTTCCAATTTGTCTTGTTCTTTGTTTGGCTTAGCTAAAATGGTCCATGCAATCTCATCCGATCCAAAACAAAAAGAATGAAAAATAAATAAATAAAAAATCAGGGACGGACACAAGAGAAACGTTAGGTATTTTTCTAGTGTTTTTTTTTTATGTCTTTCCAACTATGATGTGACTTTTAAAATCATCAATAGATTAAAGTCAGTAATAATAATTTTAAATTCAACGATAATTTTAATAGTCACGTCACAATTGAAAGAATACCAAAAATACATTAGAAGAACACCTAATATTTTTCGGACACAAATATCGACGTGTTGAGGAGAGTGGACAAAGATCATGGGAGCTAAACCATATCCGAATTGTGACAAGGGGGGCCCACGCGCAAACTGCTTTACAATAAGCAGCTTTGGAAGGTGGTCTCGGTGTCATAGACACATATGCTCCCCTGCAACCAACTCCCACTTTGTGCTCTCCACGTGTTTCTGTTAGATACGAACACGTCAGTAACTGATCACGTGTCGCTATCTCTGAAGACCCTGACGAGGCCTACCATAAAAGAACACTGCTGCGCACCTGAACGCAAAACTGGATGGGATTAGACACCCTAATGAGTGGATTAAGGTAAAATCAACAGAGTTACCAACATCTTTTGTGTTGTGAGTTGTGACTTACCTTGGCTCAGAAGAAAGTATTATTGGGCAGAAGCCAAAAGAGAGAAACTGCCACCTAAAAATGTCTTTTTGAAACTTTTGATGAAAATAACAATTAAAACTATGTTTGATAACGACTCATGTTGAGATAGAGACATTCATAATTATGCTTTGTTGTGACATCAAAAATACCATTTTTTTTTACAATTTTGGTATTCTTCATTAATTTTATTCTAAATAAGATTTTTCTTTTTGTTGTCGTTATTAATTTGGGAAGAGGTTTGAGGAGAATTGTGAAGAGATAGTGACTATGGAGATGGCGGGTGAGAGAGTTGCAAAAGCGAGAGAGGAAAAAAAAAAAAAAAAAACCGTTCTGCTCATACTCGTTGTAGCCAAAAAAAAAAAGATCAAGATCGGGTCAAACAGAAAAAAAGGGAAGAGAATGAGAGAAGGAGAATTGTTTACAATATGAAAAAGAAAAAAAGAATTAAATAGAGCTACGATGCATCTCCAAATTATGCTATCTTAAATTAGATGTTACTACTTGGTGGGACATAATAATTTTGATTATTTTACGCTAGTGGTTGTTTGTTAATATTTTTCTTTTAAAAAGAGAAAAAAATTATCAAACAAAGAGTAATGTTGTTTAGTTTCTATAGCTGATTTTTATTGTTAAACTATCTCAATTATATGAAAATTTTATAGCAGCTAAGTAGGATTAGTCTTTAACAAATTGCAATGAACCAATAGAAGATGAGTTGCATTCGATAGCAGAAATTGGTCAAGTCAAACCTCCTCCTGATATATATATATTATTTTGCTAATTGGATAAAACAGATAATGATGATTATAAAAAAGAAAAGGATCTTTGCTCTTCATCCCATTTCCAACATATTTTAAGTCTGCTTCGTTTTCTTACAAAAAAAAAAAAAAAAAAGAGTTTGCTTCGTTCAGGATAAGGCTTTCATTTATTCTCTTTTTCTTTTCGTTATCTCTTTTCAGATATTTAATACATAAAAACCTCTCTCTCCACCCCCGCCCCCATCTCTGATATCAACCATGGCGAAAATATCGCCAACCCATGTGCCGCTTTTTTCTTATTAATACCAGCCCACTACTTTATATGCTCTCTCTCTCACTTCAATTCCACACTAAGAGATACACACACAGACACTCTCTATTTGGTTCGGAACGATGTCGATCACGATCGAACGGTCCAAATTCATCCACGGCGGTGGCGTGCCCTGTGGTCGGATCTACAACTCGCCGAGGTTCCCGACGGAGAGAGGGGGTGACTTGGACTCTTGTAGCTCATCGTCGGTTGGGAGGAACAGTGACTCGTCGGGCGGGTCATCGGACGGTGGTGATGAGTCGGGAGGGGAGACTGAGGTTCAGAGCTCGTATAAGGGACCGTTGGATACCATGGATGCTTTGGAGGAAGTTTTGCCGGTCAAGTGAGTGTTTTTTGGGTACCCTTTGGCGTTTACTATAGTGGGTTGTGGTTTGATTTCAATTTAAACTGGTAGTTTTTGAATTTTTGGATAAGCGTGTGTGGTTTTAGTTTTGGGCCTTACTTGATCATCCATTGGTTGCAATTTGCAAGTGAAATTAGTTTGTTTGTATTTTTGAGTATCAAGAGCTTAGGGAACTTAGCTTATTATTATTATCAAGATTTAATCTTGAGAATTGTCGAGGACGTGGGTATTACCATTTTTATTCGGATTTTTTCATTTCTCCTCAAGAAACGAATTTTTTTTTTAATCTTTATACTTTTTAAGGACATGGGTCCATTTTGATTATGATTTCATTATTTCTCCTCAAGAAACGAAAAAAAATAGAAGGAAGAACATAATGCACTTAATTTGCTCTTTGTATTTGGGTTAATAAACACAGGCCCTTATAGATATAGGTTTGTTTGGTTGGATTACACGAGGCAAGTGATAAGGCCTATAATTCTCTTAATGTCTTTGGCTTAATTTAAGTGGAGTTAGTATTTGTTTTTTCTTGTCTACCCGTTGTTTTCTTATCTTGTCTTTATAATCCCCAAAAACGAAAGATGGACACCATGTGATTTGTCTACTTCTCCCTTTTTCAGTAACCAACCAGAGATTATTGCAAAACTTGTTCGGGAGAGCTGTTAGTTTTGGTGTCTTAAAACATTAATTTGTGGGTATGGGATGCGTCTTAAAACATTAATTTGTGGGTTCGGTTTCATTTTCTGTTGTCTCAACTAGCTCATCCCATTTTTGGGAGTAAAATAGGTGGAAAGCTAGTTTTCCTAAAACCAAGTGGAGCATAAAGCGGGGAATGGTGCAGTGGCTAAGTGAATTGTGAAAACAATAGATGAAGGACATGGCAAGAGTTGATTATTAATGTTTAGGAGTTATGATCCTGGGAGCATATTAAACCAAGTGATAGGAGCATACTAAATCAATTTTAAGTCAGTATGGTATATTAGTTATTACCTATAAGAGTCATTATGTAAACTCCAGGTTTGTGCTATTGTGACTATCTAATTGCCAATTATTCAAGTAAGTATTGATAATTACAATCTGCATGTCGCTGAATATTTCCACTCAATATAGAAGAGAATGAGTTGTTCAACATTTTTTTATAATGACCTAGGAAAAACGCTATCTAAATTGCTATTGGAGTTTCGTAGAATCACTTATAAAGCCAATCTCATCTATTAAGGAACGAATATGAGATTTAGCATCCATTAGCTCCTTTGTAATTCATCCACTATGTGGGTAATTCATCTGTCCTATGCGGTACTAACCTTTTAGGGTGCCACAATTTCCCCCACTTAAATATATGTTGTCCTTGTTAAGGCACATGTCACGCGGTGCTTGAAGCGCCACATGGTGTTATTAAGTTGCTCTTTGATACTATTTATAACGAACCAGGGAAAACGCTAGTCAAGTCTGTATTCTTACTCCAAAAGTACTAGTCAAGTTACAATTGGAGTTTCCTAAAATCATTTATAAAGCCTAGTTTGTGGAACTTATTACCCATGAGCTTTTTTATAATCCACCCCCTTTATGTGGGCAATTCATTTTTCCACTATGGGACTAACTTTCTAGGGTGTCACAATCTCTCCCACTTAAATCTTTGACGTTTTCGTCAAGGCCCACTTCATGCTGTGCTTCAACACCACATGTCGTTACTAGATTGCTATAATATCATTTGTAACGACCTAGGAAAAACGTTAGTCACTCTTATGCTGTCTCTCCAAAATGACTAGTCAAGTTGCAAATGAAGCTCTCTAAAATTACTTATAAAGCCTAGTCTCATATAGTAAGAAATGAAACTTAGCATCCATAAGTTCCTTTATAATCTACCCACTTTATGTAGGCAATTTATTTTCCCAATGTGAACTAACTTTTTGGAGTGTCACACTTGGGCTCCACATTACTTGTGTTCTAATGTTGAATATGGTAATTGCGAGCTTTTAAGCAAGGTATGAATTAGGTTAAAACAGAAAGAGGAGAAGTTTATATGTTATAAGTGTTTAGGAGCATTATGCTTATTGCTTAAGAAGCCTGATTCTCAGTTAGCAGGTTTCCCACTTCTATATGCAATTTTCAATTACATGTTTTCACGGACTTTGTTTGCATGAAGAAAATTTCGTGCGTCACTGACAGTGCCTTTCCCAAGGAGATCATTTTAACTGGAACACATGAATCTTCAAGATTACCAAATATAAACATACAAGCATGCGGCACCTGTCTTCTTACAAATATGTTGGTTGAGAAATAAATATTATGTTACCCACCATTTTCACTGTTATCATCTGGCTTCTCAATTTTCTTACAATGTGTCGTTTTCTTTCATTTCAGGAGAGGCATATCCAAGTTTTATAGTGGCAAGTCAAAGTCCTTCACAAGCCTAGCGGATGCCTCATCTGCTACCTCTATTAAAGACCTCGAGAAGGGAGAGAATCCATACACCAGGAAACGCAAGAATTTATTAGCTCATAGTAATTTCTTTGAGAAGAATCACAATTATACTTTGAAAAACAGCAGTGGTGGGATATCAAAGAGACCGGCAAACACCACTCGAGGCGCATTTCCTATGGATTTGACCACAACTAGCTCTGGAAGCAATAATAAAAGTGAGGACTCCAACTCAGTTTCAACATCACCGTCTTTCTGTCTTCCACCTCTGCCTCCACATGGTAAAAAAACGCCTTGCAGTAGCTCATCACCACCACCTTCACGGCGAAATTCTCCTTGGCGATCATTCTCTCTGTCTGATCTTCAGTGTGTTGCTGCTGCGACTCCTAACATAACTGGATTGACAATTTGTAGTGGAGACAAGGACAGCAAATCACATTGACATTTTAGTTTGTGTTTCATTACACGCCAAGTCTGAGGTTGGAAGCATGGTTGCAGTGTCGTCCTTTGCAGGCAGTTTCCTGGTTTAATCTTACGGCATTGCCCATTGTACTGATAGCTCTAGGTATACCACGTCTGGGCATTTCTAGAATATGATTGTAACGGTACTTTTCTTTTTTTTTTTCCCACTTTGCATCGGCTTTGGCCATTATGTAATGACTAGAATGCTTTATTGTATCATATAGAAGAACTTTAAATTTTGCTTCTGTTGTCCAAGCTGTTGTGCTCGTCATCAATCTATAAACGGAACTATCTCGTTAAGAGTCGAAGTAAATGTAAAATAGCAGATGTAGCCAGTTGCTGGGAAGTGCATCCCTCTTGTTTTCTTTTCTTTTCTTTCTTGTTCAGCTGGCATGCATTGAGAAATCCTAAAATGCCTTATTTTGAGAGTGCAACTGAAATAGATAGTCATCTAAGAAACATCAAAGATGCAATGGTTATAAACAAATTATGAAAGACCTAATGTACTCCTGACCATGCAGCATTCAAACAACACATTGATTTCTTGATGAGTTTCTGATTTGTAGATCGATCAACCGCCATTTATATATTAGTCAATAATCGGTTTATGCGGATTTGGTCTTAATTGAGAGTGATAGCATAACAAAAATTGTGGGGTTTCCAGGCTAAAGTGATTATGAATTGTATCTTTTCCTAGGCTGCAAACAGATGTAGCTGATCAAGTAATAACTTTTAGGCTTAATTGCTGGCAATCAATTAACCGATGTGCTTTTACATTTGATGCAATTGTCGGATTCAAACGGTGCACACCTTTTTCAGATTAAAATTAGATTATGTCGCATAACCTCATCAATCGTTCAAAGGTTTTGTTATGGTAACGATGTTAGAGAAAACTAAAAGCAGAAAATAATTATTGAGACTCTTGTTATGTACTTTTCCCCATTCCAAATATCAAACTGATGTAGTTAACAAATTAGCTGATGACATGTCTTCTTTTAAATGGACAAGCCGGTATATGCCTTCTCTTCAATGGAAAAAAATTTGCAATCCAATATAGTATGTAAATTGCCACTGATTCTGTATGCAAATTGCTGAATTCTGTTCTCTACTGCTTAGTTATGAAGGAGGGAATTAGAAGTTGAAACTGAAAAATTAACCGTGAACATATTTAGCTGCTTGTTGAACCATCTAATTGCCAAAAATTTAATTTCCAAACAAGCAAGGAGTATTAATCAGCCTAACTGCAATTTCTATACAAAGCTTCACAACATTAATGATGCTTTGTCATAAACTAGTTCTTACTTAACATGATGTGGAAGCCAACAGAGTCATTATTATACCGATAATAAGAGCAACATTATGACATTAACTCAGTTTTAGTTTGCACATCTGGACTGACAATGCCTATAAATTCTCTTTGACTGAGAAGTCTTATCCATGTGACTTTGAGAGTCTCTTGAAGCCAATCCTGCTTGAAAAAAATTACCCTCAGGTTTCTCTAAGCTTCCTAAATGGATTGCATGGCATGAAAAGACTGGTTTATGGATGGACTAGTCTCCTTAGGAAGTATTATTTCTGATATATGGCTCCAAAGATTTGTTGAAATGTTAGCATGAGTCTTTATTTTTCTTGTGCTCCATGGATACTCTGCAACTAATTTCTTGCAGCCACATATTTGGATATAAAGTTTCTTTAGAACGTGCTAAGCCTGGCCAAATTGGCTTCTCTAGCATGTTTGCCATGCAGTGAAACTCTCTTTTAGTCTTTTAGTATTGTTCCTATAATTTTCTTCTGACTTATTAGAGTAAAATTTTGATGGTGGTGATGACAACAATGATATTGACAATTAATTACATTTGTTTTAACAGGATCTTGCTGCCTACTGCTGGAGTTTGAAAAATGATGGCTTCTCCATCTTCTTTTGTCTCTCAAGAGGAGTTCAACATCTTCCATTCAATTGACCGACAGCTCTACACCATCCTTGTAGTCAACCTTTGGCGAGATCCAGTGGAGTCTATGCAAGTTATGGCCCTATGGCTCTGGTTGGAGCGGCTGGGCTATGACAGTGTTGTGAAGAAGATGTTATCCCTGCCTCAAATTTTGGTTAATGAACTTGCAGACGAGGCTATAATATGCCTCAACTGCATTCACAACAATCTAATATCTTCCTCATCTGAAAGCAATGATATTCCTCTCACACAAACCTTGATGGAGAAAGAGATCTCTCTCCAATTTTTCCTCGAAAATCGGCTAAATGGTATTGCAGGCCTCACCAAAATTATGAATGATGTATGTATTAGAGCACTGTTGGACTTAATGCAGCAAGCTATTGAGAGAAATGCAGGAAGACATGGTGCAGGTGATATGGTGCAGCCTCGAACCCCTGGAGCTGATGTGCCAGCAGATGATAGGACCATGTTTGTTACATTCTCCAAGGGCTACCCTGTCCAAGAATGGGAAGTCAGAGATTTCTTTGGTCGGTCATATGGGGATTGTGTAGAGTCTTTGCACATGCAAGAAGTGCAACCCCATCAGCAAGCACTATTTGCTCGCATCATTTTTCACAAGGCTACTACCATGGAGATGATACTCAGAGGCATGGGGAAGGTAAAGTTTTCCATTAATGGGAAGCATGTATGGGCTCGAAAGTTTGTGCCAAAACGTGCGAGATCCTCGTTGCTGCTGCCACCGCCATCACATTTTCCTTCCACCTCACTTAGGCCATGATTAAGTTCTCTTTACATGGGAGGGTTCAGTTGTTATGTTATGGAATAGCTAGCATTGTTGAATGAAGTTCTTCCTCGAAAGAACATGTTTTGTTGGAATGTTGTCGTGTTACCATCAAAGCAAACGAATGAATGCAAAAGGAAATCTATTGCAGTCTTGCAGACGTGCCTACACATGTCATCAACACAGCAATTGTGAGTGCCCAAGAACAATTTTATGTTTGGTTTAGCAGTAAAAAGATACTGCCTTTATGATGTTAACTTAAAGAGCCAGAGAAATAAGTGAAGCTATTAATGATGGCAATAATGTTAAAGACAATTTTGAACACCCTGCTTAGTTCACAGAGTAAGAATATTAATTAAGAGTGATGCTATATGTCCTCTAAAATTAATGTGGATTTTAAAATTTAATTACTGATTTGCCAGAAATTTAATGATAATTTTAAAGTTACATTAATTTTGAAGGGATGCAAAAGAGATATGGAAAAGACATTTAGTATTACTCATTAATTAAATGATTAAAGCGATCATTTCTTATTGACTTAAATTTTTGAAATAACTAATGATTTAACATTGTATTAGAGCAACTGTTTTGAGTTTAAATATTGTATTTGTTATTCATTTTTTATTTCAATTAAATATTTAATGTGTTATGTCTCACTAGTCACTATTAAGGAGTAGTTTGAGCCTCACCTATATAAGAGAAAATGTTAAAATATTGTTAACTGAATTATGACTTGTCCAAAACCTTGATGAGAGACGGTATTGATAAGAACTTGTCTGGGTAGGTCAAGGTGTGGGGCCTAAATATTCGGGCAGTTGGATTTCGTTGGAATTCTCTCTCACTCGAGGGCCTAAGACCGATATTAGAGCATTAGCAGCAAATGCCATATATGTCATTTCCTTATGTTTAGGAATTTTTTTTTTTTTTTATTAAAAAAAAAAAACACAAAAATCTACTCACATTAGATTCCTTACATTTAACAAACCCTTAAGGGTTGCTACAGTGTCTTCAAATGTGTAGGGAACCAAAAATAATTACCTATACATTATTTTAATATAAACATTTCTCTTTTCTCTCTCATCTTTCATCTTTTTGTCTTTAATTGGGTATTATGTTGAGATTTTGTAAAAAAAATGAGGTATGTAGGGAACTTGCATTTTGTAAAGAAATAATATTTTAATTGTATAAGAAAAGGTAAGGAAAATTACTATAAAATATATTTTCATAAGAAAGCAAAAAGTAAGTTGGTGCCATAAACTTAGGAAAGATTAAAAGGAAAGTGCTAGTGCTAGTGCTGTTAGGTGGGCTTTTTTGGGCCACACCTGAATTTGTCAAACAGGGCCACAAAGCAGCCCAATTGACCCCCACCCCCCCCCCCACCATTCACATTGAACCAAGGGAGGGCATACAGTAAAATCCTACACCCCTCCGAAAGTTCTCAAACGCAACAAACTGCTTGTGCGCCTTCCCTTCCCTCCCGTACCAGTTCAGAGGCAGAGGCTCAGTCCCAGAGTCCAACTCCAGCTCCAGCCATACACCCGTCCGTACACTCGTACATACGCTTGAAATACGTATTCAATTAACAAGGTAAAAATTCATTTTTCTTTTGCATGCGTTCAAGCAGTTCCTCTAGAAAAGTAAGAGTAGGAAAAGTGGGCAACTTATTATGCGTTTGATGTTTGCTATCTCAGTTCTGTAGCGTTTTTTCCAATAAGATTTTGGGTGCTAAATTATGGTGATTGAGTTTAGTGGGTGGAATTGTAGAGCAAATGAAAAAACGGGTTTGTTAATTTTCGGTCATTTTTGCAGTTTTAGTTCCTTAAAAATGGATTCGGGTTCGAATGGTGATGGACCCACTTCGTGGGAAGAACTATACAACGTAAATTTGCTCCCATCAGAGTTGTTTTTGAAGTTCAGGAAAGAGTTACAAGGTATTCGTGTTGGTCTCAACTTGGAGGTATCCTTCTATGCCTTGAGAATATTAAATTGATATTTTTCCAATACAAATGCTTTTGTAAATTACTTCTATGTTTGCCAGCCGATATGTGAAGGTAAATTTATTGTGAACTATTTAATTAGTAGGTTACTGCATAATAGTCATGGATCAGGTTGTTTACTGCACCCTTTAGGTAATCCCAGCTTTACATTACTGGAAAAAAAAGAAAAAAAAAAAAGAAAAAAGAAAAAAAGGGGTGTTTTCTTTAAGTGTGTTTGGATTTTATTAGGTTTAGTGTGGTAAACAACTGTGAGTAGTAACTTTGCTTGAAAATAGAGCAACACTATATTGGAAAGATGACATATGCACAATCTTGTGCCTTTTACGCAAATTGGGGACCAGGATTGTGAAACTCCTTTGTTTATGATAGTCCTAATTTGAACATTTATCTATTATGGGAATGTAGCTTGGTTATGATGTGTTGTGTGCTTTACATCTTTTGGTCTGGTTATTTGATGTGTTATCTACTTTTGGTGTCTCCAATGTATACTACAACCATAAAAACAGTATCTGATATGGGTATTTTGCATGTTTTGAAGAGTCTATGTTTCGAAGGACTGATGAATAGTTTTGACATCTCAAGGATTGGAGAATTTTTTTATTTTTTTTATTTTTTTTTTATTATTATTATTATTATTTTTTATAACGTGGAACCTCACCAAGGCATGGTAGGCTTGGGATGAGCCATAGACTCGGACATCCTAGATTCGATTCGACACTAACAGTTTTCCTGGATTACTTGATACATGGTTGTGGCGGATGGAATCATGTATCTGAGGTTTACTCTGGATAGTAATGTTCTTTGGCTACCTGATAGATGTGTTATTACCTAATACACAATTGTGGCAGGTGGGGTTGTGTATCCAGGGTTTACTTCGGATCCACCCCTGTTAGTAATGTTCTTTGTTTATGGGGCTTCTCTTAGATATAATAACACATCTTCTCTAGTTTCTAATGGTATAGTAATAATTTGGTTGTTTTAATTTTTGTATTGGGTTTTTGTCATTTAGTTTGTGATTATTTTTTGAGATATTAATTTCTGATTGTACCATGCCATTGCCACAATTTACTTCCATACTTAAATGTGAATATCAGTTCCCTTACTTAATTGGCTTAGTTGTGTAAGCTTAGACCAGTTATGGTACATGGGACTTCATATTGTGTGAAGTGACCGTGTTGGATATGACTTGACAGTGTATTGGTTGGACATAGCTGCTTTGGAGATATAACAATTCCCTGTGCATGACAAAGGAAGATTGAGACTGATTCTGCATTCATTAGATCTTTGTGGTTGTACCTTGCTAATCTAATTCACTAATTTCATATATCCATATATACATTCACACACACGTGTGTGTGTGTGTGAGTGTAGTCTAGTACCATGCTGGAGACATTATATTACATGTTTCATTCATGCCATTCTACAGAAGATATTGTAACTGAATGCTTGAATATTTTAGATGTGTGCCGTTCATGATTCATCTCAGGCTTTGGTTTGGATGGATTTTACTCCTTTACTAGTCCATTCTTTCGAGCATTGCACATAATTGATTACATGTCACGGTATTTGTATCATAATCTTCTGGCTCTCCATTTGACATTGAATACATGCCTTTTAGAGTTGTATATATTGACTTCACTGTTGTTTTGGTTCAGTTCTATAATGCTCCCATCAATGAATATCAAGCAAAGCTTGTACTAAAGCCCTTAGCACCCGACCGAAGATGGAAGTTCATCTATGAGCCTACTCATCAGGATGTGCGCCTTCTTTCAAAAAAGATCCCTATAACGAAATTTCTTAATCTCCAGGTTTGACACTTTTACTGCCTGTTATTGTGCACACCTCCCAAGTCCCTCCTTTGCTGGGACCACTAAATTGATCCCTTTTAGCGTCATATCTACACAGGGCTCAGGATAGCTTTTGATAGCACTAAATGGTATTTTGCATTTATGTCATCTTTTGTGCGCGCTTGCTCACAACACCATAGATAACTTTAGTTGTTTTTGAGCACTTACAAGTTGGAAACATACAGGTTGGTGTAGGCCACAGTTTTCAGTTGAATTCAACTGGTTGGAAATGGAAGCTTACTACATGTTTGGGTGGAGATGGCATATCTCGGATTCGGAATAAATCATCAATTGGCTTGTTTCCTGGCATGGATTTGCGTTTTGGGTGGAGGGCAGATTATGTTCTTCCAGAAATTACTGGGTAATTTTTCAGTATTCTCTACATTTACTGTTGAAGAAAATATGAGAACCTCGATATGGAATTTACAATATTTGAGAAATTCATTGGAAACACTTTAATGTTTCAGTGAAAAGCTATATCATGCAAAGCAGCTCGTATTGATGTAATAGTTTCTTAGAATTACTTGCAATATTGTTACTCATTTCTTTATTCAATTATTTATATCTTTGCACTTATGGTCGATTATAAAACCTCAATAATAGGGCGCTGGGAACTGGTGAACCGTTGTTCAACATGAATTCTGGAAAGTTGCAAGCATCACTTGATAGAGTTGAGGCCATACTAACCCACAGTGATACAGCATGCTGATCAAGTCAGAAAACCAGGTACTCTTACTGTTGACTTGGCCACTAATATTAAAATGTTAGCTTGACATATTACCTATATGTCTCAGACATGTGTGTATTTGGAAACCAGAACATGACTCTTTTTGTTAAATTTATCCCATTCTATCCATTCTTTCGGCCAGGAAAAAGAAAAAAAAAAATCATGTTATCTAAAATGGATGTCTGTTGTTTTTCTTCTAGTAGATGAGTATGTTTACATGATGTTTTCCTGTACCATGTGATTTCGCACTTAAAGTTACCTCTTTTTGTGATTAAAATTTCTTGATATATATTTTTCCTTGATGTGTTCCAGATTGTTGAAAATGAGATGCTCTTGGGATTGGTTTCATTTGAAAGTTTCCACTATGATGTTACTATTTTTTCTTGTACATAATCATTTTCCTACATGGACTTCACATGCAGCAGGATCAGCAGGAAACTGAAAAAGATGCCAATACTTTAGGCTTCCTGAAAGAGGAGTACTTTAGGCTTCCTGAAAGAGGAGATTCATTGATCTTCACTTGGTTTGCTGTTTGAATGGAATGCAAGGGTCCAGTATTGAATTGTATAGCTATCTGTTGGTGGGGATGCACAGTTGGTTGCTTCAAGTTGTAAATTTATCAGTGTAAAACAAGTCAGTTGATTAACTTACTTCATTGTACTGGTGGCCTGTATGTCTTTTGAATGACGATCCAAAAAAATTCCTTTGGGAGATGTACTAATTAATTTTCTTGTCCTTTGAAATCCCTTCCAATTCAAACGGCTTGGATCATTTTAACTGTAGATTTTTAAATTTTAAAACGCCAAGCACGCCATCAAAATCCACAATCTTTTTTGAAACCCAAGGAGGGAACATTTACATCTTTCAATAAAAATGGTGGGCTCCCTAAACCTATCCGTTGTAGGCTCCAACGGCCAAATACCACTTCCTTTATACGTTCAAAACCTCCGTGGCCTCCTGAGCAAATCCCATCTCAAGCAATTCTAGAATCAGAGCATCCGGCCCAAAAATGGCTTCCTCTAAGCTTAGAAGCTCATGTTCTTTCCCAAATCTTCTCCTCTCATGCTTGAATTTCACTCTCTTCATCCTCTCCACAGCCTCTCTAGCTCCCACAATTCTCCTCAGAATGCCTCCAACATCAATGGGTGTGGCATTACTCATGGTCTCCTTCATCTCCATGCTCTCTTCTTTTGTGGGCTTCTATTCTCAGCTCACCCACTTCTGTTTCATAACTCACATTTCGCTTCTCCTCGCCTCTGTAATCGGACAACTACTCAGCATTTTGGCCTTGTTTACAGAAGAGAAATCCAGCATTTCCTCGCTCAAGTCGACAAGGGACCCGAAAGAGGCAAAGCTTTTGGTGAGGTTGGAATGTGGGATTTTGATGGCAATGTTTCTGCTGCAGTTGGTGGTGCTGGTATTGAGCTGTGCAGTGCATAGCTGCTGGGTGAGAGAGTATGAGGGACTAGAAGCCGAGAGAGAGGCAACCGCGAGGAAGAGGAGTAGGAGGGTTGTGAAAGTGCAAGAAGAATCCATGGCCAATGCAGCCAAAATTGCAGAGATTAAGGCCAAAGAGTTGGACGATAAAATGAAGGGAAAGTATGTGCAGTGGGTTAAGACTGATTTTGAAGGCTAAGGTTGTGTTCTTTTAATCATGTTTAGATGGTACAAGAGGGTGTTTCGTCGTTTGTTACTGTTTCTTTGGGTCACTTTTGTTGTGGCCAACGAGTGTGTAGTGGTGTCAACCTGGGATTAGGATCAAGAAATTCGAGCAGCAAACGAGAGAGAGAGGAGACCTTGGATCGTGAGATGTCCGGGAAGCTGGCCTAAAACCCAGGCTACCCAAAACCTGGGATATTCTCTCTTATTTTTTGTGCGAATTTTCTAGAATTCCGACAGAATTTCAAGAGATCCTGTCTGTGAAATCTATGGGCTGTTTCTTTGGGATGTGTAGTAGTAGCAATGTACTATTGTTCCTATTGCTTTGTGAAGTATTAACAATTCTCAGTTTGCCTTCACTCTCTTCTATGCTGACCAGAAACACCATATAAATCAAGAATTTTTCTTTTTCTTTTCTATGTAATTGAAAGAAGAAGAAAATTGAACGAAATTATTAAACATAATCCCAAATCCAAATTACAAGATTACTCCATGTAAATTGAGAACATGTGGAAAAAAAAAAAAATCATAAGGGGTTGAAGACAAAACACTTTTCAAAAGAATAAAAAATTAATTTAAAAAAATTTCATATAATTTTTTTTAAATTTTTTGGCTCCATTTGGTAAGAGTAAGTTGTTACTATTTATCAAAAAAATTTAACTCCCAACACTCTTACTTTTAACTACTATTTAAATAAAAAAATTACTGCAAAACAAAATTTTTTCATACCAAATATTCTTATCTTTTTTTCTTATTAATCAATTTTTGTTACAGTCCCACTGCTAAATAATTTCAAGCCAATGCCGAACAAAGCCTTTGTACGTCAGCTCTAAAGTGATTCCACCCCTAGTTGTCATCATGGCATGAATTGTGATAGAAACAAGATTTACTAATTGCAATCCAATTGTAATTTGTCCACAATCACCTTGAGGCATGGGGATCTATGAATATTTTATTTCTAACCACATTCATGTATCCCTGTGCATAGAATAGACCCTCATATCTTAACAGGTGGGGCAGGGCAATGTTATTGAAAACAAGCAACCATCATGATTGTCCCTAATTTTTTTCTATTAAAAAAGGGTTCTGATGGCCACTCCACCTCCACTCAGAGCAGGCAAAGGTGGCTGCGATGGCGGCGGTGGTGGTGCTAGTGGCAGTGGCATGCATGATAAACGAGACCAAATAATAGATAAAAAGAGGAGAGAGATGTGACTCGTGAGTAATAAGGGAGCACGCAATTGGATTAGATTAAAATACTCCACATTATTTTGGATTTAAAATTTAGGTGATGTAATGAGAAGTAAAATCAATATTGTTAAACAAACCTTGCTATCGTCACTAGCTTAAGATTCAATAATTCAACTAAGATTAAATAATAAGAAATCACATAAACAAGCCTCCACCATCAATAATCGATAATAACACAAAGAGTTGGCTGCTAAGGATCCGCGTGTTCTATGAAAACAACATAAAAAACACACGACAACAGCGGCTGGTTTCTACATTAATACAAAACTATGTTCTAAGGTTAGCATGTTGCCTTCGACAGTTTCTGGCTGCTCCTTAAAATATGTTAATAAATAATTTAAAATATAAAATACCTTTTCAAAATATTATGTCATATCATAATGTTTTTTTTAAAACTAAAAATTAAAAAAAAAAAAAAAGGAAAATTTTCCTTTTTAGAGAAATTATGATGTGGAGATTTCTAGATTTTAGTTTTTATTATTAATTAAATTATTTAGATTTTATCCTTTCAAAATAATATCAATAAGATACAATACAACTCCTTTTAAAAATTCTAAGTAATAAAGTGAAGGAAAAATTACAGTTTACTCCCTTAAAGTTGATAACGTTTTTCAATTCGAATACCAAAGTTTTAATTTTTGCAATTTACCTCTTAAAGTTTCAAATTTTTGCAATTTGACAAATTGTATCCAAAACTTTTTATATTGCCCATAATTTTTTTATTTTTTATAAAAAAAAAATTAAAAAAATTATCTAGCCATTTTTACACCTCCAAGTTTGTTTTGTTTTTTTGTTTTATATATATATATAAAAAAAAAAATTGGGGGTAATATGGAGATTTTTGGATAATATTGGTCGAATTGAAAAAAATTAAAATTTTGTGAAAGTGAATTGCAAAAATTAAAACTATGGTGTTTAAATTGAAAAATACTGTTAAAATAATTTTAAGGGAGAAAACTGTAATTTTTCCTGAAGCCAAAAAATCGCATTGAGAAAAAGAAGAAAAAAAAAAAAAATCCAAGTTCATCTTGTTCCCATAGTCAACTTTACTGATTGCAGGGTCGAACACCTTTTTCTCTTTTTCAACTTTCTAAAGGCAGTTGCCTCTCTGTCCATAATTCCATAAATAGCTTTATAAGGTTTCTCTTATCCTCTCTTTCTCTCTCCCTCTCTCTATTGCGAGCCCGAGAAAGGTAAAGGCAAATCTTTCTCTGCAGAGACAAGGAAGCCTTCTTTCTCTGCAAGAGAAAGGAGAGAGTTTTGTCTTCGGATTGTAGATAGAAAAGAGTTTTGCCCAGTGAAGAGAAACCGGACAGCAGGAGTGGAAGGAAAAATTCTGGAGGAAGCAAAGCTCCGATGTCGACGATTCCGATTCACAGGGCTGAATTCCTGACATTTCCCCGTCTGGGTTTTTCAAATCATCGCAAATTTCAAAGAATCACGGCCTCTTGGAAAATGTGAGTTACATACTTACATACAGACAGTTTCTCTTTTCTTTAATTATATGTATGAATTTATGCATATAAAGTTTTGGTTTTTCAATGTTATTCACAGGGCAATGGATTCGAAATCTTCTTCTTATACAAGGAAGAAGGAAGAGCTCTTGGTGGAGATTCCAAAGCCGTCGATTCCTCAATTGGAATCGTCGACGCCGTCCGATCTCCGGTTCGATCGGCTGCAGCCATCGGATAAGGAATTAGTTCAAGAGAAAAGATTTCAATTCGGACAGTTCGTGGCGCGAGAGGCCGTGCTCGATGAAGAGTATTGGGTAGGTGATTGATCACCAAAAGGAAAAAAAAAAAAAAAACCACATATATTCTCGTGGTGTGTTTTCCTTGTTTGGTCGTTTGGTTTTATGTTCACGAATGATTTTTTATTTTTATTTTTTTTTATTTTTTGTTGTGTGGTAGACAGCAGCATGGCTACGAGCAGAGACTCACTGGGAAAATCGAACAAACGAACGGTATAGAAAGCTTTCATATGCTCATGTTGTCCTTTGCATGTGTTTGTTTTTCCCTTTCTTTTTTGGGTTTGTTTTATGAAAAAATTGGAACAAGTTGCCTGAAAAAAAGATCCTTAATTTTTCCGTCATTCATTGTTTCTGACTATGTTGTGTATTGAGATGGCAAAACTTGAAGTATTTAATCAAAGATAATAGTTAGGAATTTAATAGCTTCACTGTGGAGTCACCATAGAAAATCTAGTGGAGCCTAATCGGGTCCATTGGGTTCTTGAAAATTACCATTAAGCATCATTCGTATTAAGCTTAAATGCAGACAATTACCCTGTCAATTTTTAGAGAAATCGACTAACGTTGATGATAGAGGAAACAAAGAGTTTAACAATCAAGAATAGTTCAGCATTTTGGTCCGTCACAGTTAATTAGGTTGCTTACTATGAGGCCCTCCCAATAGTTGGCACTTGGCAGCCTCTGATGGGGATAATTGCATTTATGCATACAAAAGAGGAAGAGTTGGAGACTGACCACTAATTCTAGCTATGCTTGATTAACACAGATATGTTGATAACTTCAAAAGGAAATTTGCTGATCAGGTAGGACCTTGATATCGTCATACTTATTTTTTTAAGTTGTTTGATATAACTTATGTGGAGTATCTTTCATGCATGAAATTCTTAAGTAGTACTTCTTATTTGTATAGGAATTTAATGTCATAAAAAGCCGATGCAGAGGGCCACCGGGGCAGAAATACACATGTATTGTCACGGTACGAAACCAAATCCACTAAGATCACACCCTTTGGTTTGATTTAGTTTGAATGTTGGTTGAATCACGTTGGTAATGGTGAGTTTAATTAATTGGCTGACCATAATATAAGCTTCTCTTGATTTCTCTTTATTATGACGGGAAAACGATGATTGATTCATTGGTTGTGCAATGAGATTAAAGCTCCTCATATGGTGTTCTGGCATTAATTATCAGGTTAAGAAGGAAGTGAGGAATGCGAAACGAACCGTGCTGAAAAGTGTAGTTGGAACCCTTGATTTGAACATCCGGTATTTGTTGCATGGAGAGACTTTCCCTGGGGTACAATTGTGTTTTGGTTACATTTGAAACTTTATTCCATGTGTTAACTCTGTCTAGGCCAATTCTTTGACCGACCTGGAAATGCAATTAATTGGTATTACAGGAACGGGTGAAAGCTCCTCTCTTCTGCAGCTCAAACAGATATGGCTATGTTGCAAACTTATGTGTAGCCAAATCTGCACGCCGCCAGGGTATTGCAAGGAACATGCTGCATTTTGCCATTGAATCGGCCAAATCAGATGGTGAGATAAAAATTTGAAACATGCCATCTTTCCTTGACAATATAGAAATTTTAAAATGTCTGATACAGAGTAGATAATTAAAATAAGAGGAATTTCTCTTCTGATCTGTTCACTCTGTGGCAGGTGTGGAACAGGTATATGTGCATGTGCATAGAAGCAACATGCCTGCACAGGAACTTTACCAAAAGATGGGATTTGAGGTAATGTCAATGCAGCTAATTTAATTTTTGTACTTCTGGCCTTTTGTTTTTCAGATGATGGGCTGAAACATCTTATACAATCTTGATCAGATGGTCGAAGAGGCAAGCTCTCAATTGTTAGAAGATCAAACTTACTTGCTTTGTGTCAAGACATAGGAACTCTTTCAACACAAATTATTCTTTTTTTTTTCTTTTGTGTGATGACAGCAACCAATATATTGTACACAGATTGTAGCATACTTCATGTTAAATGTTTACAGGCAATCCAGAATTGCGGCGGTGATTCCCAAGTTCCTCCTGTAATGTAAGAATGACCGATAAGCCATTATTGCCTGCTAAAGGCAACATTGTTATATATAATGTGATGTATTTATAAACTAATTGTAAGATTTCTTGCTTCCAAGAGAATATGGTCTACTTTTTAATGGATTTTTTTTTTCTTCTGTCTTCTCAGTTTCACGGTAAAACAAAAGATGAACTCATCTTTCAAAATTATGGGACGGTATTATGATATTATGTTAATAAAGACGCTAAATTATGCGGCTTGAGAAGAAAACTACTTTCTCATAACGCAGGAAAAAATGTGCACAGCCCATCAGCAGGATACGAGGCTTGAGAAGAAAATACTGTAAAAATAGAAGAAAAGGACGATAAGAAATAAAGAAGGATTTTACTAGTCATGAAAATCAGTCCCACTGCATACAATAAAGAACTGCAATATATTATAAACTTGTGAAGCGTGAGCGGCAATTACAGCCCAACTATTTATACTAGAAACAATCATTTTTAGCTTTCGAAAACTGAACAGAAGTTCATTTGAGTATTTGAGTTGATGTACAAAAACCTCTTGATCAAGATATAATTCTTGCTCCTTGAAAACCTACTTCATCTTTCCAGCAAAGCAATCATGATGGTCCCTGAAGTTTACAACACCATACAGAACAGTATAACACCACCGAATTTCAGTTAACAGGTTCAGTCTTCAAAAGCTTGAATGCCATCAATCATATCTCTGCTGTATTCACATTATCTACTTGATGATGCCACTCAGAGACGCCGGGATCTTGAACCTGACACGAACGTATGGAACTTGTGATTCACCTCCACCAAACTAAGGCCAGGTATCTTTTTCAACTCTTTAACCTTCATCAGGTTCTTCAACCGCACTACATCTTCCCATCTACCAGCTTCAGCATATATATTTGACATAAGGACATAGAAGGTAACAGTTGTGGGGTCCAAACGAAGCAGCCTGTCTGCCACAAGCTCAGCTAGCTCCACGTTGCTGTGAATTCTGCAGGCACCCAGCAAAGCTCCCCAAACACTCACATCTGGCTCAAGTGGCATCCTCTCAATAAATTCATAAGCCTCTTTCAAGCAACCGGCTCGACCAAGAAGATCAACCATAGAAGCACATTGTTCTACACCAGGCACGATTGAGTACTCTTTTATCATGCTCTCAAAATGCTTCCTCCCTTCTTCTACTAGACCTGAATGCCTACAAGCAGTCAAAACCGCTGTGAAAGTGAAGCTATTTGGTGTAATTCCCTCTTCTTTCATTTTGGAAAAGAGATTGAGAGCATCATACCCGTGGCCGTTAGATGCACAAGCCCCTATTATTGAACTCCAGGACACAACACTTGTATGAGGCAGTCTCTGGAAAACATCCTTGGCCAAATCTATGTTCCCGCACTTTGCATACATATCAATAAGTGCATTTGTTATTGAATCATGTGTTTCAAAACCTTTTCTTTTAACAAGCTCATGTAACCATTTTCCAGTATTCAATGCTCCCAAACTAGCAGAGGCTATAATAACACTGACCATTGTTATATGGTCATACTCTACCCTTTCATTTAGCATCCTACGGAAGAGCTTTATCGCATTCCTCCCAACATTATTCTGTTCATATGCGGCAATCATTGCATTCCATGAGACCAGATTTCTTACCACCATCCTGTCAAACAGAGATCTGGCTGTATCAACATTTCCACACTTACCATAAAACGCAATCAAAGCATTCATCAGCGAAATATCTGAGTCCACTCCCACTTTGATTCCATGACCATGAATCAACTTTCCTAAACCCCAATATTCTAAACCCGCACATGCAGGAAGAATGCTCACAAGCGTAACTGCATTAGGCTGAGTTCCTGAAGCCACCATCTCCCTGAAAACACCCAACCCTTCCTTAAAAAGCCCATTTTGCACATAACCCGCTGTCATCGCCGTCCAAGAAACAATGTTCCTCACAACCATTTCACTAAAAACAATCTCCGAATTCGAAGTCTCCCCACTTTGAGCATACATACTGATCAAAGAACTCTGAACAAAGACATCTGAATCAAACCCATTCTTAATTATGTTACAGTGCACTTCTTTCCCTTCCGTCAAAGCCGAGAGCACCCCGCAAGACCTAACCACAAAGGGGAAGGTATAGTTATCGGGTAACAATCCCGTATGATGCATGGTTCTGTAAAGAGCTATGGCTTCTTGGCAAGGACCCAGATCAGCATAACCCCTAATCAAAGTGTTCCAAAGAAATACATCCCTCTCGTTCATTCTGTCGAACAGTTTTCGTGCGTAGCCCATGGTGGAGGCCAAGGCGGAGGCCAAAGCAACGATCTTGGTGGAGAGGAGTAGGTTTCGGTGCGACCCATTTGTGAGGATCAGAGCATGGACCCGTTTGAGGTCTGATAGAGAGGAACAAGAATTCAAAAGGTAGTTGAAAGGGAGGGAGTGATGGCTAAGACGGAAATGCAATGGGACAGAAGCAACGGGTTCGATTTTCCTCAAGATTGTAGCCGACATGAACTTTGAGACATCCCAAATGGTCCCGCTTGATATATCACCGACTCTTCTTTATAATTTGGGTGAAGTGAGTTTTGTGGACCAACAAGTTTGGAGAGAAATCTGATTTTGATTCTTTCGCGGGGGTGCGGGGGAGGGGCATAATTATATTTTCACATATAAATAGGGGTATAATAGATATTTTCCATCGCATATGACCCATTTTTGTCGTCGGATTTAACAGGTTAAAATATTGCAAATTGAGTTATAATTTAACCCATTTTTCTTTTTGTAACCTCTCTTTTTTATTATTATTTTTATGTTCAAAAAATTTACTTCTCTTTTCACCAAATAGTGGAAGAAACCTTGAGAAAACCCAAATGCTACCCCCATCCTTTGGCTTAAACGCCAAGGAATACACTGAAGCCACATACAATTGGACGTGAATCTTCATTATTATTGTTTATGGTATCACCTAGATGCAATATCAGAAGCCGATCCACATACAATGTATACAAGAATCTTCCACAACTGGAATTATTAGAGAAGCATAACAATGAACAAAATTTTAGTGATTCTAATGCTAATCTTTCCACTTCAATTTTGACTATACATACATACAGTATGATACTGCAATGAGTTTACAAGAGAAAATGCATTGCCACCGGATGCCAATCTCATGCATCTGATGATGCAAATGAAGACCAGATAGTAAGAGGCAACGGGGAATATTTCAGCAGTTGTTGAGGATCAGACACCTTGAGATTTTCCAATATTGAAGACAGTTTCAGACCAATGATTTGTAGGTTTGGATTGGAGTGACCTTCCACAAAAACATTTGTAATCTGCAAACAGAGCACCATTACTTAAATTATCCTGCACAAGATCTTATTTCCATACTATGATGTAGTATTGTGTAGGTCAATTTCATGCAGCCTACACTTTAGCAGAGGCATTAGATGTTTTCTTTTTAAAAAGATCATGATCACTGTTTCAGGAATAGACATAATTCTGATAATGATATTGAAAATTTACTGCATTAACTCTCTGTCAAGGAGGGGAGTCTGACAAAGGATACAAACCTGAGTGCATCCAAAAGCTTTGAGCACCCTCAGTGACAAACAACCATCCACAATCAAACCAAAATCCTCCTCTGTTAAATTCCGGCACCAAGACAGATCCAAGTTTATCAACTTTTTTAAGCGTCTAGCAAGTGACATGGCTGTCTTGTTGCCAACCTGGAAAATGTTGCGCATGTCCCCATCAACAAAGAAAGAATTTCATCAATCATCTAAAGGATTAACCAGTGATCCCAGCAGACCCTTCAACCCAAGGACTAGTGCTAAACATAAAATGAGCCAATTTGCTAGCCCAATTGACCAAGAACTGGCATAGAAGCAGAATATACAGGTAGATGTTGCATTCTTGCATCACGAGGTTATGGCTAAAAGCGTTTGATACAATATTAAGTAGCAATGAGGTGAAAAAGAAAAACTTTTAGATAAACGTTACTTATAGAGAGAGAGGGGGGGACTATTAAGGTACCTTGGTCAAATTATTCAGGGAGAGTTCTTTTAGGGACTCTCCAGAGGTTTCCAAATAGGCAGCAATAGCTTCATCACTGACATGCATGAAAATAATTTCAATTAGTTTTTCTTTTGGAGAAAGCCAAAACTGGTTGCAGTAAGCATCTGAAGCGAAATCATAAGCAAACTATAAACAATTTTTATTTATTTTTTGACAATTTAAGCAAACTAGAAATAATTCAAAGTTATATATGTCTGCAGAGAAAGAATTTCTCCGACAAGCAAAAATCTTAAAACAAAGCAGGGGTATAAAGTCAAAATCCATCACCAGGGTCTTTCTCATATAATTTTGGACCAATTATAGATCCATCAAAACGATGTAAACCATTGGTCAGTAATTTTCAGGGATTCCTTTGATTCATCCAAACAATATGTTATTAGGAAGTAAAAGTGCCACCACTAAAGTGTTCTTCTCTTAAGTTCACTGCTATTTTAATCCCATATAATCTAGGGTGGGTAACATGAATCCCCTTTGAAGGGAAAAAAACAAATCTAGTGTGATAACTTACTATTTTCTACTATGGAGGAAAATCAATTTATCATGGCAAAAACCTGAATGAATTACGGCCAAGTTTCAGTGTTTGAATTGCTCGACAACCATTAGCGAGATATCCCACAGCAGAGTCTGTCAATTTGCACAAGTTAGCAAGGTCAAGTCTGCATAATCCAGAACTGGATTCAGCAATAACTTTCAAGGAAGTATCAGTCAATTTCCTGCACCAGATTTAAAACAGCTAGCATGAAGTTCTTATGTAAGATACATTCTAAGAATAAAGATAAAAGCATTTAATAGACAAATTACTTAAAAGAAACTTACACACAATCAGTTAAAACAAGCTCCTTCATATTGTGACCACATGCAGTAATAAATTCTCTAATAAAATCATCACAAACAGTTTGAATGCCTGCTAATGACAACACTTCTAAATGTTTTAGCTTCTGTAATGGTGGCAGAATAAGCATAGCATCAATATTTTGGCAATCATCAATGTACAATTCTTTCAGACTTGATTCCAATGAGTCAGCCAATGTTTTGATACTAATGGAGGTGAGAAGTGAACACTGGCTAAGATTTATAGATCTTAGTGCAGGGGCAGAAGAAACAAGTGCACTTATCCCAACATCAGAAAGCCGGAATGCACCAAGGAGGGATAGAATAGCTAGTGCTGGTAAGCATTTTGGTGACCGAGCTAAGCTAGCTTGTAATACATAATCAGGCAAACAGCGCCCACACTGATCAAGTTGTAATACCTGATTCAACAAAAATGAAATGAAACAAGTTTAGCTTATCCAGAAAATATGAGTCAGTAGGAGACAAGAAGCTCCTCTAGTCCATTCTCCCTAGGCATAGAAATGATCACCTGTACAATTGATAAACAACAATGTTGGCCTTTCATGAAAAGGACCCTTGCGTTAGAAGAAAAACTATTTTCTCAACCATAAATACACGGGATGATAAATTTCCACTGATAGGCCCAAAATATAAGCCACAGATGGTTAGAGATGCTTGAAAATCAAGCCAATGAAGCTCTGATTTCTTCCAACAAGCATAGAGTCAAAGAAAATGTGATTATCAGCATATGATGTCTCGGACGAAGGTAATGTATATAACATTTTAGGGAAAGTTACTCAGAGATTTGTCTAGCTTTATGGTTTCTGTAGCAATACGCATGTGCCTGCTAAAAGTTCTAGTAAGAACTCTGGTCAGTCTACTTCAAATATCCTGGTGTAATTGACACAAAATCAAGTAATGCGCTTTTTGAGACATAAGAGAAGCACTGTTATGCTGTCCTATGTAAGCAGACTATATGTCAAATAAATAAAACAAAGCAGACTGTATCTCATATACCAGTGACAAAATATTTGCTACAATGATTGTCATCCATTAGCTGCGAATGCCTAGGAAAAAAAAAAATTGTATTGCATATATTTCTCTTCAGAAACTGCAGAAGAACCAGCAAACAAGACATTTATATCACACGCATGTCATGTCAAAGACAGCTTGAGAGAGCCTTAGTCTATATTAATCTCAGTGTACTCATTCAAAGTGCATAACGGGCATCTAAACTATCTATTTATGAATCAATGACAACCAATTGGATCATCAATGTTTTTTCTAACCAAATCTCACGTTCAGAAATCTACTAGTGTCCAATAAAATTCTATTACATTTTCCTGGGTCATAATTGAGCAAACATCAAGTGAACTTTTTATTCTATTTAAATGATAATCAGAAGCCCTATGAACTTTAACATATAGTTTCATAAACAAAAAAAAACATACCATCAGATGTTTTGTGTCACAATCCGCAAAAGATTTTGTGAATTCTTCCTCTGTTAGCCATGAACAATCCCTCAAGCGTACCTCTGCAGGGGATCCGCAGACAAGGAGGGAAAAAAAATGAGTGTTCATTCTCCTAGAATCACATACCAACTGACTAAGCCTATTCTTCACTTCATCTGGGACACCTTCAAGTGAAGTGATTGCATCAGTATTCTTGACAAGAATTTTCATGCTTAGCTCTAAAAGTGAAGGGACCAACGGCTTCGAGCGATGATGGTCCTGACTATTCCTTGGAACCCAATTAACATTTGTGGACTTATTTTTTAGTGAAGAAGAAGTCCCCTCACTTTCAGCACCAAGAGACCGATGATTTTCGTTAAAAACTGCATAATGCTGTGCCTGTTGCCTAGCCACTTCAAGGAACCGACGTTGCCTGTATTCCCCTCCCTTTGATTCATTCCCTCTTATGTTAATGTTACCCTCTTCACTCACATCACTCACTGTTCTTTTGCATTGATCTTCCTTATTTTCTGTTCTCCCTTGGGTATCATAAACTGAATTCTCTGCTTCAGGCTCTGAATCAAGTTCTATTACATCAATACCACTCCTCAATAGATCATCCATGACAAGTTTTCTCTTCTCTCTTTCTTCTCTACTTGCTCTCCAACGCTTGAGAATACCACTCCCGTAAAAAAAACTTGGTTCTTCATCCAATATAACCAATTCCTCTCCATCAAGCTCCTCATCGACCTCCACCAGTTTTCGCTTGCCTTTCTCTTCTCTGCTACACCTTTTGCGCTTAACACCGCCTGCTGCATCCCCTGATCTTGTTTCTTCCTCCAACATCTCCACACCAACCTCTACACTCCCACTACTCAACAATATCTTCTCACCTTCTTTATCATCGCTGCCTTTACCTCCTTCAAGTTCATCCTCGAACCCGGAGAAACCAACATTCAAGTCCAGCTTTATCTTCCCTTTAAACTCACTAGAAGTCGCATAATCTTCGTCTCTACTCGGTTCAAAACCCGGCGACTCAGCTCCGCTCCGTTGAACTGTCGAAACCCAAAATCTATTCTCGTCATTGGCCAAAGTGGTGTTTGGTTTCAACTGCTTGAAAACGAGACTGGAACTCCTCCGGCGCTGATCAACAGCTCCAGAAGCCGATATGACCGTATTTATGTCCGACATGAGAGCGTCCAGTTCTGGGTTGGCAGGGGAAGATTGTAGGAGAGTGGAGGAGGACTCGCAAGTTTGGGCGGGGGTGGAGGGTTCCATGTTAAGCCCTTCTTTCTGGGTTCTACGCGGGACTTCTTCTCCAGGACTCAGGAATCTCATCGTTGCTGACTTCTTTATAAAGTGATGCTGTTCGATTAGGTTTTTGCCTCTCTGACTTTGGGAGAGGCAGAGCAAACCTAAGTGGGGTTCGTCTCCTTGCTTGGAGAAGAAGAAAAGGCATTCCACTCCCACTCGCGTCATGTTTAAAAAAAGGCTAATCGGCCATCAACGACATGTGCTTCCATAATTATTATTATTATTATTATGTAAATTAAGTAACAAAATTTAATAAATAAATTTAAATTTTTAATATATATATATATATATATATATATATATATATTTTCTTTACATGACCACACAAGAAGGAGAAAAAGAATTTCAATTAGTGATCATTGCTTGAACTATTTCTTAAGGACTAAATTTTTAATAATTAATATAATAAGTATCACGCCAATCTGTATAAAAAGGTTTAGCAGTTCAACACATTCCACACAAATTACACAATACAATCATGTGGGTCAAGCTGACTTCCAAATAAAAAAATGCTGGCACGTCTCTTCGACCCTTAAAATATTTAAAAACAAAAAAAAAAAACAAAGCAGCAAAGTCCCAATCAACTTTTGACTTTTTTTTTTAAAAAAGAATAGGATCGATTCCACATGTCAAAATGTAAAATAAAAATATAATTGCTAGTACAACTACATTACTTATGTTATAAAACTCCGTGATTAAATCCTCTCCACAATAAAGTTATGTTAAAAATATTTTTATACCATAGGTCCACAGCTATCACACAATGCACAAAGATAATATCTCAACTAACCCTTAATTATATTTTCTAACAAAGACCGATTACAAGAGTCATTATGAAATAAAAATTTGATTTTTAACATTACTCTTAACGATAAACATGTAGGTCAAAACATGCATATATTATGTGTAGCGTTACTTTTTCCAAAAAGTAGGAAAAAATTGGAGAAGGGGGGGTCGGGCGTCCACAAGTCGCTTATGTGGAACGCAAAAACGAATCGTATTCTAGTGACATCCAGCTCTGCCTTCCATGCATATTGGCCATTTGACAATATAGTCTATGCTTTAAAGAGAATGGGACAGTCTCAAAAGTTTAACACAATCTATTTGAAAAATCTCCAATCATACTTCATGTCATTGAGTTCCACGGGAATCGCTAAACAAAAGCATCTTACTCGAATCATTTGTTTATGCTTACAAAATATTTGCAGTACAATTTAGTTACACTGCTTTCAATTTAAAAAGCAAGTGACTGGTTTATATAGGGACACAGGGCAAAAAGAAAGCTTTGGGATGAGAGGGATTTTCCAAGTCATTAGATATTGAAAATTTTGAGTAACTGGTTGTATTCTATTTGTTATTCCTAGCTGCCGTATGATGTTAATTGTAATATTATGTCTGATTATCCAAACAGAGATCAAATTGGAGAAGACACCAATGAATAACGCAATGGACCTTCTACTTCATAATGAGGCACCTTGACACGTTCCAATACTGGAGACATCCTCAAGCCAACAATTTGCACATCTGGATTCGAGTGACCATCTAGAAAAACATTCGTAATCTGCCAAAAAAAGAAAGCACCATCACATCTTGAAACCTATTTTCTGGCAAATTATCTTAAAATCCTACAATGTGGAGCCTTGAAAATTTCAGAACAGTCATGTATGAGTGGTTAGAAAACTGATCATAATAAAAAAAACTTTGATCCCTCTCCTGGAGATGAGTCCAAAAATGGATATACCTGAGTGCATCCAAATAGTTTGAGCACCCTCAGTGATAAGCAGTTGTCTACAATCAAACCCACAGCCTCATCTGACATATTCCGACACCAGGATAGATCTAGAGTATGCAACCTTGTTGAACGTTTGGCAAGTGATAGGGCTGTGTTGCGGCCAACCTGAATAAAGCCACAGAAGCCCCAAACATAAATAAGAGAGCATCATTAAAATCAACAGACCCCTTTGACCTAAGGCCTATAATTAAACCAAGAGGCAGGGAGATTATCATAACCTAAATTGGCTGAGTCACCCAAAGCAGAAAATTCAGGCATTTATCATTCTAACACAAGCAGCAATCATTTTGCTTCATGCAAGCCATATATGAACCACGTGATCAATTTTAAGGTATCTTTGGGAGGATGCCCATGTGTGTGCATTAGCATTTGGTGTGCGTGTGCATGTGTTTGTGTGTATGCGCATGTGTGTGTATGAGAGAGAGATACAGAGAGAGATGTGAGTAAATTACCTTCTTGACATTATTCAGCGAAAGTTCTTTCAAACACTCTCCAGAGGTTTCCAAGAAGGCAGCAATGGCTTCATCACTGTCATGCAGAAGAGACCGTCAAGCCCGTGTTCAGTAAGCATTTGACAATATATATTGTATTAACAGTAAGACAACCTATATCACATCAACGGTACAAGAATAAAAACAAAACGAACATGTTTACGTATCCAAATATGCATAGCACGCCATGCCCATTATCTAGCAATAACAAATTCAGGGTGATAATGCATTACATTCTACTGTACAACAAAATGAAAATTTTTAACTTGCTCAAAAATGTAAATACCTGAATGCATTGCGGCAGAGTTTTAATGTTTGAATTGCTCGACAGCCATTTGCAAGATATCCTATAGCAGAATCTGTCAATTTGCACAAGTTCTCGAGATTAATTGCACATAACCCCGGACAGTTTTCAGCGATGGCTTTCAAGGAAGAGTCTGTCAGTTTTCTGCAAAAAATTGGAACCACCAGCAAAATTAAAGGAGCACAGTGCCATAAACATAGTCTCTGAAACTAAAGGAAGGAATGATCATCCCTAAAGGCATTAAAGATAATATCAATAAAACATTGCAAAGAGATGTGCTAAAGAGACGTACACACAATCAGTCAAAACAAGCTCCTTCATATTGTGGCCACGAGCAGCGATAAACTCCCTGAGAAAATCATCACAAACATTTTGAATACCCGCTAATGATAATACTTGTAATTGTTCAAGCTTCTTCAATGCTGGCAGGATAAGCATAGCATCAATGCTTTGACAATCAGTAAGATACAATTCCCTCAGAATTGATCCCAATGAGTCGGCTAAAGTGTCAATACTGGAGGATGTGAGGAGGGAACACTGACTGAGATTTAAAGATCTTAATGCAGGGGCAGAAGAAACAAGTTTCCCTAGCCCAACATCTGTAAGACGGCACGCACCACTGAGGGATAAAGCAGTTAATGCAGGCAAGCTATTTGATGACCGAGCTAAGGTAGAAAGTAACATATAATCTGACATGCAGCGTCCACACTGGTCAAGTTGCAGTACCTGATTCCACAAAACAATAAATCGAGCTTATCCAGAGTGTTCAAATCACAAGGATGTTTTTCACTCAAAATTAATGTGAACCCGTTTTCAATAAACAACAATGACCTCCAGGTGAGAAGATTATTCTTGTATGAAGCAGTAACATTGCGAAACTAAGTTTGTAATCAACAAGCATTCAACCCGAGTTCCAAAATCATACATTGGAAAACAAATTCCCAAAATAAGCCCATTATTAAGTCCAAAAACTGATTTAGAGCTGTCTATTCACAATTACTTTAGTCAACCTCAACCGAAGCTTTTGATGGGAGAACAAAATTGAGGAAACAAGGCAAAAATAAAATACATCTCAGATGCAAATCAAGAATCAACATTTCTGGGAAAATAAATAAATATCAAGTCTAGCATCATAAGTTTTGTGGCAATACACCAGTATCACGCCAAGAGCACCAATGACTAAGAATTTTGGTTAGTACAATTTACTCATGTTTTGCATAATGACATACAAACTGATTATTTTTAGCTGTTCCCTGGTCTAACAAAAGCATTGGAAAGAATAGGGACATCATAAGAACAAAGCACTTCTCATCAACTAGATTAATAAAGTTCACCAATAAAGCGTCAACAAACAGATTTATATATTACATATACATATGTGTGTGTGTGTGTGTATAAGCAAGCAAACCAAATGCTCTAGCATAATCATGTCACAGAATGAAAACATAAGCAGCAAAAAATTGATCTTAACGCACACCATGCTATAATGTACTAAATGAGCATCCTAAAGTACGTGTTATAAATCAATGACTACGAGTAGGATTATCATGATCACTCACATGGAATCTAATGTTTAGTTGTTTAAATAAGTTGGTTCCAAGTATCTCACGAAGTCCTATTCTAAGATATACCACAAACATATTATGCAAACATCGAGATGAGCTTTTAAGCTGAAACTCCCACAAGACTGAAAAGCATAGAACCATAGCCTTTTGCCATTAAACATATTATGCAAGGAATTCAAATAAAGATACAATGAACCTTCAAGATATTGCAAGCATATCATATGACAAAATAAACATACCATTAGATTGCTGGTGTCACAATTCTGAAAAGATTTTGTAAACTGTTCTTCGGTCAGCCATGAACAATCCCTCAAGCGAACCTCTCTAGGTGATCCATGAACGAGAAGCTCAAAAGAATGATTATTCATTCTCCGAGAATCACAAAGCAAATGACTTAGCTTGTGCTTCAAAGCATCCGGAATATTTTCAAGTGATTTAATTTCGTCAGCATTCTTGGCAAGAATTTTCAAGGACAGTTCTTTCAGTGAGGGAACCGGCCGCTTTGGGCGATTCTGGCTATCTCTCGGAACCCATGTAACTGATGCAGCTTTGCTCTTGTCTAAGTATGAACTCCCCACTCGCTGATTCTTAGTTGCTCGATCTTTAATGATCTTCATAGCAGTGGAGAAGGGACCCGGCCAATCTTCAAATTCCGGTTCAGCTTCAGCCTCAGAAGACACAAGGTCCTCCCCTTCACCTATATGAGTAAAAAGAGCAAATCGAGAAGCATTTTCCCTTGCTATCTCTCGAAACCGTTCCATGTAATCCCTCCTGGTTGATTGATCCTCTCTTGCATTAGCCTGCCCAACTTCCGTTTCCACCTGTGATGCTACATTATCCCCCGAATGGACGGCACCCGAAACCACATCTTCAACAGAATTCTTCTCTTTAGACACAAGGCCCTCCCCTTCACCATTCGGTAACAAAGAACCATCAAGAACCACGCCCTTCCCTTTTTCTTCTCTGCTAAATCTCCTTCTGCCCTTAACAACACCTTTCTCAATGACAACACCCCCATCATTAGCACCACCCAACTTTCTCTTCCCCTTTTCATTACCTTCACCAGCTCGTCTCTCATTAACCGACTTATAACCCTCATTCTCAACTACATTGCCACTCGCATTATCCGCTTTGGGGTCCACCACTTTTAAAGCAGTTGACACTAAATCATCATGGACCAGCCTCCCCTTACCCTTCCCCTCTCTCTTAATCCCGATACCAATTAGTTCTCTCCCCAATTCTCCATTGTGCTTTTCTTTTTCTTCTTCCTCTTCTTGGCTTTCTCTTTCATCAACCAGCTTGTCATCAACGGCACTAGTCCCAACACCATTGATACCTCTCTTTGCAAGTCTCTTCCCAGACCGCAAATTCCGATACCCTTTGCCCTCTCCATCCTCCCTTGCACATTCCAAACCTAAATTGACGTCAAAACCCAATTTCCTCTTCTTCCCTTTGGCCGATTTTGAACCTAACCCAACTTCACCAAAACCCCTCGAATCCTTCTCTTCTTCCGAACCCGACCCATTTCCACTTAATCCACAAACCCGGTCCAGAACCCTAACCCTCTTCTCGATCACATCAGAACTCATTTCTCCATTTCCAGCCAAACTCAAGAGCCCACCACCAGTTTCCTCCGCACTCTCTCCTTCCACCCTATTCCCATTCAAGCACGCGCCTCTCTCGCCGGAGACACTCTTCCTCTTGCAGTCGTGGGCCGGATTCGAACCCGATCCTTCGCCGGAATCCGATTTCGAAGAGAGACGGAGACTCCGCCGCCGGTTAACCCCGTAAATGGATACCGAATCGGAGCCCAACCCAGAAGAGACCGGGGTCGTGTTCGGATCCGGGTTTGGGCTGGATGACATTGGTGGAGTGGGAGACTGGAGAATGGAGGGCCCGTCCGTTCGGCTGGGCGTGGAAGGCTCGATTTTGAACGCCGCTTTCGGCGTTTTCGGTGTGGGTTTCGTTGGGACTATTTCCCGAGACCTCAAAACCGTCATTTGTCACGATCACACTCAGAGTCCCAGAGGGAGAGAGATCACTGGGTTTGGAGAGTGGAGAGATAGAACGAAGAAGTTGAAAGGTTAGGTTTCGGCTTCGAGGTTTGGGAGAGAAACTTCTGGTGGAAGCTGACTGGGATGGTTGCGATTTCCCGCCAGAGTATATAATATATAAGCTGCTTTCTTTCTTTTTGCTTTCTTTCCGTATCATGAAAGCGCTATTTACAGTTGCCACTTGTAAAGGCAACTTATATAACTTTTATAACGGCGAACTTTCCGTCTTGAAAATCTCTCCGGACCGAGCCCATTATAACCAGGCTAACCCAACTCATTTTGGGCTGAAAGGCTTGGCTTCCTTCACTTCATGGGCCGGCCACGGTGGAAGCAACCCAACACCCCTGCCAAGACATTTTAAAATACTTTTTGAGAAAAAAAAAATATAAGAAGTTAATTTTAAAATAATTTTGATACTTTTATGGAGGAAGTGGGGGTAGGGTTTAGGATTTATACGGAATTATTTTTTAAAAAATATATATATATTTTAGCTCAAAAAAGCTCAGAATGAGAAACCATGGGGGCTAAAGCTCATAATGAGGCCGACCCAATTCATTTATTAAATTTGGTTTGAAATGCTTAGAGCATGTTTGAAGATTGTGTACGAGATATCAAGTTTTTAAGTCAATAAAGTTTTTTTGAAAAAAGTTTCATTTTAAGCTTTTATCACTTTTTGAACCTTTAAAAACGTTTTCAATTTTTTTTTTACCAAATGTATACTTTTTTATTCTAACTGACTTTTTAAGTATCGCACGTATATCCAAACAAATCCTTAACCTCATACGGCTCGAAAAGTAGAACACAATAACAATATAAAGTGGGTGAAACAAACGACATCATTGGATGGCCATAAGAATAAAACCACTGTAGATTGTGGAAGAAGCATGTGTAAATCTTGTGGTGATGTGATTTGTTTTGGGGATACAACCATCAAGTATTCAAGTGTATACCAGAGTGACACTGATATGTAGGATAAAAGATTCTGGGCGGTCCTGTCCTCTAGTTTCCAATAATTGATGACTATTTTCACAAGTGGTCCATCATTTATCACAATTAATCTAAGGCCCCAGAAGCTGTGTGGCAGAGCAATGAATACCTCATATAGAAGATATACATGTGTCGTATATTATTAGACCGTTAAAAAAACAATAACACATACGTAATAATTTATTTCATGTGTCGAACCTTATTTATTGAAAAAAATGATTAAATTTTCTTTACCCCTGAAGTTTTAAAAGTTTTTCAATTCGAACTTTAATGTTTAAAATTGACAATATATGTTTTAAAAATTTTTAATTCAGACCATTTGTTACTAATTTTCGTCTAATTAGATGGAAATCATCCACGTACGTCTCACATGGGATTTTGATGCCCTCTATTTCAATTTTGACCTCATTAAAACCTATAAAATTACGTAATTACCCTCGTTAAAACCTATAAAATTGATTAACATATTTTAAATAATTTTTCTTCTCTGATAAAATGGATAAGTTAGCGACCTTGACTTGGAAATTTAGAGGACAAGCCAGATAGGAGCAAATGATATCTTAAACACACTAATCTTAGGTTATGTTCACACGAAACTAAAAAGCAAGTATTGTCTAGATTCAAACAACTTTGAAGAAATTATAATTTATTCACCTAAAATTTTGTTGGAGTTCAAACTATCAGTTAGTTGTGTATAGACTGTATTTTATTCACCTATGATTTTATTATATTTAATTTTCTATAGCATACTTAAGTTATTAATTTTCTAATAAAGTTACAATTGGGGCGGAAGAAATGCAACTAACTTAATAATGATTGGAGCCAAAAAAAAATTTCTCTAAACTGAGTTAGATTAAAGAAATTTCATCACATTCAGTTTATTAAATTGACATGTTTTTAAAAGTATATGATTTTCACATTCTAAATTATATGCTCTGATGAGAAATATCAATCCACTAGACTACATTGTAAAATTTTTCTCTATCTCGATTTAGAAAAAAATTTTGTCCAAATAAAAAACCCGTTGCCACACGGCCCACACCGATGGACAGTAACCCATGATTAGTGCTATGATTCCTAGTTTTTTGCGTGATTAATACTAGAAAGTACACTTTTATCTTATCATTATTTCATCATACCGAATACTGATTGACACTGTTATATTAAAAAATTAAAATATTAATGAAATAAAAATGTAATTTTTAGCATGACAATGCCATTAGCTCTTTATTTTCATTATTTTAACAAGAATTAATAAATGGTCCAATAAAATAAAGAGTGGGGAATAAGTGTTTAATTAGCATTAATCTTTTCAGCCAAATAAGTGCGAAATAACATGTCTCTTGAATGGGACCCATAATTATAAAACCGTGTGATCACTGTGGGATTACCTGCATGGTTCATGTCATCATAAGCTCACACAATAAGCATGACTTTTGTGATTATTTTATTCTGCTTTAAAGAGGTGGTATATTATAATAATAACAAAGTTATATTCTGTAATTACTGTTCTTAATTTTTTTCTTTAACGTAGACTGATTGTAGTTTGAAGACTCAAAAATTATTAAAAGGAAAATGATAGGGGAGGATTATTTCGGTCAACCAAGTAGAAAGTCAATATCGGTAGGCAGCAAAATTTGAAGATGACATTTGGACAAATAGGCAGCTCTCATTACAGCTGTGGGTTGTGAACAGTCATTGGACGTCTCACATCGCCTGAATTTGAAGATGGAGATGTATTTAAATGTATATTATACCTTTAATGATAACAACGCGTTTTAAAGCCGTGTTTTCCCTGGAGTAGTACCAGAATGGGTGACAAAGGTAACTAACTTTACTCTAAAAAAAACTGGACTCCTTTGAAGGCTTTTTTATTATTTATTTATTTATTTTTAAGATTGGTTTTTGACTTTTTATTTGAAAAAGTGCTTTAAAAATGATTATTTTTTTGAGTTTTTTTTTTGTATTTTAAATTGATTAATAATATTTTTATTTAAAAAAAATTAAAGAAAAAAAAAGAATTATCAAGCAAAACCTTAATTTCTTTGAATCCCATACCGTATTAGGAATGATTGATAGTGTGTCAATCTCTAAAACATTAACAATTCAATCTCTTAGTAAGATTAGTATTGAATTACAAGGATAAAAAAAAAAAAAACCTATAAACAAATTAGTTAAGACTCTTTAATAAAACTAAGAAAAATACTAAGATACTATAAATTTTTACAAATTTACCTAATAATTTATATTTTATAAAAATGAGTAAATCGTGTACCATCGCGTGGCAATATTGTTTGAGTTATCACGCAAACTTAAATGTCAAATAAACTTTTACATTATAACTTACATTTTAGCGACTAACATGTTAATTGTTGCATGGATTATCATGTCAATTATCATACAACGTACAAGTTCATCAAGGAAAATATTGGCTAGTCGGTAGTCGGTTCCCTTCTTCTTCCTTTTTTTCTTTGGTTTTTTAAGATATCGGTCCCCTTCTTCAAATGAAGTTTCTATGGCCGTCGGTGGCCAATATCAAAGTAGCGGACGTGAATAAGTCGGACAAGACGCGTCATAGAAAGGTGTTGTTGGCGTGCTTCTTCTTGTCCCATTTGGTCCTTGGACCATCTCTTTACTAAACAATGACGGGAAAGAAAGACTCTTCCCATCTTTCTCAAATCATTTTACTATATGTACGGCTTAAATCTAGGTTTTTTTTATAAATAGTATCAATCGGGGGCTACGCTTCATGAAGCGGAGGTCACTAATTCGAATTCTCCTCTCCTCTTACATGAACATGTAAAAAAAAAAAAAAACTTAAAATATAAAAATATAGAGTAAAAAACAAAGAGTACCATAAAAATGCATTAACAAAATAAGCCGCCGGTGAAAAGATTTATTAACACAGAAATCAATTAAAGATTTATGATTTAGTACTGCTACTCTTGTCTGTTTAATTAATTGATCCCTCAGCTCTTGTAAATACGATAATCACGTGTGAAATATACCTTCTGTAACAGTAAGACAGAGATCTCCGCCTTAACAAACACTAAAGTCGATTTAACAGTATTATGTCTTCAACGATTTATGCTTCGTTACCGAACAAATTTACTAGGGCGAAAGTTGCGTCACGAAAATACCAAATGTCGTCTTAACAACAACTTTTGATCCTTTTAATACGTAGTTTCTGAAGCAGTGGGAGCGTATATTTCATTGTTCAATTTGTTCCCTCTCTCTCTCTCTCTCTCTCTCTCTCTCTGGAGTGGTCGTTAATGGCGATCTCATTCCAATCCAACCACTAACAACATCGCTTTCGCAGACACACATGCACAGAGGGAGGGGATGGGTCATCATCACCACCACCATAACACCAGCGATGGCATCTCCCAGCGAGTCAGTAGCCCTCGCTTCTCGGGTCCAATGACTCGTCGAGCGCACTCATTCAAGCGCAACATCACCAACAACAGCACCCACATCAGCAACAACAACAACAGTGACAACATTAACAGCGACAGCCACAGCAGTCATGGAACCAGTTTCAGCACCCACCATGAAATTGACCTCCTCCTCAACTCACCCAGATCCGAAATGGGCACCAACTCGGTTTGCCTTGATGGGATTGAGTCAGTCTTGAAGCAAAGCCACCATGTGAGCCAGAGGATTCATGGGGGTGTGGTCAGGGGCTTGCTGAAGAAGCCTATCGGATCTGTGGTGGTGGAGTTTGGGTTGAGGGAGAGGAAGAAGCTGGGTCATTTGATGTTCTTGCTGTTCTGTGGGATGTGCCTGTTTCTGGGCCTTCTAAAGATATGTGCTACTGGCTGGTTTGGATCTGCCATTGAAAGAGCTGGGTTCAATCAGGTTGGTTCAAGTTGTCCTATTTGTGTTTGTATATATCGATGTTGTTTCTCTTTGCCAATTGGAAAATCACGTGGCGTTATATATGCAATGCTATGTTTATTTATTTGTTTGCGTCTGTTACATTAATCTTGCGATTATTGGGTTCTTTCTCGGTTCTCATATTTGATACAACTTAACTTCCTTTACTTGATTGCTAGACATTTGATGACATGGCTGACTCTTTTGTCTGCGTTTCTGTGTGCTCTTGCATGTCATTTTTTTTTTGGATGCATGCTTAATCTCACCTAAAATGTTCAATCTTTTTAAATAGGATTCAACTGACCCCATCACTGATCTAAATCTAAGGGATCGGAGACCTCGTGAATATAGGGAGGGAGGAAATGATGTCGAACGGACTTTAAAAATGGTTGCCTCGGGTGTAGTTAGCAGCCAAAACGGCGTGGCTGAAGTAAGTTTCTAGTCTATATTTAAGCGTACTATTTAATCACTTGGCTCTGGTTGTTTCTCACAAAGTCAAAAAATTGGAAAACAATATTCTAAAAATTGGTTATCTTGAGAACAAAACGGTGGATAATGCCTCTCGAAGGGTATGTTAATTGCTTCTCGTGTCTATACTTCTTGTTCAGTACTCAAGTATCTGGTCGCCACCCCATAGTGGGAATTTCACCCAGTGCATCAACCGGCCAAGAAGTCACAAAAGTATGATATGCATCTTTCTTTCTTTTATCTTTCATGTGTTTGCGTTGTGTTTTTTGTGATTCCATGGTTATTGCTTTCTCTTACTTCCCAGTTTTTGCTTCTTTTGACAGGGCCAGATGCAATGACAAATGGCTACCTTATTGTAAATGCCAACGGCGGCTTGAATCAGATGAGATTTGGGGTCTGGATATTGTGTGTTTTTATTGTTTCTGAAGACTTCTGTTAATTTCAACCAGTCTGATGTATCAAAATTTTAGAGTGCAGATTTGTGATATGGTTGCTGTTGCTAAGGTTATGAAGGCATCACTTGTCCTGCCTTCGCTTGATCACGCCTCCTTCTGGGCTGATGAGAGGTTGGTTTGTTTTTGTACTTTTACTATTGGTATCGGTTATATATTGAAAGGATTCACTATATAACACTGAAAAATTTATTGTTTTTTCTCTTTCATTTCTTAAGAAAGAAATAAATAAATGACATCTTTGAGCCTGCCTTTTGCGTGGCTCTTGGAAAAGAATTCCTGATGATTTAAAAATTTAAGCACTGTATTCTCTGGTAAATGTTAGAATTATGCATCCCCAGAGGAAGCCCTTGATTCATCTCTTGTCCCTTGAAGAGAAGATGTCTTACTACCCACTACTACAAGAAGGGTTATTCTTGTGCTGCTTAAAATTTATATGATATCTTGCCATTTGTATACTTTGAGCTAACTGATTTCATATATGTATATTTGCAGTGGCTTTAAAGATCTGTTTGATTGGCAACACTTCATTGAAACCCTGAAGGATGATATTCACATAGTAGAGACGTTGCCACCTGCATATGCTGTACTTGAGCCTTTCAACAAAACACCAATATCTTGGTCCAAGGTCAAACAAACTTGTCTATCTTGAATCACTCGTTCTTTAATGTGTAATGGAATATAATATGAGGCTGTCCCCCAAAGGCAGGACAGTATTTTCTCCACACACAATAAGTGATATGGCTATAAGCGATGTGTCAGGTCCTTTTGGCATATAAGTATCATGAAAAAGATTCACTTGTCAGATATTAGGACACTCTGGTATGTTACACGATATGCATGAATGAGCCATATGCTTCAACACAATTCGAACATCCCATGCTTTGCATCTCATTTTATTATTACCAGTTCTAGTCTCTAGATTGATAACAGTCAGTTATTTATCATTTTTTTTTCAGGTTACCTATTATAAGACTGAGGTCCTCCCTCTTTTGAAGCGGCACAAAGTGATCTATTTCACTCATACTGATTCTCGGCTTGCCAACAACGATATCCCAAGTTCCATACAAAAACTGAGGTGCCGTGCCAATTATAAGGCATTGAAATATTCAGCTCCAATAGAAGCGCATGGCAACACATTGGTTTCTAGAATGCGACAGAATGGAAGTCCTTACCTTGCTCTCCATTTGAGGCAAGTTTTGATAGTTATATATCTTACAAATATTGAGACTAGTTTTTTTTTCCTGTTTCTTCTGGGTGTGTTTGGCATAATTCATCTTCTGCTGATAAAACATGCGCTGATTTAATCATTTGGCTCTGCTTTCTTCGGTTTGTTTGTTTATTGTTTCTATTTCCCCGTTAAAATTTGATATTGAACTTCCTCTTGAAGTTTAAACTTTTATATTCTGCTCATAGACTTCTCTACCATTTTGATTTATAGATAATGGAGAATAAATGGGTATAAACATCAAAGTTATTTGCTCATATCCAATTATTGTAGGAATCCATGGCGTCAGTGTGAAATTTATCTTGTCCCTAATCTCATAGGCATCATTTTGAAATGATGTGCTTAACCTTCCATTATGCGATTTTGGGTTTTATGGAACAGATGGTTTTATAAATCACTGCTCCCTGGAATGGGCTATAAAAAAAAGAGAGTCCTAAATGGACTTATGGGATTCCTGATTATATGGTGATTTTCTGTGGATTAATGCTCAGGCTGGACAAACTTTTGCTTGTGCTTGGCTCAATTTCCAAGGCCTGCTTTTTTGTTAACCTTTGTACCGGGATTAAAACTGTTTTATTGCTGTGATAAAGTTGGGTTAATTTAGGTAAGTTTACATTATCTTGTCCCCAACCCCTTTAATGAATCAAACTTATTTCTTTATATAACAGGTATGAGAAAGATATGCTTGCATTTACAGGCTGCAGTCATAATTTGACTGCAGAAGAAGATGATGAGCTACGAAATATGCGGTATGAAGTCAGCCACTGGAAGGAGAAAGAGATTAATGGGGCAGAAAGAAGGTTGCTTGGAGGCTGCCCATTGACCCCTAGGGAAACAGGCCTTCTGCTCAGAGGGCTTGGTTTTCCATCCAGCACCAGGATTTACTTAGTAGCTGGTGAAGCTTATGGTAATAGAACTATGCAATACCTTAAGGATAGCTTCCCCAACATCTTCTCCCATTCCACTCTCTCTACAGAAGAAGAGTTGAGGCCTTTCAAGAAACATCAGAACATGTTGGCTGGAATAGACTATGTTGTTGCCCTTCAGAGTGACGTCTTTGTTTATACTTATGACGGCAATATGGCAAAGGCAGTTCAAGGTCATAGGCGCTTTGAGAACTTCAAGAAGACCATCAATCCTGACAAGTAATCCTCTAAACTATTTCCTATTGAATTCTGCTAAGATGTCTGATTTGGTGGTTTTCATTCTATTTCTGTATTGATTTTTCCACATCGAAATTGCAGTTGTATGATAATTTCCATTTTGTTCATTTAGGATGAATTTTGTAAACCTTGTTGATAAGCTTGATGAAGGAAAAATCTCCTGGAAGAAATTTAGTTCCAGAGTGAAAAAGCTTCACGAAGACCGTGTTGGAGCTCCATATCTAAGAGAGCCTGGGGAGTTTCCCAAGCTGGAGGAAAGTTTTTATGCGAATCCCCTTCCAGGATGTATTTGTGAAACAAGAAAGAATGACAAAACATGTTGATAGAAAGAAATGCTCCTGCTTATAGGTGAAAAAATTTCCTTGGGTTAGTATGGAACCATAACAATGAAGTCATGATCGTGGCCGACTAATTTAAGGTGCCTGCGGACTGCTCAGTCTTACCACTCTCAAGAGATACAACAGAAAAGAAAACATTCATACCATGAATTCAAATTTCTCCCTGCAAAGCTACATACATCAAACCGTAATTGTAATTTTTTTTCTTCTTTTCTGGTAGGGCATCAGTTGAGGAGGGGTCGCGGGTTAGGGGGGAGGGGTTTGAATGTGTGTACTCCAATTTTGTAGTATGAATAACTATTGGGACACAAGAGATAATGCCAAAGGGATTGTATTGTTTCAAGATGTCAATAGTACGAAAGTTGTGATTTCAAAGATTGTCATGCTCTTTCAAACTGCTTTGCTTATTGTCACTTATGGCTGTTAAATATGCAGACTTATGACCCTGTTGTTGATAATTATCTGCTGTCAGTACATGATGCTTGAAGGGAATAAATGGTGTGGTAATTATAATCTACTTCTTGAACAATTCAAACTTTCTTGTAAATATATGCAACAAGCATAGTGATACCAAGAAATCCGAGTGGAAGTATTGGAGTTCTAGATATTTTATGCTATCCTTACGGTATATTTCAGCTTCACTATGCTTCAATATGAACTATTAAAACAAAGGGGAGCACTTGAATCACTTGATATCCAGGCTAGACATGCATCACCAAGATGTTATGATGGTGTGATTTTGAAAGAAGGAAATGTGATAGTCCACATGAACGCCACGTGGCACAAAATGGGTAAAAAAATTAAGTAATAAAATTTGACAAGTAAATTTAACTATTTAGCATATCGGATTTGTAAGGTAAATTTAATTGTTTAGGGTAGTTCTAAAAAAAAAAATTCTATAATGATATCCTCACATTTTTAATGCGAAAAACATTAACTCGAAAAGATGAGTCGGAATAAATAAAATTTTATAGCATATATAGGACTTGTAGTCTACATAGCAAAGTGAAAATAGTCTGAGGTTTACTTTGCGCTCATGTTAGACCAATTTTTTCTCATTAATAATTACATGTTTTAATTATAAAATTTGCCTTGTGACAATATGTGAGACTAGTTAAATTTGTTAATCGGAACGAAAAGAAAAATGACAAAAACTATTATGGCGTGTTCATTAAATATGATTTATTTTTCTAGAAGAATTTTACTTTTTTTTGTTCTTTTAATTCATTTACACGTTCTTTTAAGAGAAGAATAAAAGAAGAGCTAGGTTGAAGAAGTTACCATGAGTAGGAATTATAAATACTCAACTCTCAGCTCACTTTCATACAATTGATATAGCAGTGTTGATCACCCTTTAAATTTTTTTATAAGTGAGACAAAATTTAAGTATGTAACATTATTTAATTAACATTTTTTTTTTCCTAGTAAAGATAGATACTTGGCCTAAAGAGTTAAAGAGTCAAATTATAAAGGTTCTTGTTTTTGTAACTTTTTTGTGAGAAATTTAATTCTACAATGAGGACGAACCTTTCGAGGGAAAATATAAAAAGAAAAAAAAAAAAGGTTATTTCTTCCATTTACCTTAACATTGACATTTTCTCATGATTCTTCTGAACCCAGGTATTTAACCAAAAAAAAAAAGTCCAACTTCCTTTGGCCATAAAACTCTTAACTAGTAATATATTTAAGGGAAAGTGAAGGAGTAATGCTCCATATATACAAAAATACCCGTGTAATTTTATTTTTTTTTGAAATTATTTTTTCTTAAAAAAAAAAAAAAAAAAAGAAGGGAAAAACCAAGCCACTCCCTTTGTCTTATTGATAAATTTTTGCGGTTATTTTAGTCTTGTTGCTGGCATGAGGACATTGACCATTGTTTATGGTTTAGAGGAAACATTGACAATTGAGTAATAATAATAGTTTAAAAAGAGTATATTTAAGAAGTAAGAAATGGAAACAGAGATCAAATACAGCTTCTTCTTCTTCTTCTTCTTTTTTTTTTTTTTTTTTTTAATTATTATTATTATTATTATTATTTTTAATTTTTTTGTGTGTAAATTGTTGACATACAGCTTGAGTTATTATGAATTTGGCTGGCATCCGGTGAAAAAATTCATATTAAATTAATTTTCAACCATTCAATACGCAAGAAATAAATAAAAGAAGGGGTCCTAAAAGAAGGCATCTCATTCCACAAAATTATATGCATATTAGAAAGTCACCAAAATATGTACCTAGCTAGACACTCAAACAAAGGGAAAAAAGAAAATCAAACAAAAAGAAGACGGATCACTGTAGAATAGACTCAACAAGGTCATACAAAGGTGCAAGCTCCCCTTTGTCGATCAAGCGGAATTCCTGCAGCCAATCCAAAAGCTATAAGGAATACAACAGAAATGCAAAGCATCCGACTGTCAATTTTGAACAAAAGAATTATAAGAAAAATTATGAAGAAATGAATACATGGTTGTCTCAGCAAAACTGTAACGATTCAGGAAAAATGCAAGTTACATCTGCGCTATCACTAAAAAATGACTAATCAAGTTACAATTAGAGTTTCCCGAAATCATTTATAAAGCTCAATCTCACTTAGTAATCAACTAATGTAGGACTTAGCACTTATAAATGCCTTCATAATCTACGCACTTTATGTGAGCTATTCATCTTCTTAATATGGGACTAAGGTGTTACCATCTCCTAATTTCCCTTAAATTCCTCATATCCTCTCGTCAGGAACACGTCATGCGGTACTCTAGTATATTAGATGACTCTGATACTATTTGTTATAAACTAAGAAAAACACTAGGCACGTATGCGCTATCATTTTAAAATGACTAGTCAAGTTGAAATTGAAGTTTCCTAAAATCACTTATAAAGTCCAGTATCACTTAGTAAAAAAGTAGTGTAGGACTTAACATTCATGAGTGCTTTAATAATCCACCTACTCTATGTGGTTTATATTCATTTTTTCAGTATAGGATTGGGGTGTTACACAAACTCTAACCCCATAAGTTGTTGGTTCCAAGCTTTAAAATTTGGTGTCGGATGCAGCATATGAAAAGACAAGGAGAAGGATCATGTGTATTACTAGAGATGGCATCTGCCCTCATAAACAAATACTAATTAGTTGCGATGGAAAGAAAGTAAATTCCCCATTTTCCTGTAGGCCACATGTTTCAAACTAAGATAAGCAAATTTCATAAGAAGTCAACAGTCTTGACACCATAAACTTACCCATGTAAAGAGAACAAAGTGTTTGAAGCAAGTGTTGAGATGAGCTTCTTCCTTCAAACTCACAATCTTCTGAAAATGTGTGTGATAGATGTGCGCATATACACGGAACAATCGCTTAAAAATTGTCTTGACAACTTCATGGAAATTGGATGGGAAGGGTGCCCCTGTAGCAAATAACATATAAATAGATTGATTCCCTGTGGTACAGAATAACTCAAATAAAACATAGTGCCAAGATCAAAAGAGTGCACCACTAGAACTTCACTCACCTATTTTTTGAGGAAAAATTGATTCATCATCTAGCTGAGCTTCAATCCAATCCATCAAATACTCGACATATTTTGGGGCAGACACCTCTAATGGTTTTTTAATAGTAACCCCATCCGCCCATCTATATTCATATCTGTGGAAAGTATAACCGAAATGAGTACTTGCATCATCAATATATGCAGGAAGAAGAACTTCCAAGTTCCAACTTATCAGTAGAGGTGGAGAAAATGATAACGACATGCTTAATTAAAAGTATCTTATCAAGGAAACACAGAAATTTTCTCTTTCAAATTTGAACTTTAAGCCAAAAGAAAATCCATTTCAGCTTTCAAAAATGCTTCTTTCTTTGGCCAGTCCTCCTGACAACTTCTGATTTGTCCAATAAACCTCCACTTTCTGTTTTAATTCGATAAAAGTATATTTGATGGGCACCAGCATACACCAGCATATTTTGTGCTCTGCAATCAGCCTGCATATACCTCCTATATCCACTTTATGACTCTTTTAGTGTCTGAACATGGGTATATTTGATGGACCTAAAACATTTCATGCCAAGATGGTCAAGAAATCTTGTAGGAACTAAGTTACATCTAAATCTGGCAAGTAATATACAGAGTGGTATATTAAGCTTGATAGTGAATAGCTTATATTACTAAATTGATCAAGACATGAGCTTTAAAGGCCGTTCACATATTAGTTTCTCTCTGACATGCAAATACAAAAGCTGATTCGTACATAGAGTTAACAAAAAAGTATTATCGAGGGACCTTGACAACACAATAAAGCATCAAAATTACACAACTAAAATCAGGAAGAGAATTTGGTTAAAGGCTCAAGAAAAATACTTTGGTCCTGCAGTCATTGTTGGACAGTTGACTGGAGTACAGAATTCAGTCAGAGTACCATGCAGAATGTTCACTTGGTTAAAGAAGTCCACCGCTGTAACACAAGAGAACAGGAAATAGTAGAACTCAAATGAAAATTTGTCTCAAAAAGATAATGAAAGAAAGAAAACTTGCAGAAGCCATCTTTCAACAAATTCCTATCTATGTCTACACGCACACACACTAACAGAGTCTATATAATCCTATATGTGCATTCCATTACACTTACTGTTTACAGCCAACCACTCATTAATATCTTCTCCAGGAGGCAGTCGTACGGCTTCCCTCAAATTCCCACTACCCAAGGTAGCATCAATATGTTTTTGAAGTTGAGCACCCTTTATTTTGTTAAACAGATACATTGCATAAGGCCAAGAAAATAGGCAAATTCTCAACAGAAAGATTATAAATAAATCTACATAACCAGAAAGCAGAACACCTACCTTACTTCCAGAGGGAGCATTCTTTTTAGGACGGAATGTTTTCTGGTTTCTGCATAAATCAAAGTTCGATGATACGTAGTAATTCAGATAGCAAAAAACGAAGAAGAGAAAAAAAAAACCTTCTAAAGTTAAATAAAAGTACTATGCATATATATAACGAAAAAGTGATTTCACAGGCAAGCTATCCGTGAGAAGAATAATCATATGAAACACAATCTCAAAGATTAGCAGCAGAAATTCCCTATATAAAGACAATGATATCATCCAAAGCAGCAAGTTCACGCAATCTGATGTACAACTCTAATGCATCTATTGCTGTACTAAATGTCGAAGTTAATCCCTAACATCATCTGCAGACTGCAGCAGCCAATGACATCATAATCATGTCTATATATATATATATATATAGACATGATTCGCGATTTTCTTTTTGTTAAATAATCTGAAATCTACCAAGACACTCAAGAAACCGGCTAGAATTTTCCTAAGCTGTCCACAAACCTCAGCAACACCAGCAAAGATTGGAGCTTTACATTCGTTACAGAAACAATTCACACCTCAAGAAACATGTCATATACGAATCATCGAAGTTTACAGATTCTACCTCATCCACAGCAACAATTAAAAAAAAAAAAAACTTACAAACATTCTGATTTCTATAATCAAAGCAAAACCCATGATGCTTTTCCTCAAACAAAATCTGGGATTGTCTTCGGACGGTCACTCAATCACACAACAAAGTAGTAACTCATGACAAAGTCGAAATGCATGTCCCAAATGAAACATGAAATAGAAAAACTCTATTTAAGGAAAACATAAAAAGAGTTGAATGAAAAATGCTATAATAAGCTAAAAGATACCTGCTTCCAAGGCCGAAGAGACTCATGGTGTTGCCGTCTCTCTCTAAAATTCAAGAGCCAGAAAGCAGGACCAAACGTAGATATATAGAAGAATATGTATATGCATATATATAGAGGCTTTCCATAATGTCTATATACTAAATACATATCTAGAGAGAGAAAGCCAGTTTTATAGAGAGAGAGAGAGATATGACAGACTGGCATGAGAGATGTCAAGCAGAGAGAGAGACCTCTCTCTCTCTCTCGCTCAGAGCCAGCCAAGCTCCCCTTCCTTTTGTTTTCCATTTGCCAACCTGTTCACCTGGCTGATTTGTTATCTCCTGACTTGTTATTTTTACTGTTTTGTCCCTGTCCTTCCAAATATTCCACCTCATGTAGTTGTTGTAGACTTGTAGATATCCCACTTGACTCCAATAATCCAATTATTTCTGTTCCCTACGTACACATACATATCTTCCTCTATTTTTTATTTTAAATAAATTATATTTTTATTTCACAATTATTCTATAATATTGATGCAATTTTAATTATTTTTTAAATTAATATTTATTAAAAAAAAATTAAGACTATTATGTCAGCATTATAAGATAAAAATATAGCATATAACATTACTTTTTTTATTTTTTTTTTATATTGTATTTGTTGATGGTGAAACATTAATTCCCTAAATAATTATTTATTTAAAGGGGTAAATACATAATTGATACATGAGATTTACTTTTGATCAAAAAAATTATATGAATTTTAGAATGAATTAACAATTATTTATTTACAGGGATAAATACATAATTGATAAAAAAAAAAAAAATCTAAAATCTGTTTGTTAAAATATTCTTCTTCTCTATTTTTTTTTTTTCTATTCTCAAAACAAAAACATTAAGAAAAACCCAAGTATATATATATATATATATATATATATATATATATATATATATATATATATATATAAAGTCCGATCACCTGTACTAATTATGTGTTTAATCCTTTTTATTAAAAAAGAAAAAGAAAAAGAAAAAGAAAAAGAAAAAGAAATTGCATATATTGCAAGAGATGCATAATTTGATACTTAGTGCAACATTGATTGATTGTGACTTGAGAGGTGAGCTCGATCTTCAAGCTAAACAAGGAGTATGCATAAGGAATTTAGAATTTTGGATAAGACCATGAATTATTACAAGGAAATTAGTGAAAAAAGGACAACTTTTGGAACAACAGTTTCAAGGAATCTTACCCTCTAAGCATCTCATTAGTTGGAGGGATGCAGGGATTTTAATGTGAGAGTGGGACCAAAACTTATACGCATCTTAGCTGTAGTGGGTATGTTGTTGTTATTATTATTTATTATAATTATTATTATTAATTAATTTGGTCCAATCAAGTTGGCTAGCTTGGGTTCTCAAACTCTCATTTTGGAAGGGAATTTTTTAATCATGGGAGAATGGCATATTGTTCTGATAGTCAGAGATATCAACCTGTCTCTCTCAAGGCATTCACAAATTGGAAGGCAATCAAAGTTGGCAGAAAAAGCTAATCTTACCGCGCATTTAATCGCCAAATGGGCCGCTTGAAACAATTTCTTCTCGCGAGTCTTTCTATTTTTCGATCTAAATAGTGGAAGGGATCACATAGAAGAAAAGGAAAAAAAAAAAAACCCTATTCTCCAATCCTACGCCAAATCCACTTTTTTAACCAATATATTTTGCATTATAGACAAAAGGGTTCGATGATTTTGATCAACGAGCTTAAAATCTTATGTTATCTATATTGAATAAAATGTTTTTAAATTGAATTTAATGTAAAAATCATATGTTTTATTAAAAATATACTTGAGAATCACATATATTATGAATATATGTCAATTTAATAGATTGAGTTGAAAAAAAAAAAAAAAAATCTTTTGATTGAATTTTGTGGAGAAATTTATCCCTTATAAGTTAAAACCTCAATTCCTAAGGCCCCGTGATTGGGTGATTGTGTGGTGTGAACCCATAGGCAAGAGCCACGCATTTCCAGCCCAAAGCCTAAGCCCAATAACACGGCCTGATCCCAGCGATGGGCTATGGAGATTGGAGAGGGCTCCCATTTCAGGTACGAATTTGGAAGACGGGAAGTCGTTTAGCGAAGGTGTGCTGTCGTCTAAAGTTGCAAAATCCTTTGCTTGAACACACACAGAAACGAAGGTTCTGCCAATGTGATTAGAAAGGGTTAAAATAATAAAATATCTACTTTAATGATTGTTTTAAAGTTGTGTAGCCTTTTTTTTTTTTTAATTTTTTTTTATTCAATATGGGAGAGGGGAAGGGGGAAGTTTTGTAGCCTTAGAATATATACTCTATCCTCCCATTTTCTTATTCCAGTCCATTTGGTGTAGAGGTGTCAATGTGGTTACAGTTAGTGATTATTGACAAAAAGCGCTAATTGTAACCACCTTAGCGATTATTAAATTTTACTAACCGCAAACATAAACGCCTAACGGTTAACTACCGGTTAGCGGTTAGTAAAACAAGTAACCGCCTGCTATAACCGCTTTTTCAAAATTGGGCTTTTTGGGTTTTTTATTATTTTTTTTTTTTATCATTGTAGTATTTTTTACCCTCATTTGTTTTTTGCATTTTTAGTGTCTTCTTGGGCCAAATTGCTATAAAGAGAGCCCATATTGAAAAATCAAAAATATTTTACCCCAAATTTACATTTGTACTTTAAAAAAAATTCTTTAAATATTAAATCATAACCTGTTAACTTTTTTTTTTTTTTAAAAAAAAAAATTTATTTATTTATTTTTTAAAAAAAACACACAACATATAAAACAAATGTTCAACACAACATATAAAAAAATATATATATAAAGTTCAAATAAAACATTAAATGATACAAATAAAACATATACTTTATCAATCCTGGTACATAACATACTCTCATTTGGTCCTCTAGCAAATGATGTGGACAAACTCTTAAGTCCTAAATTCAAAATGATCTAATGGTCATACACTCATACTTAAATTATATGATCATATTAACTCACAAATCACAATTCATATTAATTTAATAAAATTATCTTAGATCTAAGAATCTAAGATAGTGTGATATATGTTTTCTAAGTATAAAGTATTTAATAATGTTTTAATTCAATTGTGGTTATAAGTAACACATTGTTTAATTCAATTGTGATTATCATTGTACATGAATAATATGAATCATATGATTAATTTGTAAACTTATGACTTATGAGTTATGTCATATTATATATGTATTATTTATTATTATATAATCATATGATTTAATGATCAATTCATCATGTGATATAATCATATCAATTATAATGATAATATATAAATTACTAAAATTAGAATGATAATACATTAATACTTCAATTGTGGTTATAAGTAACACATTGTTTAATCCAATATCAATTACTTAATTTGATATTATACGAATCACATTATCATTGTACATTAATAATATGATTAACTTGAATAAAATATTTGAATTGTCATTGAATCATATGATTAAGTATTGATCTTATACATTTATATTATTCAATATGCATAATTGCATATATGTGTAATGTATAATTATAATTTATAACATATATGGACTTAGAAGTTGATAACATACATTGGAATTAAGTCTCTAGATACTTAATTGTTCATTGTTGTATTAGTATGAACTTGCATACTTATGACTTATGAGTATATTTGTATAATTTGTTATTATATAATCAAATAATTTAATGATCAATTGATCATGTGATATAATCATATAAATTATAGTGATAATATATTAATACTCAAATTGTGATTTAATTATCTAAAACAAAAATTTGATTTAATTATTATTAATGATCGATTGATTATGTTATATGTATAAATATTATTATAATTATAATTATAAAAATATATTATATAAAAAAGCGGTTACGCTAACCGTTAGGCAGTTATAGCGGTTAAGACGGTTAGCGGTTATAGTGGTTAGCGGGCGGTTAAATAACCGCCTGCATTGACACCCATAATTTGGTGTTGGAATGATGTGTTTCAATGATAGCTAGAATTGATGCCCTATATATCCTCCCCTGTTTAAAACATTTGTTCAACTTAGGAGGGATTCAGAGACAACTTGGAATTAATTGGAAATCATGTCATATTAAACAAGAACTAAGGTCGATTTGCTATATGTTAAATCACAGCTTATTTTAAAAAGTTAATTAATAAGAATATGTAAATTTAATTATTTAATTTAGAGGGAGTAATAAAATGACGGAAACATGGTTTAAACTCATGATCTCTAATTCTAATATCATATATAAAAATTTTTACCTTAAGGCTTTGTTTTTGTTTTGTTTTTTGTTTTTTTTTTTGTTTTTTCTAATTAAATAAGGAAAGGGTTATAGGGAGGGATTCTTCCCACTTCTAATCCAAACAGAAGAAGAAGTGAGTGGTCCTAAAAATGAAAAATGGGGTGGGCTCCCCAACAACAGACCCAAAACAGACTAAAACAGCGCAAAATAATTACAATAGTTAGAAAATTGGACAACTAAATGACCCGGTCCTCTCAAAGGGCCGTACAAGGTGGTTACAAAAGCAAAAGGGGCACAAATTAAGGCAAACCTATCTTAACCCCCATTTAGAACCAGCAACAACTACTGTGAAGAGGCTAAAGCCGAAAATGTACTGTCATAGTCTGATGTAGGGACTGCAAGAAAGAGTGGAACCACCACAAATTCGATTACAAAAATCTCTACGAAATGATCAAAACACCAAAGCCTAAGGAGACAACAACCCACAAAATCAACAAGCAGCAAACAACAACAAAAAGAGTTGCAAAATACAAGAAAAATAAAAATACATGGAAAAAAAAAAAAAGAAGAAGCAGGAAAAAGCCCATTGAATAGCGGCTGGAACAGAGCATAAGGTGGCAGGAGAGCTTTTGGCAATAGCTCGAAGTGCACGCGGCGGCGTGTGGTGGCTGGAACAGGGCGATTAAGACTTCGACGGGAAGCTAGGAGGATAGGCAAGACCTTGGTGGGGCGCGTTGGAGCTATGGAGGAACGGAGGTTGACAAATCTGACTGGGAGAATTTCGGAGCTGAGAACCACCATAGAATTGAGAATGGCGAAATTGCAGGGGGTGGAATGAGGCCAGAGGGGGCAGACCAGGCGGGGCGGAGTTGACCGAAGGGGGCAGAACGGCAACACCGCTGCTTAGGCGAAAAAAAAAGAAGAAATGGCGACGAAGGGGGGAAGGGAAATGGCCACGCTAGGTGGAGGGGAAGAAGGGAGGAAGGAGAGAGCAAAGTCTCTCCCTCCTCCCCCGGAAAGAACCGCACTGTGCGGAGGGAGAGCCTCACCGAGGAGGTGGAAAATGCAGAAAAAAAGGAGAGACTTCTCTCAGGAGAGAGAGAAGAGAGCGTTTAAGTCGTTTTGTCTTGAGTACTGCTTAAATTAAGGCTCTGTTTGTTTTTAACTAAAATGTTTTCCATCGAAAGATTTTCTTGAAAATTTTTAAATTAAGGCTCCATTGACTATTATTTTTCGTTGCACCAAACACCAAAAAATACAAAAAATATTTTCAAAAAAATCACGTTACGCCGAAATAAACGGAGCTTAATAAAAATATGCAAATTTAATTATTTAATCGATGCTTTAATTTCTTGGAATAGCTTCCACATATATGGAATAACACAAAACACGTCAAACTTGTAAAGCAATAGGTACGTACAATTACAAAGACCACTCATGGTACGCAGATCTCCAAATTAATTAAGACCTTAATTAATTAACCAGTGCCACCAAAAAAGGCCTTAAGCTTCTTAATCTGAGGAATGTCAAGGAAAGCTGTTGCTGCTATCAATTCAGAGGGAAAATCGTTTGAAAACAAAGATAAGTCCAGAATCTGGAGACCTGGATTTGCACTACTGAAGCTAACAAATACTTGGACTGGAGTTGCTCCGGCGTTCACTTGGAAGTGTAGTAATCCTTGGGGGAAAATCATGACATCACCTTTCTTCAGAGTTTTATAGTAAACCGTATTAGCCGAGGAAACAAACCCAGCGATGATTTTCCCTTCCAAAACAAGTATGGCTTCTGAAGCTCCAGGATGTGTGTGGATTGGCACAACTCCACCAGGCTCCATGTCCAGGCGAGCAAAAGAAAGCCCAAGCCCGTTCAAACCAGGAAACTGCGCCACAAATGCCGGAGTGACTGCCGCTTTATTAAAAGTACCTGTGGTGTTTGCGGCAACGCCTAGGCCGGAGAAAACAAAGTCATCCACCGTCACATTTGCAGCCTTCTTGCAAGCGTAGCCTGCGGGGGTGTCAGGAGCTGTTAAGTCGGCCACACAGAAGTCCTGCACAGCAGCATGGCAGGAGAAAAGGAGGAGAGAAAAGATGAAGATAATGGGAGATATCATCTGCAATATCGTGCATGTTTGTTTGTTTAAGCTTTTATGGTCTATATATATTACTCCCGATTGTTTTCGCTTAAAGCAACAGCAAAAAGAAAATATTCAGCGACAGACATTGAGCTGTAATCGTGACGTCGTGTGTGATCTTTCTTTTTCGCTTGCAAACGAATTATTTGCTAGCCGGGCGGCCACCTTCCACATGTGGCTGTTATATATATTGTTTTATTGATTTACAATATTAGAGTAGTGATTTTTAGTACACTGGTGTGCTTGAACAGTAAGCACGTCGATATTAAAATATTATTTTATTTTATTTATTTTTACTATTTAAATATTATTTTAATAATATTTTAATACTGGCGTGCTTACTGTTCAAACATGCTGGCGAACTAAAAATCACTACTCATAATATTAATGTTATAATTGATCTACCAGACAAAATAATAATATAAAGACAATAATTCAATGTTCCCGATATAAGAAATGATCTAGACCATCAACCATGCCGTCACTTTTTTGTTTTTGTGTGTGTTTAAAAAGAGAATTATATTAATTTACACGTAAAGAGATAACAAATGTCAAAGACCAGGACTAGAAGGAAACAAATATGATGATATCATAACAAACATATTAAGGTTTGAATTTCAGTACTTAATATGTTTAACACAAATTGGGGTTTATAAAATTGTTATCTGTCTTTTGATTATGAGAGAAACTGCTTTTTTTTAATAATATTAACAGAGTTGGATAACATTTATTAAAAAAGCATGTGCCGATTATATTAATTAGAGTCAGATTTGGTGGCTATATATATATGTCGATGCAATAGTCAACTGAATTTTGCTGCTAAAGTCTCATTTCATGGCTGAGTAGGTAGGTGGCCAAAAATGTCATCTTACTTGTGTAGCTAGTAATGGAAGTGATCAATGAATCATATGTACGTGGAATATTCGATCAATGAAGTGATTGGAAATTCTTGCAATGGGTGGCCAATGGCAGCAAGTATACCATCAGTTAGCCAATGATTTGACCTAGCTTTTGGAAGTACGTAGTCTGAGATAGATAGATTACCTTTCTTAATTGATATCTGATTTGCATTCGTGCCTTTAAGTAAGCCATACTTCTCGAGATGTAGAAAGCCCAACCACCTGAGTTAATAAGATCGATTGCTTCTGAAACAGAGGAAATCAACGTGTTGATTCTATAAATTTAGGCAGGATATCATTGAGGATATCAAAGGGCATGCTGATCATGAACTTAGGGGGAACTAAGATCGATTTTTCCCATCTACATACCCAAAAAGTTGTTGGCCACCTATCACCAAATAAGTTAATTAGGCGATTCAGGGCAGTGTTGTTTGCACTAGTGGTCGAATAAATTAAGGAAGATTAGGTGGCCGCCATAGGGTTAGACGTTTGTCTTTAATTGCTTTGATATATACCATAAACAAGTTAACACCCAATTGGAAGAATGGTTTGATTCAAAATATTAATTATATGTTCTTGGATACTTTTTTTTTTTTTTAAAAAAAAAATCAAAATGGTAGGCCGGGAAGACCAATTGTGGCTATCCTACCTAAGTGTGACCATAATAGCACTTACCCGTTGGGAACCGCATAGGAGAAGCCTAGGCGATAGGAACTGCAGGCGCTCCTCAAGTTCAACTGAACCATAGTCTGACCCAGCCCCACCAGGATATCAATGGAAACCAAGTGGCTAATATCAATCAGACATATATGGAGATTCTCTATTGCGGAGATTCAAAATCACGCCCTAGTACATGCTCAACTACTTTAGAGATTTCTTTGGGTCATTGAACTACCGTCCTTGATGGTAATCTTGCAATACTTAATACAAGAAGAGTTTGATATATAGTATAAAAATTTATGGCGGAAACATCATCACATATGTACACTATCATTATCTTTAACTAGCACTATATATATATATAAGCTCTGCTTTGCTGTTGTTTATCTTTATCTAGTGGGTGGCTTCTAGGATGACAACACATGTTAAGGAATAAGAACACATACATGACAATTTTATAGACCGATCGAGTTAGACTAAAAGAAAACTATGTTCCTTGTCACTGTTCAACTTGAGCCTGCTGAAACAAAAGTTATGATTCTAAATGGAAGGTAAAAGGAAATTGCTATTGGCAGTTGGAAACATACAAAGTGACTGTTAAGGTTATCATAATGTTAGTTTGACGCTTAATGATTTTAAAACCAAATCTTCAGAGGTCTGAATCATCATAATTTCTACTATGGTCATTGAAAATGGTCTCCAAACATTTCATTTTCGATATGTATTTATAAGGCGCGTAATTCCTGAATACAAACTTGCCACTTATAATTCTAGAGTTAATTTTGTAGTGTTCACATCCTACTCAACAAATATTTAGTTAAAAAACACAATTTTCTATTTAAAATAAAGAAATGTGGAAAAAAAAAACTATTTTAGCTAGTAAGTTTGTCAAGGGTGTACTTGGAATAGTTCCCACTTAGAATAACATATAGGGCCAAAAAAAAAAAACAAACCGTACACAAAAGACAGCTCGTGCATTTTATTCATCTGGCTTGATCAAAGGCAATTAATTCCCTTGAACAAAAATACAGAATTAATGTTGCTTTAAAAGACAGAAGGCACTTAGTAAGCATACAATTCTTCAAATTTGTAGAAGCAATATATATATATATATATATATATATATATATATATATATATATATATATATACAAATTAAAGCCATTCACAAGACTCTTCAATTTCTTAATTAATTAACCAGTGCCCCCAAGAGCGCCTTTAAGCTTCTTAATCTGAGCAGTGTCAAGGAAAGTAGTTGCTGCTACCAATTCAGTGGGAAAATCATTTCCAAACAAAGCGAAGTCCACAAGCTGGCTTCCTGGGCTTGGACTATTGAAGCTAAAATATGCTTCAGCTGGAGTTTTTTGGGCATTCACTATGAAGTGTAGTAATCCTTGAGGAAAAACGATTATGTCACCCTTGTTCAGAGTTTTATAGTAAACTTTATTAGCTCCGGAAATAAACCCAGCGGTGATTTTCCCACTCACAACATGTACAACTTCTGTAACTCCAGGGTGTGTGTGGATTGGCACAACTCCACCAACCGCCAAGTCCAGCCGAGCCAAAGAGATTCCAAGCCCGTTCAGGGCAGGAAACTCTGTGACAAATGCTGAGGTCACTGCAGCTTTAAGAAGATTTGAGGTGTTTCCGGCAACGCCTAGGCCGGAGTAAACAAAATCATTCACCGTCAACGTTTCTGGCTTCTTGCAAGCGTAGCCTATTGGGCTTTCAGGAGTTGTGAGGTCAGCTACACAGAAGTCCTGCACTGCAGCATGGCAGGAGGAGGAAAGCAGGAGAGAAACGATGAAGATAATGGGAGATATCATCATCATCACATACAAGATAATGGGAGAAAAGTTTGTTGATTTAAGCTTTTAACTATATAGGGCTTATTATATAGAAGTTGGATAATATTGTGGAACTTTTGGCCGTGGCAATTGGTTGCTTAATTTGCATGTGCCCATGCAGGATTTCACGGGCAACCGCAAGAAAAAACAATAGACATTGAGCTGTAATAATGTCCGATGTGATCTTTCTTTTTTGGATCGCTTGTAAACAAATTCGTTACTTATCGAGCAGTTTGAATTAGTCCCGTTTGTATTCCGCTTAAAATACCTTTTTTTTTTTTTGACAGAAGCTGAAAATGCTTTTTTGTTTGGTTGAATTACTCTCGATCATATTTTCTGTTGGTGATATATATACCTAATCAAGGATATTCCTAAATAGCCATTCATGCGAGTAATATGGGTAAATTATGACCTATATGGAAAACAACACCTATTCGGTATGAATGCTACCATATTGGCCAAGAATAGATCAAGCTGATCAAATAGCTCAGATAGCTATGTTCTCTCATTCTCTCCTCTCCCACGTTTATTTAGTTTTTTCGAAGAGCTTTTAATGACTTTAGGGTCGGAGTGTGTTCGGTCCCACATCTACTTAGTTTTCTCAAAGAGCTTTTACTAACTTTGGTGTTGGAGACTCAGTGGTGGAGCCAAGATTTTGGTTGAGGATGGTCAATTTTTTAATTTTTTTTAAAAAATTTTATGAATGAAATAAAAAAAGTTAATTAAAAATAGAGTAATGCTAGGTACATCTTTTTATCCTCCTAAAATTCTCCTAAAACTGATGTGGCTTTTAAAATCAACATTAAATTTTAGATAAATCATACTTGAATTTTGATGTAATGGTGATTTTGAAAGCCACATCAACTTTATGGAGATTTTAAGAGAATAAAAAGATGGTACCTAGCATTACTCTTAAAAATATTTGAAAAAATATAACTAATGAAATAAATAAAGAATTCAACAAAACTTAATTATTATTTAAACATATATATAAATGTAAAATACAATTTATGTTATCAAGCTCTTCGAATTTTAGTCTCTATTGATCAGAATTTTTTTAAAGAAATGATATACTAATAGATTTGTTATATAAATCTATCTCGATACGAGCTCATTTAAAATTTGATTGGAGGTCAATGAAATCATTGTTATTCTTTATATTCTTAAGTAACTACAATTACATATTTCATACAGTTAAAATCTGTAACAAAAACTATATATATTCATAAATAATTAATCTAATTGAGCAGTATAAATATAAAAACTTAATCAATATTAAAGTTTGATTATATACATAAAACATTTTAGGAAAAGGAAATTTTCAAAAAGCAATTGATTCGAACTGTTGAAGGTTTAAAGAAAAAAAAAAAAAATTGACAGACTAAAAGAACGACTTTAAAATTTCGTAGAATTCTAAATTGCAATTATTAATTTTACTTTGTAGTGTAAATGCCTTTTTTTATCTCTTGTTTTAAATTTGACATCTTAGAGGAGCCAATTTAAAAATGAGTCAAATATCAAATTCTCTGTATCTTTCTCTACCTTAATTAAATATTATTATTTTATTAGTTTTAAGCCAATCAAGAGAGAGAGAAGGGTAAAAAATAAGCTTAAAAATTATTTAACTTTAACTTTTTGGCTCTTGGAATGTAGGGAGCATCTTTTAGAATATAAAAAGCATCTATGACAAGAGTTAAATATAAAGTAGAGAAATGATCTTGTTAAATGAGTGTTTTCATAAATTTTGTTAGATTGTAAAAGAAAATCTAAATATAAAAAGCTCATTGTAAATGCTTTTATCTATGGAGACCTATACTTTAGGCCTCTTTTTTGTAGGCTCTTTTTTTCTTTTTTCTTTTTATTTTTTAACTATGCTGTGTTGTGCTGCTATACAGGGAGTGGTTTGGACTTTGGATTGATTTCGAGGAAAAAACAAAAAACAAAGTGGCTTGGACTAAGGTGTTTTTTTTAAAAAAAAAACTATATAGACTTTTGTTTTTAAAGTTGGTCCACCACACTTTTTTTTTTTTTTCTAAGCCCACCAACAATTTAAAAGAAAGAAGGGACTTAGCCTTACTGCCAGCGTAGTCCACAGTCAAACAAAGAAAACTAGAAAAGTAATTTAAACGTTGCGTTTGGTAAATGTCATCTGTCATCGTCTTCTTCTCTCTTTTCATCTAGCCTAAACCTAAAAGCTTGAAAAGTTGTAACTATGGCAGAAGTAAAAACACACCAGACGTCTCGGTGCTACTTGAGTGTTGCCTCTTGTCTGTGGCTGAGGGTGGGCAAACAGGGATCCAATGAATTTTCTACTGCAGTGAGAACAACTTTTAGAG
>NC_081551.1:21745273-21756616 GCF_901000735.1 Corylus avellana | reverse complement strand
AGAGAGCGTTTAAGTCGTTTTGTCTTGAGTACTGCTTAAATTAAGGCTCTGTTTGTTTTTAACTAAAATGTTTTCCATCGAAAGATTTTCTTGAAAATTTTTAAATTAAGGCTCCATTGACTATTATTTTTCGTTGCACCAAACACCAAAAAATACAAAAAATATTTTCAAAAAAATCACGTTACGCCGAAATAAACGGAGCTTAATAAAAATATGCAAATTTAATTATTTAATCGATGCTTTAATTTCTTGGAATAGCTTCCACATATATGGAATAACACAAAACACGTCAAACTTGTAAAGCAATAGGTACGTACAATTACAAAGACCACTCATGGTACGCAGATCTCCAAATTAATTAAGACCTTAATTAATTAACCAGTGCCACCAAAAAAGGCCTTAAGCTTCTTAATCTGAGGAATGTCAAGGAAAGCTGTTGCTGCTATCAATTCAGAGGGAAAATCGTTTGAAAACAAAGATAAGTCCAGAATCTGGAGACCTGGATTTGCACTACTGAAGCTAACAAATACTTGGACTGGAGTTGCTCCGGCGTTCACTTGGAAGTGTAGTAATCCTTGGGGGAAAATCATGACATCACCTTTCTTCAGAGTTTTATAGTAAACCGTATTAGCCGAGGAAACAAACCCAGCGATGATTTTCCCTTCCAAAACAAGTATGGCTTCTGAAGCTCCAGGATGTGTGTGGATTGGCACAACTCCACCAGGCTCCATGTCCAGGCGAGCAAAAGAAAGCCCAAGCCCGTTCAAACCAGGAAACTGCGCCACAAATGCCGGAGTGACTGCCGCTTTATTAAAAGTACCTGTGGTGTTTGCGGCAACGCCTAGGCCGGAGAAAACAAAGTCATCCACCGTCACATTTGCAGCCTTCTTGCAAGCGTAGCCTGCGGGGGTGTCAGGAGCTGTTAAGTCGGCCACACAGAAGTCCTGCACAGCAGCATGGCAGGAGAAAAGGAGGAGAGAAAAGATGAAGATAATGGGAGATATCATCTGCAATATCGTGCATGTTTGTTTGTTTAAGCTTTTATGGTCTATATATATTACTCCCGATTGTTTTCGCTTAAAGCAACAGCAAAAAGAAAATATTCAGCGACAGACATTGAGCTGTAATCGTGACGTCGTGTGTGATCTTTCTTTTTCGCTTGCAAACGAATTATTTGCTAGCCGGGCGGCCACCTTCCACATGTGGCTGTTATATATATTGTTTTATTGATTTACAATATTAGAGTAGTGATTTTTAGTACACTGGTGTGCTTGAACAGTAAGCACGTCGATATTAAAATATTATTTTATTTTATTTATTTTTACTATTTAAATATTATTTTAATAATATTTTAATACTGGCGTGCTTACTGTTCAAACATGCTGGCGAACTAAAAATCACTACTCATAATATTAATGTTATAATTGATCTACCAGACAAAATAATAATATAAAGACAATAATTCAATGTTCCCGATATAAGAAATGATCTAGACCATCAACCATGCCGTCACTTTTTTGTTTTTGTGTGTGTTTAAAAAGAGAATTATATTAATTTACACGTAAAGAGATAACAAATGTCAAAGACCAGGACTAGAAGGAAACAAATATGATGATATCATAACAAACATATTAAGGTTTGAATTTCAGTACTTAATATGTTTAACACAAATTGGGGTTTATAAAATTGTTATCTGTCTTTTGATTATGAGAGAAACTGCTTTTTTTTAATAATATTAACAGAGTTGGATAACATTTATTAAAAAAGCATGTGCCGATTATATTAATTAGAGTCAGATTTGGTGGCTATATATATATGTCGATGCAATAGTCAACTGAATTTTGCTGCTAAAGTCTCATTTCATGGCTGAGTAGGTAGGTGGCCAAAAATGTCATCTTACTTGTGTAGCTAGTAATGGAAGTGATCAATGAATCATATGTACGTGGAATATTCGATCAATGAAGTGATTGGAAATTCTTGCAATGGGTGGCCAATGGCAGCAAGTATACCATCAGTTAGCCAATGATTTGACCTAGCTTTTGGAAGTACGTAGTCTGAGATAGATAGATTACCTTTCTTAATTGATATCTGATTTGCATTCGTGCCTTTAAGTAAGCCATACTTCTCGAGATGTAGAAAGCCCAACCACCTGAGTTAATAAGATCGATTGCTTCTGAAACAGAGGAAATCAACGTGTTGATTCTATAAATTTAGGCAGGATATCATTGAGGATATCAAAGGGCATGCTGATCATGAACTTAGGGGGAACTAAGATCGATTTTTCCCATCTACATACCCAAAAAGTTGTTGGCCACCTATCACCAAATAAGTTAATTAGGCGATTCAGGGCAGTGTTGTTTGCACTAGTGGTCGAATAAATTAAGGAAGATTAGGTGGCCGCCATAGGGTTAGACGTTTGTCTTTAATTGCTTTGATATATACCATAAACAAGTTAACACCCAATTGGAAGAATGGTTTGATTCAAAATATTAATTATATGTTCTTGGATACTTTTTTTTTTTTTTAAAAAAAAAATCAAAATGGTAGGCCGGGAAGACCAATTGTGGCTATCCTACCTAAGTGTGACCATAATAGCACTTACCCGTTGGGAACCGCATAGGAGAAGCCTAGGCGATAGGAACTGCAGGCGCTCCTCAAGTTCAACTGAACCATAGTCTGACCCAGCCCCACCAGGATATCAATGGAAACCAAGTGGCTAATATCAATCAGACATATATGGAGATTCTCTATTGCGGAGATTCAAAATCACGCCCTAGTACATGCTCAACTACTTTAGAGATTTCTTTGGGTCATTGAACTACCGTCCTTGATGGTAATCTTGCAATACTTAATACAAGAAGAGTTTGATATATAGTATAAAAATTTATGGCGGAAACATCATCACATATGTACACTATCATTATCTTTAACTAGCACTATATATATATATAAGCTCTGCTTTGCTGTTGTTTATCTTTATCTAGTGGGTGGCTTCTAGGATGACAACACATGTTAAGGAATAAGAACACATACATGACAATTTTATAGACCGATCGAGTTAGACTAAAAGAAAACTATGTTCCTTGTCACTGTTCAACTTGAGCCTGCTGAAACAAAAGTTATGATTCTAAATGGAAGGTAAAAGGAAATTGCTATTGGCAGTTGGAAACATACAAAGTGACTGTTAAGGTTATCATAATGTTAGTTTGACGCTTAATGATTTTAAAACCAAATCTTCAGAGGTCTGAATCATCATAATTTCTACTATGGTCATTGAAAATGGTCTCCAAACATTTCATTTTCGATATGTATTTATAAGGCGCGTAATTCCTGAATACAAACTTGCCACTTATAATTCTAGAGTTAATTTTGTAGTGTTCACATCCTACTCAACAAATATTTAGTTAAAAAACACAATTTTCTATTTAAAATAAAGAAATGTGGAAAAAAAAAACTATTTTAGCTAGTAAGTTTGTCAAGGGTGTACTTGGAATAGTTCCCACTTAGAATAACATATAGGGCCAAAAAAAAAAAACAAACCGTACACAAAAGACAGCTCGTGCATTTTATTCATCTGGCTTGATCAAAGGCAATTAATTCCCTTGAACAAAAATACAGAATTAATGTTGCTTTAAAAGACAGAAGGCACTTAGTAAGCATACAATTCTTCAAATTTGTAGAAGCAATATATATATATATATATATATATATATATATATATATATATATATATACAAATTAAAGCCATTCACAAGACTCTTCAATTTCTTAATTAATTAACCAGTGCCCCCAAGAGCGCCTTTAAGCTTCTTAATCTGAGCAGTGTCAAGGAAAGTAGTTGCTGCTACCAATTCAGTGGGAAAATCATTTCCAAACAAAGCGAAGTCCACAAGCTGGCTTCCTGGGCTTGGACTATTGAAGCTAAAATATGCTTCAGCTGGAGTTTTTTGGGCATTCACTATGAAGTGTAGTAATCCTTGAGGAAAAACGATTATGTCACCCTTGTTCAGAGTTTTATAGTAAACTTTATTAGCTCCGGAAATAAACCCAGCGGTGATTTTCCCACTCACAACATGTACAACTTCTGTAACTCCAGGGTGTGTGTGGATTGGCACAACTCCACCAACCGCCAAGTCCAGCCGAGCCAAAGAGATTCCAAGCCCGTTCAGGGCAGGAAACTCTGTGACAAATGCTGAGGTCACTGCAGCTTTAAGAAGATTTGAGGTGTTTCCGGCAACGCCTAGGCCGGAGTAAACAAAATCATTCACCGTCAACGTTTCTGGCTTCTTGCAAGCGTAGCCTATTGGGCTTTCAGGAGTTGTGAGGTCAGCTACACAGAAGTCCTGCACTGCAGCATGGCAGGAGGAGGAAAGCAGGAGAGAAACGATGAAGATAATGGGAGATATCATCATCATCACATACAAGATAATGGGAGAAAAGTTTGTTGATTTAAGCTTTTAACTATATAGGGCTTATTATATAGAAGTTGGATAATATTGTGGAACTTTTGGCCGTGGCAATTGGTTGCTTAATTTGCATGTGCCCATGCAGGATTTCACGGGCAACCGCAAGAAAAAACAATAGACATTGAGCTGTAATAATGTCCGATGTGATCTTTCTTTTTTGGATCGCTTGTAAACAAATTCGTTACTTATCGAGCAGTTTGAATTAGTCCCGTTTGTATTCCGCTTAAAATACCTTTTTTTTTTTTTGACAGAAGCTGAAAATGCTTTTTTGTTTGGTTGAATTACTCTCGATCATATTTTCTGTTGGTGATATATATACCTAATCAAGGATATTCCTAAATAGCCATTCATGCGAGTAATATGGGTAAATTATGACCTATATGGAAAACAACACCTATTCGGTATGAATGCTACCATATTGGCCAAGAATAGATCAAGCTGATCAAATAGCTCAGATAGCTATGTTCTCTCATTCTCTCCTCTCCCACGTTTATTTAGTTTTTTCGAAGAGCTTTTAATGACTTTAGGGTCGGAGTGTGTTCGGTCCCACATCTACTTAGTTTTCTCAAAGAGCTTTTACTAACTTTGGTGTTGGAGACTCAGTGGTGGAGCCAAGATTTTGGTTGAGGATGGTCAATTTTTTAATTTTTTTTAAAAAATTTTATGAATGAAATAAAAAAAGTTAATTAAAAATAGAGTAATGCTAGGTACATCTTTTTATCCTCCTAAAATTCTCCTAAAACTGATGTGGCTTTTAAAATCAACATTAAATTTTAGATAAATCATACTTGAATTTTGATGTAATGGTGATTTTGAAAGCCACATCAACTTTATGGAGATTTTAAGAGAATAAAAAGATGGTACCTAGCATTACTCTTAAAAATATTTGAAAAAATATAACTAATGAAATAAATAAAGAATTCAACAAAACTTAATTATTATTTAAACATATATATAAATGTAAAATACAATTTATGTTATCAAGCTCTTCGAATTTTAGTCTCTATTGATCAGAATTTTTTTAAAGAAATGATATACTAATAGATTTGTTATATAAATCTATCTCGATACGAGCTCATTTAAAATTTGATTGGAGGTCAATGAAATCATTGTTATTCTTTATATTCTTAAGTAACTACAATTACATATTTCATACAGTTAAAATCTGTAACAAAAACTATATATATTCATAAATAATTAATCTAATTGAGCAGTATAAATATAAAAACTTAATCAATATTAAAGTTTGATTATATACATAAAACATTTTAGGAAAAGGAAATTTTCAAAAAGCAATTGATTCGAACTGTTGAAGGTTTAAAGAAAAAAAAAAAAAATTGACAGACTAAAAGAACGACTTTAAAATTTCGTAGAATTCTAAATTGCAATTATTAATTTTACTTTGTAGTGTAAATGCCTTTTTTTATCTCTTGTTTTAAATTTGACATCTTAGAGGAGCCAATTTAAAAATGAGTCAAATATCAAATTCTCTGTATCTTTCTCTACCTTAATTAAATATTATTATTTTATTAGTTTTAAGCCAATCAAGAGAGAGAGAAGGGTAAAAAATAAGCTTAAAAATTATTTAACTTTAACTTTTTGGCTCTTGGAATGTAGGGAGCATCTTTTAGAATATAAAAAGCATCTATGACAAGAGTTAAATATAAAGTAGAGAAATGATCTTGTTAAATGAGTGTTTTCATAAATTTTGTTAGATTGTAAAAGAAAATCTAAATATAAAAAGCTCATTGTAAATGCTTTTATCTATGGAGACCTATACTTTAGGCCTCTTTTTTGTAGGCTCTTTTTTTCTTTTTTCTTTTTATTTTTTAACTATGCTGTGTTGTGCTGCTATACAGGGAGTGGTTTGGACTTTGGATTGATTTCGAGGAAAAAACAAAAAACAAAGTGGCTTGGACTAAGGTGTTTTTTTTAAAAAAAAAACTATATAGACTTTTGTTTTTAAAGTTGGTCCACCACACTTTTTTTTTTTTTTCTAAGCCCACCAACAATTTAAAAGAAAGAAGGGACTTAGCCTTACTGCCAGCGTAGTCCACAGTCAAACAAAGAAAACTAGAAAAGTAATTTAAACGTTGCGTTTGGTAAATGTCATCTGTCATCGTCTTCTTCTCTCTTTTCATCTAGCCTAAACCTAAAAGCTTGAAAAGTTGTAACTATGGCAGAAGTAAAAACACACCAGACGTCTCGGTGCTACTTGAGTGTTGCCTCTTGTCTGTGGCTGAGGGTGGGCAAACAGGGATCCAATGAATTTTCTACTGCAGTGAGAACAACTTTTAGAGGTTGAGGGGGGCCATTTGACCCCTCTCGACCCCTCCTCCCTCCGCCCTTGGTTAGAGTGTGATACAACTTGATTTAGTGGGCTGCAACAAATAACAACATTAAGTAGCGGACATTTATTTTTAGATCTTGAGACTATTAAAAGATCTAAGAAATCTTTTGTATAAAAGTTAGACACTCTCTATGTTTTGAAGGAAACAAAAAAGAAATTTAACTCTGAGTGAGTCTTATTAAACAAAATAATAATCAAAATCTGCGTTTCTGGAGGCTATAAGCATGTATTTATAGCCACAAGACTCTTTAACCTAATAAAACTACGAATTATAATCGGAATTGAACTTCTATGGTGCCCATCCGGACTGGACAAACCGCCATTCGGACATACCCTCCTAAAACTGAAAGGAAAATGTGTAAAACAATGAAAAACTGAAAATAACATATAGCCATTCGGATGGCTTGGACGGCTTGCGAATTGGCTGCGAACGGAGGCTCTTTTGACCTAGTAAACATCAGAATTAGTAAACTCTCATGAAACATGACTTTATAGATCTTTGAGTTTGCTTTCAAACGCTGCAAACTTTGCTCAAATTAGATGTATGAAACTCTAGATATAGTCTTTTTAGTAAAAGTTGTCAAATGAAAATAACATAGGCGCCAGATGGTCTCTAGACGAGATTGCAGACGAGGCTCTCGGGTTGAGGATCATCAGGACGGAATGCAGACGAGCTTGCAAACGAGGCTTGCCAATCTGCATCAGAGCGCCCCCGGAAGACTCTTTTATTTTGTTGGAGGAGTTTTATTTTGGCTGCCCAAAATATTGTTTCAACAGTTTGACATCATCTATGAGTGCAATTGTTCCTTTTCTCTTCAAATGGTTGAACTTTGTCGAGAAATGCGTTGTCGTTTTTGTCTTTCTTCCTCTTTTGCTCGAGCGCCACTACTAGCAATATTATTAAAACATCAAAGAAGAAGGAAATGGAAGGGAAGATAGAGCTGCTTCAGTTTGGATAAAAATGAGTTTGGGATGGATATTGTCATAGATATGATTGTTGGAGAACGAATAAAAAATATTTGAAAAATAATTTTTAAAAGAAATAGTAAAAGTGAATAATTAAAATGTCGAACATAATATAGCTAGCTAAAAAAGATAAATGTGATTTTTCAGCTATTTAATTAGCTAATGAGTTTGATGAGGTTGTTATGGTCTTACTTGGAAAATATCTCCTTAATTTAGTCACAGTCTTGTTTGCAGTAGTGGTCGAAGAAATTAAGGAAGATTAGGTGGCCATAGGGTTAGACGTACGTTTGACTTTAATTAATTGCTTTGATATATTAATATATACCATATATAAACAAGTTAACAGTTAACACCCAATTGGAAGAATAGTTTGATTCACTCTATATTTTTTTTTTTTTGAGAAAGTTTGATTCACTCTATTAATTATATGTTCTTGGATACTTTTTTTTTTTTTTTGAAGTTATGTTAATCTTAGATACTTAATACGTACAATAAGAGTTTGATATCTAGCTAGTACAACAGCTTATGGCGGAAACATCATCATTATCTTTAACTAGCACTATATAATCTTTGCTTTGCTGTTGTTTATCTTTATATGGTAGGTGGCTTCTTGGATGACAACACATGTTAAGGAACAGGAACACGTACACGTACATGACAATTTTATAGACAGATCCGAGTTAGACTAAAAGAAAACTATGTTCCCTGTCACTGTTCAACTTGAGCTTGCTGAAACAAAAGTTATGATTCTAAATGGAAGGTGCAAGGGAAATGCTAGTGACAGTTGGAAAAATACAAAGTAACCGATAAGGTTATCTTAAATGTTAGTTTGCCGCTTAATGATTTTAAAACATTAAACGTTTCATTGTCGATATGTATTTATAAGACAATTCCTGAATACAAACTTACCACTTACTTTCCTAGAGTTAAATTGTAGAATTCACATCATACTCAGCAAATATTTAGTTAAAAAACATAATTTTTTATTTAAAATAAAGAAATGTGGTTGTTTTTTTAAAAATTTATTTATTAAAAAAAAAAAAAAAACTAATTTAGCTAGTAAGTTTGTCACTGGTGTACTTGGAATAGTTCCACTTAGAATAACATACAAAAAAAAAAAAAAAAAGACAGATCGTGCATTTTATTCATCTGGCTTGATCAAAGGCAATTAATTCCCTTGAACAGAAATACAAAATTAATGTTGCTTTAAAAGTAAGAAGGCACTTAGTAATTAAGCATACAATTCATCAAATTAATTTGTAGAAGCAATATATATATATATATATATATATATATATATATATATATATATATATACACAAAATAAAGCCATTCACAAGACTCTTTCCTTAACTAATTAACCAGTGCCCCCAAAAGTGCATTTAAGCTTCTTAATCTGAGCAATGTCCAAGAAAGTTGTTACTGCTACCAACTCAATGGGTAAATCGTTTGCAAACAAAACGTAGTCCAGAATTTGGAGACCTGGGCTTGCACTACTGAAGCTAAGATATACTTCGACTGGAATTCGTTCGGAATTTAATTGGAAGTGAAGTAATCCTTGAGGGATAACGATTATGTCGCCCTTGTTTAGAGTTTTATAGTAAACTTTATTAGCTCCGGAAATAAACCCAACAATAATTTGCCCACTCACAACATGTACGACTTCTGTAGCTTTAGGGTGTGTGTGGATTGCCCCACCTCCACCAGCCGCCAAGTCCACGCAAGCAAAAGAGATTCCAAGCCTGTTCAGGGCAGGAAACTCCACGACAGTTGCCCAAGTCACTGCAGCTTTACCAAGATTTGAGGTATTTCCGGCAACGCCTAGGCCGGAGTAAACAAAATCATTCACCGTCAACGTTTCTGGCTTCTTGTAAGCGTGGCCTACTGGGCTTTCAGGAGCTGTGAGGTATGCCACACAAAAGTCTGCACCGCAGCATGCCAGGCGGAAGAAAGCAGGAGAGAAACGGTGAAGATAATGGGAGATATTATCCTAATCACATACAAGATAATTGGAGAAAAGTTTGTTGATTTAAGCTTTTAATTAGGGTTTATTATATATAAAGAAGTTGGATAATATTGTGGAACTTTTGGCCGTGGCAATTGGTCGCTTGTAAACGAATTCGTTACTTATCAAGGAGTTTGAATTAGTCCCGTTTGATTTCGCTTAAAATACTTTTTTGTTTGCTTGAATTAATCTCACACACACACACACACACACACATATATATATAATCAAGGATATTCCCAAATAGCCATAAATACGAGTAATATGGTAAATTATGACCTATATGGAAAACAACACCTATATATTCGGTATCAATGCTACCATATTGGCCAAGAATAGATCAAGCTCAGATAGCTATGTTATCTCATTCTCTCCTCTCCCACGTTTATTTAGTTTTCTTGAATAGCTTTTAATGACTTTAGTGTTAGAGTGAGTGTCTCCAGTCCCGCATCTATTTAGTTTTCTCAAAGAGCTTTTACTAACTTTGGTGTTGGAGTGCCCGTAGTCCTTCGAGACTAGGGGCTTTCTGAAGACTCTTTTATTTTATCGGAGGAGTTTTTGTTTGGCTGTCCAAAATATTGTATCAACAGTTTGATATCGTCTGTAAGAGCAATTGTTCATTTTCTCTTCAAATGGCTGAAATTTGTCGAGAAATGTTTTGTCGTTTTTGTCTTTCTTCCTCTTTTGCTCGAGTGCCACTACTAGCAATATTATTAGAACATTGAAGAAGAAGGAAATGGAAGGGAAGACAGAACTGCTTCACTTTGGATAAAAATGAGTTTGGGATGGATATTTTCATAGATATGATTGTTGGAGAATGAATAAAAAATATTTGAAAAATAATTTTTAAAAGAAATAGTAAAAGTGAATAATTAAAATGTCGAAAATAATATAGCTACTTTTTTTTTTTTTTTTTTTAAAAAAAAAGTAACTAAAAAAGATAAATGTGATTTTTCAACTATTTAATTAGCTAATTAGTTTGATGAGGTTGTTGTGTCGAATATGGTCTTACTTGGAAAATTTCCATTTGGAAGGTAAATGCTAGATGCTCTTCTGGTATTCTTCTTGTGTCTTTCTGATCTTATGTGAAAATTATTTTATAAATAACAAAAAAGAAAGTTGATCTTATTTCTATCACTTAGTTTTTATAAAGGAAAATGCTAGGTTCTCTCAGAGTGGTCTCCTTGTGTCCTCCCCGTCCTAGGTGAAAATTATTTTATAAAAACCAAGTAAGAGAAATAAGAGCAACTTTCTTTTTTGTTTTTTTATAAAATGGAAATGTTACGTGTTCTTTTAGTATTCTCCGTCCTCCCAACTGTGATGTGGCTTTTAAAATCAATTTTTAAAGTTACGTCATAATTGCGAGGACACTAAGAGAACATGATGCAGCGTAGGATTGTGGTGAACAAGAAAAACAGCAAGTAGAAGGGATAAATATTTATAAGATTGTGAGACTATCACAATAATCAAAGAAATCTTCTTAAAAACTATAGATTCTATCTATGGTTTAAAGAAAAACACAAAGAAACTCAACTCTGAGTAATTCTTATTAAACA
>NC_081551.1:21737797-21745173 GCF_901000735.1 Corylus avellana | reverse complement strand
CCGGAAGACTCTTTTATTTTGTCGGAGGAGTTTTATTTTGGCTGCCCAAAATATTGTTTCAACAGTTTGACATCATCTATGAGTGCAATTGTTCCTTTTCTCTTCAAATGGTTGAACTTTGTCGAGAAATGCGTTGTCGTTTTTGTCTTTCTTCCTCTTTTGCTCGAGCGCCACTACTAGCAATATTATTAAAACATCAAAGAAGAAGGAAATGGAAGGGAAGATAGAGCTGCTTCAGTTTGGATAAAAATGAGTTTGGGATGGATATTGTCATAGATATGATTGTTGGAGGAAGAATAAAAAATATTTGAAAAATAATTTTTAAAAGAAATAGTGAAAGTGAATAATTAAAATGTCGAACATAATATAACTAGCTAAAAAAGATAAATGTGATTTTTCAGCTATTTAATTAGCTAATGAGTTTGATGAGGTTGTTATGGTCTTACTTGGAAAATATCTCCATAATTTAGTCAGTCTTGTTTGCAGTAGTGGTCGAAGAAATTAAGGAAGATAAGGTGGCCATAGGGTTAGACGTACGTTTGACTTTAATTAATTGCTTTGATATATTAATATATACCATATATAAACAAGTTAACAGTTAACACCCAATTGGAAGAATAGTTTGATTCACTCTATTTTTTTTTTTTTTTTTGAGAAAGTTTGATTCACTCTATTAATTATATGTTAATTGTTCTTGGATACTTTTTTTTTTTTTTTTTGAAGTTATGTTAATCTTAGATACTTAATACGTACAATAAGAGTTTGATATCTAGCTAGTACAACAGCTTATGGCGGAAACATCATCATTATCTTTAACTAGCACTATATAATCTTTGCTTTGCTGTTGTTTATCTTTATATGGTAGGTGGCTTCTTGGATGACAACACATGTTAAGGAACAGGAACACGTACATGACAATTTTATAGACAGATCCGAGTTAGACTAAAAGAAAACTATGTTCCTTGTCACTATTCAACTTGAGCTTGCTGAAACAAAAGTTATGATTCTAAATGGAAGGTGCAAGGGAAATGCTAGTGACAGTTGGAAAAATACAAAGTAACCGATAAGGTTATCTTAAATGTTAGTTTGCCGCTTAATGATTTTAAAACATTAAACGTTTCATTAATGTCGATATGTATTTATAAGGCAATTCCTGAATACAAACTTACCACTTACTTTCCTAGAGTTAAATTGTAGAATTCACATCATGCTCAGCAAATATTTAGTTAAAAAACATAATTTTTTATTTAAAATAAAGAAATGTGGTTGTTTTTTTTTAAAAAAAATTTATTTATTTTTTTTTTTTAAAAAAAACTATTTTAGCTAGTAAGTTTGTCACTGGTGTACTTGGAATAGCTCCCACTTAGAATAACATACAAAAAAAAAAAAAAAAAAAAGATCGTGCATTTTATTCATCTGGCTTGATCAAAGGCAATTAATTCCCTTGATCAGAAATACAAAATTAATGTTGCTTTAAAAGTCAGAAGGCACTTAGTAATTAAGCATACAATTCATCAAATTAATTTGTAGAAGCAATATATATATATATACACACAAAATAAAGCCATTCACAAGACTCTTTCCTTAATTAATTAACCAGTGCCCCCAAAAGCGCATTTAAGCTTCTTAATCTGAGCAATGTCCAAGAAAGTTGTTACTGCTACCAACTCAGAGCATTCCCAACAGCTTCCTCGTCATTTTCCCTATATTTAAGGATCCAAACTACTTTTTGCTTCCTTATGTCAAAATACACCACAATAGCTTCCCTTAATCATTCCCTATATTATTAAAATATTTGTTTTTTTAATTATATTATATATATAAGAGGAGAGAGGAGAGAGGATTGTAAGAGGAGAGAGGAGAGAGGAGAGTGTAAAGAAGAGAGAGAAATGTTTTTTTTGAATTTAATAATCATAAGGATCGCAATAGTGGAACCCTATACTTTGGGTTCTACTGTAGCGATCCTTATGGTTGAGGCTCATTTAGGGAATCTGCTGTGGGACATTTTTTGTGATTTTTTGGCCATATTCCCTACACATAGGGAACAGACTCCCTTATAGGGAGTCTGCTGGGAATGCTCTCAATGGGTATATCGTTTGCAAACAAAACGTAGTCCAGAATTTGGAGACCTGGGCTTGCACTACTGAAGCTAAGATATACTTCGACTGGAATTCGTTCGGAATTTAATTGGAAGTGAAGTACTCCTTGAGGGATAACGATTATGTCGCCCTTGTTTAGAGTTTTATAGTAAACTTTATTAGCTCCGGAAATAAACCCAACAATAATTTGCCCACTCACAACATGTACGACTTCTGTAGCTTTAGGGTGTGTGTGGATTGCCCCACCTCCACCAGCCGCCAAGTCCACGCAAGCAAAAGAGATTCCAAGCCCGTTCAGGGCAGGAAACTCCGCGACAGTTGCCCAAGTCACTGCAGCTTTACCAAGATTTGAGGTATTTCCGGCAACGCCTAAGCCGGAGTAAACAAAATCATTCACCGTCAACGTTTCTGGCTTCTTGTAAGCGTGGCCTACTGGGCTTTCAGGAGCTGTGAGGTATGCCACACAAAAGTCTGCACCGCAGCATGCCAGGCGGAAGAAAGCAGGAGAGAAACGGTGAAGATAATGGGAGATATTATCCTAATCACATACAAGATAATGGGAGAAAAGTTTGTTGATTTAAGCTTTTAATTAGGGTTTATTATATATAAAGAAGTTGGATAATATTATGGAACTTTTGGCCGTGGCAATTGGTCGCTTGTAAACGAATTCGTTACTTATCAAGGAGTTTGAATTAGTCCCGTTTGATTTCGCTTAAAATACTTTTTTAAGCGAAATAGCCATAAATACGAGTAATATGGTAAATTATGACCTATATGGAAAACAACACCTATATATTCGGTATCAATGCTACCATATTGGCCAAGAATAGATCAAGCTCAGATAGCTATGTTATCTCATTCTCTCCTCTCCCACGTTTATTTAGTTTTCTTGAATAGCTTTTAATGACTTTAGTGTTAGAGTGAGTGTCTCCAGTCCCGCATCTATTTAGTTTTCTCAAAGAGCTTTTACTAACTTTGGTGTTGGAGTGCCCGTAGTCCTTCGAGACTAGGGGCTTTCTGAAGACTCTTTTATTTTGTCGGAGGAGTTTTAGTTTGGCTGTCCAAAATATTGTATCAACAGTTTGATATCGTCTGTAAGAGCAATTGTTCATTTTCTCTTCAAATGGCTGAACTTTGTCGAGAAATGTTTTGTCGTTTTTGTCTTTCTTCCTCTTTTGCTCGAGTGCCACTACTAGCAATATTATTAGAACATTGAAGAAGAAGGAAATGGAAGGGAAGACAGAACTGCTTCACTTTGGATAAAAATGAGTATGGGATGGATATTTTCATAGATATGATTGTTGGAGAACGAATTAAAAATATTTGAAAAATAATTTTTAAAAGAAATAGTAAAAGTGAATAATTAAAATGTCGAAAATAATATAGCTACTTTTTTTTTTTTTTAAGTAACTAAAAAAGATAAATGTGATTTTTCAACTATTTAATTAGCTAATTAGTTTGATGAGGTTGTTGTGTCGAATATGGTCTTACTTGGAAAATTTCCATTTGGAAGGTAAATGCTAGATGCTCTTCTGGTGTTCTTTTTGTGTCTTTCTGATCTTATGTGAAAATTATTTTATAAATAACAAAAAAGAAAGTTGATCTTATTTCTATCACTTAGTTTTTATAAAGGGAAATGCTAGGTTCTCTCAGAGTGTTCTCCTTGTGTCCTCCCCGTCCTAGGTGAAAATTATTTTATAAAAACCAAGTAAGAGAAATAAGAGCAACTTTCTTTTTTGTTTTTTTATAAAAGGGAAATGTTACGTGTTCTTTTAGTATTCTCCATCCTCCCAACTGTGATGTGACTTTTAAAATCAACTTTTAAAGTTACATCACAGTTGCGAGGACACTAAGAGAACACTAGAAGAACACCTAGCATTTTCCTTTATAAAATAATTTTCACATAAGATCAAGAGGATACGAGAAGAAAACCAGTAAAGTACCTAGTATTCAAATAAAATATCTACTTTAAATGATGGTTTTGAAGTTGTGTAGCCCCCCCCCCCCCCCCTCCCCTTTTTTTGTCTGGTATTGTGTAGCCTACTAGCCTTAGATTATATACTCGATCTATCCTCCCATTAATTTTCTTATTCCAGTCCATTTGGTGTTGGAATGATGTTTTTCAATGATAGCTAGAATTGATGCCCTATATATCCTCCCCTGCTTAAAAGATTTGTTCAACTTAGGAATGGGATTCGGAGACAACTTGGAATTAATTGGAAATCATGTCATATCAAACAAGAACTAAGGCTGATTAATTCCTATCTGTTAAATCACTATTAATTATCCTAAAAAACTAACTAATAAGAATACGTAAATTTAATTATTTAATTCAGAGGGGGTAAATTGACAAAAATATGGTTCGAACTCATGATTTCTAATTTTGATACCATGTGTAAAATTTTTTAAACTAAGGCTCTGTTTTTTTCTACGTAATGCTTTCAGTGAAAAATATTTTTTCGAAAATTTTTAAATAGGGTTTCGTTAACTATTATTTTTCATCGTACCAAACACTCAAATATGCATAAAATATGTTTTGAAAATCATGTTACGCCAAAACAAACTGAATATAATAAAAATAAGCAAATTTAATTATTTAATGGATGACACAAAACACGTAAAACTTGTAAAGCAATAGGTACATACAATTACAAAGACCATTCATGGTACGTAGATCTCCAAATTAAGAGCTTAATTAATTAACCAGTGCCACCAAAAAAGGCCTTAAGCTTCTTAATTTGAGGAATGTCGAGGAAAGTTGTTGCTGCTTCCAATTCAGAGGGAAAATCGTTTGAAAACAAAGCGTAGTCGAGAACCTGGAGACCAGGACTTGCACTACTGAAGCTAACAAATACTTGGACTGGAGTTGCTCCGGCATTCACTACGAAGTGTGGTAATCCTTGGGGGAAAATCATGGCGTCACCTTGCTTCAGAGTTTTATAGTAAACTGTATTAGCCGAGGAAATAAACCCAGCAGTGACTTTTCCTTCCAAAACAATTATGGCTTCTGTAGCTCTTGGATGCGTGTGGATTGGAAAAACTCCACCAACCGCCAAGTCCGCACGAGCCAAAGAGATTCCAAGCCCGTTCAAGGCAGGAAACTCCGGGACAGTTACCCAGGTCACTGCAACTTTAAGTTTTGAGGTATTTCCAGCAACGCCTAGGCCGGAGTAAACAAAATCATTCACCGTCACCGTTTCTGGCTTCTTGCAAGGGTAGCCTACGAGGCTTTGAGGAGCTGTGAGGTCTGCCACACAGAAGTCCTGCACTGCAGCATGGCAAGCGGAGGAAAGCAGGAGAGAAATGGTGAAGATAATGGGAGATATCATCCTCATCACATACAAGATAATGGGAGAAAAGTAAGTTTGTTGATTTAAGATTTTAATTAGCTAGGGTTTATTTTATTATATAGAAGTTGGATAACACTGTGGATCACTTTTGGCCATGGCAATTGGTCGCTTAATTTGCATGCGCCCATGCGGGATTATTTCACGGGCAACCGCAAGAAGAAACGATAGACATTGAGCTGTAATAATGTCCGATGTGATCTTTCTTTTTTGGATCGCTTGTAAACGAATTCGTTACTTATTGAGGAGTTTGAATTAGTCCCGTTTGATTTCGCTTAAAATACTTTTTTGTTTGCTTGAATTAATCATATTTTATGTTGGTGATATATATATATATAGCCATTAATGCGAGTAATATGGTAAATTATGACCTATATGGAAAACAACACCTATTCGGTATGAATGCTACCATATATATTGGCCAAGAATAGATCAAGATCAGATAGCTATCTTCTCTCATTCTCTCCTTTCCCACGTTTATTTACTTTTCTCGAAAGTTTTTAATGACTTTAGTGTCAGAGCTGAGTGTCTCCATCCCGCGTGCATTTAGTTTCTTCAAAGAGTTTTTACTAACTTTGGTGTTGGAGTGCCCCCCATCCTTGGGGACCGAAGGCTTTCTGAAGACTCTCTTTTATTTTATTGGAGAAGTTTTAGTTTGCCTGTCCAAAATATTGTATCAACTGTTTGACATCGTCTGTGAGAGCAATTGTTCCTTTTCTCTTTAAATGGTTGAACTTTGTCGAGAAGTGCGTTGTCATTTTTGTCTTTCTTCCTCTTTTGCTCGAGCACCACTACTAGCAATATTATTAAAACATTGAAAAAGAAGGAAATGGAAGGGAAGACAGAGCTGCTTTAGTTTGCATAAAAATGAGTTTGGGATGGATATTTTCATATATATGATTGTTGGAGAATGAATAAAAAATATTTGAAAAATAAATTTTTAAAAGAAATAGTAAAAGTGAATAATTAAAATGTCGAAAATAATATAGCTACTTAAAAAAAAAAGAAAAAAAAAGAAGAAGAAGAAGAAGTAAGTAGCTAAAACAGATAAATGTGATTTTTTAGCTATTTAATTAGCTAATAAGTTTGATGAGGTTGTTGTGTCGAATATGCTCTTACTTGGAAATTTCTCATTTGGAAGGTGAATGCTAGGTGCTTTTCTGGTGTTCTTCTCGTGTCCTCCTGATTGTAGGTAAAAATTATTTTATAAAAAATAAAAAAGAAAGTTGATCTTATTTCTCTCACTTAGTTTTTATAAAGAGAAATGTTAGGTACTCTCTTAGTGTTCTCCTTATGTCCTCCACGTCTTAGGTGAAAATTATTTTATAAAAACCAAGTGAGAGAAATAAAAGGAACTTTCTTTTTATTTTTTAGGGTAAAGTCCACATAATCCCCTCAAACTACTACTCAATTGACAATGTCCCCCACAAACTTCCAATTGTGACAATGTCCCATCCAAACTACCAAAATATTGTCAATGTCCCCCCAAGACTAGCAATAAGACAAAAATGCCCCTATAGATTTTTCAATAAGACAAAAATACTCTTATAAATTCAAAAAAAAAAAATTTGATCTTTTAAAAAACGAAAATTTTTAATTTAAAAATAATATTTTTTAAACAAAAATTTTTAAATTTTTTTTCAAACGGAAATTTTTATTTAAAAAAAAAAAACTATTTTTTTTTATTTAGTTTTAAAAAACAAAAAAATTCATTTTATTAAACGAAAATTTTATTTTTTTAAACGTAGATTTTTATTTAAATAAAATTATAAAACTAAAATAAAATAAAATAACGAAAATTTTCAATTTTTATAAAAAAAAAAAAGAAAAAGAAAAAATCGAAATTTTTTAGATTTTTTTTCTTATAAAATTTATTTTTTTTAAAAAAAAAAAAAAAAATTGGCCAACGTTTGGAATTTTTTTTTTTTTT
>NC_081551.1:21735163-21737692 GCF_901000735.1 Corylus avellana | reverse complement strand
TCTATTGGTGATTTTAAAAATCACGTCACAGTTGGGAGAACACTAGAAGAACATCTAGCAATTCCCTTTTTATAAAATAATTTTCACATAGGATCATGAGGACACGATAAGAACACTAGTAGAGTACCTAGCATTCAAATAAAATATCAACTTTAAATAATGGTTTTAAAGTTGTGTAGCCCTTTTTTTAATCCAAAACGTCTAATTGGTCTTTTTTTTTTTTTTTTGGTAGTGTGTAGCCTACTAGCCTTAGAATATATACTCGATCTATCCTCCCATTAATTTTCTTATTCTAGTCCATTTGGCGTTGGAATGATGTCTTTCAATGATAGCTAGAATTGATGCCCTATATATCCTCCCCTGCTTAAAAGATTTGTTCAACTTTGGAATGAGATTCGGAGACAACTTGGAATTAATTGGAAATCATGTCATATCAAACAAGAACTGAGGCTGATTAATTGCTATATGTTAAATCACCATTATTTATCCTAAAAAGCTAACTAATAAGAATAGGTAAATTTAATTATTTAATTTAGAGTGGGTAAATTGACAAAAATATGGTTCAAACTCATGATCCCTAATTCTGATATCTACCATGTGTACAAAATTTTAAACTAAGGCTCTGTTTATTTCTACGTATTGTTTTCAGTGAAAGATATTTTTTTAGAAATTGTTAAACTAAAGCTCCATTGACTATTATTTTTCATTGTATCAAATGTACACCAAAAATATAGAAAACATTTTCTGAAAATCATGTTAAGCCAAAACAAACAGAGCCTAATAAAAATAAGCAAATTTAATTATTTAATAGATACTTTAATTTCTTGGAATATTAGTTTCCATATGGAATAACACAAATTAAACACGTCAAACTTGTAAAGCAATAGGTACGTACATACAATTACAAAAGACCACTCATATATGGTACGTAGATCTCGAAATTAAGAGCTTAATTAATTAATTAACCAGTGCCACCAAAAAAGGCCTTAAGCTTCTTAATCTGAGGAATGTCAAGGAAAGATGTTGCTGCTATCAATTCAGAGGGAAAATCGTTTGAAAACAAAGAGAAGTCCAGAATCTGGATACCGGGATTTGCACTACTGAAGCTAACAAATACTTGGACTGGAGTTGATCCGGCATTCACTACAAAGTGTGGTAATCCTTGGGGGAAAATCATGACGTCACCTTGCTTCAGAGTTTTATAGTAAACTGTATTAGCCGAGGAAACAAACCCAGCGGTGATTTTCCCTTCCAAAACAATTATGGCTTCTGTAGCTCTAGGATGTGTGTGGATTGGATAAACTCCACCAGGCTCCATGTCCAGGCGAGCAAAAGAAAATCCAAGCCCGTTCACACCCGGAAGCTGCGCAGAAAATGCCGGGATGGTTGCCGCTTTGTTAAAAGTACCTGTGGTGTTTCCGGCAACGCCTAGGCCGGAGAAAACAAAGTCATCCACCGTCACATTTGCAGCCTTCTTGCAAGCGTAGCCTGCTGGGGTTTCAGGAGCTGTTAAGTCGGCCACACAGAAGTCCTGCACAGCAGCATGGCAGGAGAAAAGGAGGAGAGAAAAGATGAAGATAATGGGAGATATCATCTTCAATATCGTGCATGTTAGTTTGTTTAAGCTTTTATGGTCTATATATATTACTCCCGATTGTTTTCGCTTAAAGCAACAGCAAGAAGAAACAGACATGGAGCTGTAATCGTGACGTCGTGTGTGATCTTTCTTTTTCGCTTGCAAACGAATTAGTTGCTAGCCGGCCGGCCACCTTCAACATGTGGCTGTTGTAAAAGATATATATATATATATATATATATATCGATGCAATAGTCAAGTCTAGACTGAATTTTGCTGCTAAAGTCTCATTTCATGGCTGAGTAGGTAGCTGGCCAAAAATGTCATCTTACTCGTGTAGCTAGTAATGGAAGTGATCAATGAATCATATGTGGAATATTCGATCAATGAAGTGATTGGAAATTCTTGCAATGGGTGGCCAATGGCAGCTAGTATGTCATCAGCCAATGATTTGACCTTTTGTAAGTACGTAGTATGAGATAGATAAATTATGGCCCGTTTGGTTTGCGGAATAAATTATTAGATTGGATTAATTAACATTAAGTATAACTAATTATTTATTTGGTAACATTTTATCCTTGTGAATAGTCTATTCACATGGGACTACTAATCTCATACACACAAGGTTAGCTAAGCCACTAAAAAATGTATGACTTAGTTAATCATTTACTGTGGGATTAAAATTTCTCTACTGTTTCTCAGTTAGTTTTTTTTTTTTTTTTGATTTGTTTTGATTCTCTATACCCTTTTTGCATAGTCTATATGTACCAATATGTTTTTTGATTCTGATTCACTGTACCAATATGGGTCCGTCTATATTATTTTTTTTCTCTGATTCATGAATTTTGTCTGATTCACTGAATTATAAAACTAAAACGGACTTTTTTTTTTAGTTAAAGATCTTACCGTTTCTGCATAGTCTATATGTTTTTTTTTTTTTTTTTTTTTTTTTT
>NC_081551.1:21709988-21735063 GCF_901000735.1 Corylus avellana | reverse complement strand
TTTTTTTTTTTTTTTTTTTTTCAGTATAGTTGTTTATGTTTTTTTTTTTTAAAAAAAAATCCTTAATAATATAAATTGTATTTGTATTATAAGGGTATTTAAATTTGATCACAATACGATTCAATTCACCAACATATTGAATTGTACTAAACGAAGGAATATGATTAGCCAGTATATTCTACGCTCTTCTATTCCCAGTAGTAGCTAATCTTTTTTCCAATGGACTATACAATCCGCGAACCAAACAAGGCCTACCTTTCAATTCTTAATTGGTATCTGATTTGCAACCGTGCCTTTAAGGTAAGCCATACTTCTCGAGATGTAGAAAGCCCAACCACCTGAGTTAATAAGATCGATTGCTTCTGAAACAGAGGAAATCAACGTGTTGATTCTATAAATATAGGCAGGATACCATTGAGGATATCAAAGGGCATGCTGATGAACTTAGGGGGAACTAAGATCGATTTTTCCCATCTACATACCCAAAAAGTTGTTGGCCACCTATTACCAAATTAATAAGGTAATTAGGCGATTCAGGGCAGTGTTGTTTGCACTAGTGGTCGAATAAATTGAGGAAGATTAGGTGGCCATAGGGCTAGACGTTTGTCTTTAATTGCTTTGATATATACCATAAACAAGTTAACACCCAATTGGAAGAATGGTCTGATTAACTCTATTAATTATATGTTCTTGGGTACCTTTTTTTTTTTTTTGAAGTTATGTTAATCTTGCAATACTTTTATTTTTTCTTCTAATCAAAAGGGTAGGCCGGGAGACAAATTGTCGCTATCCTACATAGGCATAACTATAATAGCACCTACCCGTTGGGAGCCGCATAAAAGGGGCCTAAACGGTGAAAACTGCAGGACTCAACCCCGGCCACCAGGGCATCAATGGGAACCAAGGTGGCTAATACTAATCAGGCATATGTGGAGATTCTCTATCGCAAAGATTCAAACCCACACCCTAGTATATGCCCAACCATTTTAGAGATTTCCTTAGGCCATTGAACCACCACCCTTGATGGTAATCTTGCAATACTTAATACAAGAAGAGTGTGATATCTAGAAAAACAGTTTATGGCGGAAACATCATCACATATGCACACTATCATTATCTTTAACTAGCACTATATATATAATCTTTGCTTTGCTATTGTTTATATATCTTTTTCTAGTGGCCGGGTGGCTTCTAGGATGACAACACATGTTAAGGAACATGAACACGTACATGACAATTTTATAGACAGATCGAGTTAGACTGACAAAAAACTATGTTCCTTGTCACTATTCAACTTGAGCCTACTGAAACAAAAGTTATGATTCTAAATGGAAGGTACAAGGGAATTGCTATTGACAGTTGGAAAAATACAAAGTAACTGTTAAGGTTATCATAAATGTTAGTTTGGCGCTTAATGATTTTAAACATTAAACGTTTCATTGTCGATATGTATTTATAAGGCAATTCCTGAATACAAACTTGCCACTAATTTCTATCTTAGAGTTAATTTGTAGCATTCACATCCTACTTAGCAAATATTTAGTTAAAAAACACATTTTTTTATTTAAAATAAAGAAATGTGGGTGTGTTTTTTTATTTTTTTTTTTAAAAAAAAACTATTTTAGCTAGTAAGTTTGTCACGGGTGTACTTGGAATAGTTCCCACTTAGAATAACATACAGAAAAGACAAATCGTGCATTTTATTCATCTGCCTTGATCAAAGGCAATTAATTCCCTTGAACAGAAATACAGAATTAATGTTGCTTTAAAAGTCATAAGGCACTTAGTAAGCATACAATTCTTCAAATTTAAGTAGAAGCAATATATATATATATATATATATATATATATATATATATAAGCCATTCACAAGACTCTTTCCTTAATTAATTAACCAATGCCCCCAAAAGCGCCTTTAAGCTTCTTAATCTGAGCAATGTCCAAGAAAGTTGTTGCTGCTACCAACTCAGTGGGTAAATTGTTTGCAAACAAAGCGTTGTCCAGAATCTGGAGACCTGGGCTTGCACTACTAAAGCTAACATATAATTTGGCTGGAATTCGTCCGGAATTTAATTGGAAGTGAAGTAATCCTTGAGGGATAACGATTATGTCACCCTTGTTCAGAGTTTTATAGTAAACTTTATTAGCTCCAGAAATAAACCCAGCGGTGATTTCCCCACTCACAACATGTACAATTTCTGTAGCTCTAGGGTGTGTGTGGATTGCCCCACCTCCACCAGCCGCCACGTCCACACGAGCCAAAGAGATTCCAAGCCCGTTCAGGGCAGGAAACTCCGGAACGGTTGCCAAGGTCACTGCAGCTTTAAGAGGATTTGAGGTATTTCCAGCAACGCCTAGGCCGGAGTAAACAAAATCATTCACCGTCAACGTTTCTGGCTTCTTGCAAGAGTAACCTACGGGGCTTTCAGGAGCTGTGAGGTCAGCCACACAGAACTCCTGCACTGCAGCATGGCAGGCGGAGGAAAGCAGGAGAGAGACGGTGAAGATAATGGGAGATATCATCCTCATCACACACAAGATAATGGGAGAAAGTAAGTTTGCTGATTTAAGATTTTAATTAGCTAGAGCTTATTATATATAGAAGTTGGATAACACTGTGGATCACTTTTGGCCGTGGCAATTGGTCGATTTATTTGCATGCGCCCATGCAGGATTATTTCACGGGAAACCGGAAGAAGAAACGATAGACATTGAGCTGTAATAATGTCCGATGTGATCTTTCTTTTTTGGATCGCTTGTAAACGAATTTGTTACTTATCGAGGAGTTTGAATTAGTCCCGTTTGATTTCGCTTAAAATACTTTTTTGTTTGCTTGAATTAATCATATTTTATGTTGGTGATATATATATATATATAGCCATTAATGCGAGTAATATGGTAAATTATGACCTATATGGAAAACAACACCTATTCGGTATGAATGCTACCATATATATTGGCCAAGAATAGATCAAGATCAGATAGCTATCTTCTCTCATTCTCTCCTCTCCCACGTTTATTTAGTTTTCTCGAAGAGTTTTTAATGACTTTCGTATCAGGGTGTCTCCGGTCCCGCGTGTATTTAGTTTTCTCAAAGAGCTTTTACTAACTTTGGTGTCGGAGTGCCGCCGGTCCCCTTTCTGAAGACTCTCTTTTGTTTTATCAGAGAAGTTTTAGTTTGCCTATCCAAAATATTGTATCAACCGTTTGACATCGTCTGTGAGAGCAATTGTTCCTTTTCTCTTTAATTAATGGTTGAACTTTGTCGGGAAGTGCGTTGTCGTTTTTGTCTTTCTTCCTCTTTTGCTCGAGCGCCACTACTAGCAATATTATTAAAACATTTGAAAATTCTAAAACGACTCCAAACGACACCTATTCAAATGTCTAGGTGATTCACAAATATTAAGCGGAATAAGATCTGACCTAACAATCAATAATCAACCAAATACAGATATGTAATGAAAATCAAGAACACAGATATTTGGTTACGAAGAGGAAACCATTTAGAGAACTCTCTAAATGTAAAACCTCTCCGGGGCAGCCAAACCCAGGAAATCAATCCACTATAAGAAGAATAAGGAATACAAGAAGAATTACAAAACCTTTGCAATTACTCTTCCTTGTACACGACAAGCAACCCACTTGACTTCTACCGCAGTAGCCCTTTCCAGAACATCTGGCACAATTCTTCTATAAGATTTCCTTTCACCGGAACTCCGATTGGCTTCACGTATTTAATCCCTTCTCAAATAATCTAGAACAATATCTCTCTCTAAGCTCTCTGATTTTGTTCTCCAAAAATACGTACTTATAAATGTAGCAAAATCGTGTTTAAATAGAAAATAACCCTAATAAGTCACCCAGGTCCGGGCCCTGCAGATCTGAGGTCCGGACATGCTTTATAAAATGCACTTTCGGGAACTGGGGTCCGGACCCGGGGAATTGAGGTCCGGACCCTGCTTGAAAAATCAAGTTTCTGGAAATGGGGTCCGGACCCGGCTTCTGGAGGTCCGGACCCGGACTGTCCAGTCTTCATCAACAACTCCGATCGATAGGCGTTTGTGGTCCGATTGAGCTGAAATTTTGCAGGGACGTTCATAACACATGAATCTACATTATGAACGGTGGAGATTGGATTCTGAGTATTCTATATCAGTGTTTGAGCCGTGAACAGTAGCATCTGCATTTTGAAACTGAATTAAGCCAACACAAGAACTAACAACATTGAAAAAGAAGGAAATGGAAGGGAAGACAGAGCTGCTTCAGTTTGGATAAAAATGAGTTTGGGATGGATATTTTCATAGATATGATTGTTGGAGAATGAATAAAAAATATTTGAAAAATAATTTTTAAAAGAAATAGTAAAAGTGAATAATTAAAATATCGAAAATAATATAGCTATTTTAAAAAAAAAGAAGAAAAAGAAAAAAGTAAGTAGCTAAAAAAAGATAAATGTGATTTTTCAGCTATTTGATTAGCTAATAAGTTTGATGAGGTTGTTGTGTCGAATATGGTTTTACTTGGAAATTTTTCATTTGGAAGGTGAATACTAGGTGCTCTTCTGGTATTCTTCTCGTATCCTCTTAATCCTATGTGAAAATTATTTTATAAACAACAAAAAAGAAAGTTGATCTTATTTCTCTCACTTAGTTTTTATAAAGGGAAATGTTAGGTGCTCTTCTAGTGTTCTCCTTATGTTATTCCCGTCCTAGGTGAAAATTATTTTATAAAAACCGAGTAAGAGAAATAAGAGTAACTTTCTTTTTTGTTTTTTACAAAATAATTTTCATAAAAGATCAAGAGGATATGAGAAGAACACTAGTAGAGTACCTAGCGTTCAAATAAAATATCTACTTTAAATGATGGTTTTAAAGTTGTGTAACCTTTTTTTTTTCTTTATCCAAAACGTCTAATTGGTTTTTTTTTTTTTTTTTTGGTAGTGTGTAGCCTACTTGCCTATATATACTCGATATATCCTCCCATTAATTTTCTTATTCCGGTCCTTTTTTTAAAAAAAAAATAATAATAATAATTAATTAATTAATTTTTATAATTCCAGAACATTTGGTGTTGGAATGATCATGTACGTCTTCAATGATGGCTAGAATTGATGCCCTATATATCCTACCCTGCTTAAAAGATTTGTTCAACTTTGGAATGGGATTCGGAGACAACTTGGAATTAATTGGAAATGATCATGTCATATCAAACATGAACTGAGGCTGATTAATTGCTATATCTTAAAGAGAATAACTTGTATAGAGTCTTGGCACAAATCAAGGCTTTTGTACCTTCCATTAAAAAAGTGAAACATCAGCGTGGAACACTATAACAAAAATATGATATTCCACCTAATATTTTTTCTAGAATACCTAAAACAAAACACCTTCTAGAATAAACTTTTCATATTTTTTTCCAAAACCACCATAGCCACTAACCTGCCGCTGAAGATGCCGCCGAAAATGAAGCCGGCCGGTACAGAGAAAGCAAGAAACGACGCCGGCCAGTACCCCTCTCTCTCTCACCGGCGGCAACAAAAACTATCACAAAAGTAACCAAAAATTAAGATTCATTCATCCCTGCTTTAACAGTATCTAGACAGAAAAATCATTCACAATAAGCAGTAAAAAAACAAGAAGAACATCATTGAGAATTGTTCCAAGACATTTTTTTTTTTCATCTAGAAGATTAGAAGATTAGAAAACATCACCGGTGTGTGAGAGAGAGGGAGCACAATAGAAAAAATCTCTGTTGTCACCGATGAGAGAGAGAGGGGAACCAGCCGGTGTCGTCTTCGGCTTTCTCTGTACCGGCCGGCGTCGTCTCTAGCGGCAGGTTGGTGGCTGGGGTGGTTTTGGAGAAAAATATGAAAAGTTTGTTCTAGAAGGTGTTTTGTTTTAGGTATTCTAAAAAAAAAAAAAAATTAGGTGAAACACCATATTTTTGTTATAGTGTTCCACGCTGATGTGTCACATTCTTATTGGAGGGCACAAAAGCCTTGGTTTGTGCGAAGACCCTATAGAAGTTATTGCCGGCGTCGTCTCCAGCGGCATGTTGGTGACTGGGGTGGTTTTAGAGAAAAATATGAAAAGTTTATTCTAGAAGGTGTTTTGTTTTAGGTATTCTAGAAAAAATATTAGGTGGAACACCATATTTTTGTTATAGTGTTCCACGCTGATGTGTCACCTTCTTATTGAAGGGCACAAAGGCCTTGGTTTGTGCAAAGACTCTATAGAAGTTATTCCCTATGTTAAATCACCATTAATTATCGTAAAAAATAAACTAATAACAATAGGAAAATTTAATTATTTAATTTAGAGGGGACAAAGTTTTCCTCCAAGCTGGGTTGGAAGAAATTCTTCAAGCTATTCTATAAAAATGACATGTGTCATTTACATGTGAGAAACAATGCTATTTTTTAAGTGCAAGGATAGAGTTGGAAGAAATTTTATTTAAAAAGCATGTGCTTCTCACATGTTATTTAAAAAGCATGTGCTTCTCACATGTTATTTAAAAAATATGTGCTTCTCACATGAAAAGTGACACATGTCATTTTTATAGAATATGTTAGAGGAATTTCCTCTAACCCAGTTTGAAGGAAAACTCTGTCCATTTAGAGAGGTAAATTGACAAAAATATAATGTCTCCAAAGAGTAGCTCAATCGGCTGGGGACCACGCCTCATGAAGCAGAGATCACTAGTTCGAATCCCCTCTCTCCTTCTTGTGTGGACATGTCAAAAAAAAAAAAAATGACAAAAGTATGGTTCGAACTCATAATCTCTAATTCTGATGCCATGTGTAAAAAATTTTAAACTAAGGCTCTGTTTATTTCTATGTAATGTTTTCAGTGAAATATATTTTTCTGAAAATTGTTAAACTAACGCTCCGTTGACTATTATTTTTCGTTGTATCAAACACCAAAAAATATAGAAAACATTTTATGAAAATCATGTGAAGCTGAAACAAACAGAGCCTAGTAAAAATAAGCAAATGTAATTATTTAATAAATACTTTAATTTCTTGGAATATTAGTTTCCATATGGAATAACACAAATTAAACACGTTAAACTTGTATAGCAATAGGTACGTATGTACAATTACAAAAGACCACTCATATATATATGGTATGTAGATCTCGAAATTAAGAGCTTAATTAATTAATTAACCAGTGCCACCAAAAAAGGCCTTAAGCTTCTTAATCTGAGGAATGTCAAGGAAAGATGTTGCTGCTACCAATTGAGAGGGAAAATCGTTTGAAAACAAAGAGAAGTCGAGAATCTGGATACCGGGATTTGCACTACTGAAGCTAACAAATACTTGGACTGGAGTTGATCCGGCATTCACTACAAAGTGTGGTAATCCTTGGGGGAAAATCATGACGTCACCTTAGTAAACTGTATTAGCCGAGGAAACAAACCCAGCGGTGATTTTCCCTTCCAAAACAATTATGGCTTCTGTAGCTCTAGGATGTGTGTGGATTGGATAAACTCCACCAGGCTCCATGTCCAGGCGAGCAAAAGAAAATCCAAGCCCGTTCACACCCGGAAGCTGCGCAGCAAATGCCGGGATGGTTGCCGCTTTGTTAAAAGTACCTGTGGTGTTTCCGGCAACGCCTAGGCCAGAGAAAACAAAGTCATCCACCGTGACATTTGCTGCCTTCTTGCAAGCGTAGCCTGCGGGGGTTTCAGGAACTGTAAAGTCAGCCACACAAAAGTCCTGCACGGCAGCGTGGCAGGAGAAAAGGAGGAGAGAAAAGATGAAGATAATGGGAGATATCATCCTCATCGTCACGTACAAGTATTGTTGGTTCGTGTTAATTTGTTTAAGCTTTTATGGTCTATATATATATAAATATATAAGCAACAGCAAGAAGAAATCAGCGAAAGACATTGAGCTGTAATCGTGTCGCGTTTGATCTTTCTTTTTCAGCGAAAGACATTGAGCTGTAATCGTGTCGCGTTTGATCTTTCTTTTTCGCTTGCAAACGAATTAGTTGCTAGCCGGCCACCTTCAACATGTGGCTTTTGAAAATGATATCCAATAAAATTATATATATATATGATCTAGACCATCAATCATGCATGCCGTCACTTTTTTGTTTGTGTGTGTGTTTAAAAAGAGAATTATATTAATTTACACCTAAGGAGATAACAAACAATTCTCAAAGACCAGGACCAGAAGGAAACAAATATGATGATATCATAACAACGTACCTTAATATGTTTAACAACGTACCTTAATATTAATAAAGTTGGATAGTATTTCTTAAAAAAAGCATGTGCCGATTAATTACAGTCAAATTTTGTGGCCATATTTATATATATATGTCGATGCAATACTACTCAAGTCTAGACTGAATTTAATTTGCTGCTCAAGTCTCATTTCATGGCAGAGTGGGTGGCCAAAAATGTCATCTTGTGACATTGGATCTACTCGTATAGCTAGTAATGGAAGTGATCATTAATTAATCATATGTGGAATATTGAACATGCATGCGTTCTATTAATTACGGTAGGCCATACTTCTCGAGATGTAGAAAGCTCAACTACCTGAGTTAATAAGATTGCTTCTGAAACAGAGGAAATCAACGTATATATTGAGGATAACTTGATCCCCTGTTGATTCTATAAATTTAGGCAGGATATCATTGAGGATATCAAAGGGCCATAGGGTTAGACGTTTGTCTTTAATTGCTTTGATACCACAAACAAGTTAACACCCAATTGGAAGAATGGTTTGATTCACTCTATTAATTATTATATGTTCTTGGATACTTAATACAAGAAGAGTTTGATATCTTGTACAACAGTTTATGGAAACATCACCACATATGTACACTATCATTATCTTTAACTAGCACTATATACATAATCTTTGCTTAGCTGTTGTTTATCTTTATTTAGTGGGTGGCTTCTAGGATGACAACATATGTTAAGGAACACATGACAATTTTATAAACAGATCGAGTTAGACTAAAAGAAAACTATGATCCTTGTCACTGTTCAACTTGAGCTTGCTGAAACAAAAGTTATGATTCTAAATGGAAGGTGCAAGGGAATTGCTATCGGCAGTTGGAAAAATACAAAGTAAGTACTGCATGTTAAGGTTATCATAATGTTAGTTTGACGCTTAATGATTTTAAAACCAAATCTTCAGAGGCCTAATCATCTCATAATTTCTATTTTCTACTATATATGGGCATTGAAAATGGTCTCCAAACATTTCATTGTCGATATGTATTTATAAGGCAATTGCTGAATAAAAACACAATTCTCTATTTAAAATAGAGAAATGTGGGTGTGGTTTTTTTTGAATAGTGTTTGAATAGTGGTCTTTTTTTTTTTGATTTACTTTGAATAGTTCCCACACTTAGAATAACATACTTAGAATCCTCCTCCCCTTTCTTATGCGAACATGTAAAAAAAAAAAAAAAAAAAAGAATAACATACACAAAAGGCATACAGATCATGCATTTTATTCATCTGGCTTGATCAAAGGCAATTAATTCCCTTGAACAGAAATACAGAATTAATGTTGCTTTAAAAGTCAGAAGGCACTGAGTAATTTGTAGAAGCAATACATATATATACAAACGCCAATCACAAGACTCTTTCCTTAATTAATTAATCAGTGCCCCCAAGAGCGCCTTTAAGCTTCTTAATCTGAGCAATGTCAAGGAAAGTTGTTGCTGCTACCAATTCAGTGGGAAAATCGTTTCCAAACAAAGCGAAGTCCAGAAGCTGGGTTCCTGGGGTTGGACTATTGAAGCTAAAATATGCTTCGGCTGGAGTTTTTTGGGCATTCACTAGGAAGTGTATTAATCCTTGAGGGAAATGATTATGTCACCCTTATTCAGAGTTTTATAGTAAACTTTATTAGCTCCAGAAATAAACCCAGCGGTGATTTTCCCACTCACAACATGTACGACTTCTGCACCTCCAGGGTGTGTGTGGATTGGCGCAACTCCACCAGCCGCCATGTCCAGACGAGCCAAAGAGATTCCAAGCCCGTTCAAGCCAGGAAACTCCGTCACGGATGCTGAGGTCACTGCAGCTTTAAGAAGATTTGAGGTGTTTCCGGCAACGCCTAGGCCAGAGTAAACAAAATCATTCACCGTCAGCGTTTCTGGTTTTTTGCAAGCATGGCCTACTGTCAGGAGATGTGAGGTCTGCCACACAGAACTCCTGCACCGCAGCATGGCAGGAGGAGGAAAGCAGCGGGAGAGAAACGGTGAAGATAATGGAAGATATCATCCTCATCACATACAAGATAATGGGAGAAAAGTAAGTTTGTTGATTTAAGATTTTAATTAGCTAGGGTTTATTATATATAGAAGTTGGATAATACTGTGGAACTTTTGGATTGGTCGCTTAATTTGCATCTGCCCATGCAGGATTTCACGGGCAACTGCCAGAAGAAACGATAGACATTGAGCTGTAATAATGTCCGATCAATGTGGTCTTTCGTTTTTGGATCGATTGTAAACGAATTCGTTACTTATCGAGGTGTTTGAATTAGTCCCCTTTGATTTCGCTTAAAACACTTCTTTGTTTGCTTGAATTAATCATATTTTCTGTTGGTATATATATATATATAATCAAGGATATTCCCAAATAGCCATTAATGCGAGTAATATGGTAAATTATGACCTATATGGAAAACAACATATTCTGTATGAATGCTACCATATTGGCCAAGAACCTCTCCCATAAAAGGAGTTACGTACACTATACAAGTATAGATCAAGCTCAGATAGCTATTTTTTCTGATTCTCCCCTCTCCCACATTTATTTAGTCTTCTCAAAAAGCTTTTAATTAATGAATTTAGTGTCAGAGTGATTCCGGTCCCGCATATATCTATTTAGTTTTCTCAAAAAACTTTTTAACAAGAAAACAATGAAAACAAAGAGAAAAAACTAATTCTCTTATTCAATGAATATCAATTGTGATTACATTGACCTGTTTATATACAAGAGGATTAAGCTAACAAATCAGCAACTAACCTAACTGCTGTGATGCACACGTGTATGAATATTAACTAACCAGCTATTTATCTAAAACTGTAAAACTAACTAATAAATAGATTAGTTTAATACAGTTTGATACCCCCCCTCAAGTGGAATGTTCAGCAGGATGGAAAATATTGATGACATTCAACTTGGACAACATAGAATGAAAATCTGTGCGAGAGAGAGGCTTGGTGAGTAAGTCAGCCAGCTGATGCTTGGACTGAACATGCAGTGTGCGAATCAAACCAGTAGCAATTTTTCTCTCTCACAATGTGACAATCAATTTCGATGTGCTTGGTGCGTTCATGGAAGACAGGATTGGCAGCAATATGAATAGCTGCTTGACTATCACAAAAAACCAAAGCTGGTTGATGAAGTTGAAGCTGCAAATCTTTCAGTAAAGCATGTAACCAAGTAAGCTCACGAGTGACAGCAGCCATGGATCGATACTCTGCTTCAGCAGAGGATCTTGAGACCGTATGTTGCTTCTTGGATTTCCAAGAGATTAGAGAATCTCCTAGAAAAATACAAAACCCTGTGACTGATCTGCGACTATCAGGACATCCGACCCAATCAGAATCACAAAATGCCTTCAAATGTAATTCTGAAGAAGCTGAGAAGAAAATGCCCTGTCCAGGAGAAGATTTAATGTACCTAAGGACCTTGTGTGCAGCATCAAGATGAGGCTGACGAGGAGAATCCATGAACTGACTTAATAGTTGCACAGAATATGATAAATCTGGCCTTGTAATTGTAAGATAAACCAGCTTTCCCACAAGTCTTCTGTAAGTGGTTGGATCAAAAATCAATTCACCTTGTTCTCTTGACAACTTGAAATTAGCTTCCATAGGAACAGAAGAGGGTTTGCATGCAAGCATTCCACAATCATCTAAAACTTCTAAGGCATATTTCCTTTGTGATAAGGAAATGCCCTTTGCACTTCTTGCAATTTCAAGCCCTAAGAAAAACTTCAATTCTCCAAGGTCTTTTAAACTAAAAGCAGAATTGAGAAATTGTGTAAGCTCTTTTATAGCTAGATTGTCATTACTTGCTATGACAATATCGTCTACATAGACAAGTAGAATAATAAAAGAGGTTTTCTTTACTTGAGTAAAAAGGGAGTAATCAGACATGGATTGAGTAAAACCATGCTGTATAAGAGTAGAAGAGAATTTAGAAAACCATTGTCTTGAGGCTTGTTTAAGACCATAAAGTGATTTCTTAAGCTTGCAAACTTTAGATGAATCTTTCAAACCAAAACCAAGAGGTAACTTCATAAAAATCTCCTCATCAAGGGAGCCATGCAGAAAAGCATTATTGACATCCAATTGATGAAGATGCCAATTATGAATTGCTGCTAAAGCTAGAAGACATCTCACTGTGGTTAATTTGGCAACTGGTGAAAATGTATCACTATAATCAAGACCTTCTCTTTGTGTATACCCTTTTGCAACCAAACGAGCTTTATACCTCTCAACTTCTCCATTGGCTCGATATTTGATTTTATAAACCCACTTGCAGCCTATAGGGTGCTTATCAGAAGGCAAATCAGTAATTTCCCAAGTATCATTTGCTTCAAGGGCATTGATTTCAGTTGCCATGGCCTCACGCCATTGAGGAGAAGATGCAGCTTGATGAAAAAACTGAGGTTCAATTTGGGATGAGACAGCCAAACTAAAGTGTTTGTAAGAATCAGAAAGCATATTGTAATCAAGGAAAGAATTGAGTGGAAAAGGAATACCTGAAACAGAAATATCACTCTTAGGATCAATTGAATTGGAAGATTGAGTAGCTAAGTTACAATGATACTGCTGCAAATATCCAGGTTTACATTTCTGCCGAGTAGACTTTCTAGAAGGAATAGAGGTAGGAACTGAAACACTGGGTAACTCAGGTAAAGAAACAATGGAATCAGGTAAAGGATCAATTGCAGAAGATGAAACAGGAGAAATAGAAGTTCTAGATAGACTTTCTGCTGCAGAAACAGGAATTGAACTAGTGGGAGTTGAAATATTAGACAAGGAATGTGGAATCACAAAGGAACCATCAGAATTGAAGTGATGAAGATAAGCAAAAGGAAAAACAGACTCATGAAAATGAACATCTCGAGATACAACCTGAGTTTTGGAAGTAAGATCATAAAGTTTATATCCCTTAATGCCATTAGGATATCCAATAAAAACACAAGGCTTTGCCCTAGCATCAAACTTATTTCTATTTCGATGTAAGGTAGAAACAAAACACAAACAACCAAACACCCTAAGATGATCATATGATGGAACTTTGGAAAACAGAAGCTCATAAGGAGACTTATTAGAAAGATTTGGAGTAGGAATTCTGTTGATAATGTGAGTGGCTGTTAAAACACAATCACCCAAAAATTTAAGAGGTAAATGAGCTTGAAAACGCAATGCTCGAGACACATTCAGCAAATGCTGATGTTTACGTTCCACAACAGCATTTTGTTGTGGAGTTTCAACACAGCTAAGTTGGTGGATTATTCCATGAGAGTTAAAGAAATCATGCACGGAAAACTCAGTGCCATTGTCAGATCGAATTGTTTTGATTTTGACCTTGAATTGAGTAAGAACTAAGTTGTAAAAGATTTGAATGATATTGCTAGTTTGAGATTTAGAATGAAGTAAGTAAACCCATGTATATCTGGAAAAATCATCAACTAAGGTAAGAAAATAGTGACTTCCATTTATTGATGAAACAGCAAAAGGTCCCCACAAATCACAATGGACCAATTCAAAAACAGAACATGAACTTGAGGTACTAATAGGAAATGAAAGCCTACGTTGCTTAGCTAAGGGACAAACAGTACAAATGGTAGGAGAATTACATGGTATGGCAGGGATAGAATCATGTAAAAGTTTGATTCTGGAATTGGAAATGTGACCCAACCTAAAATGCCAAACATCAGCAATTGAATTCTTAAAAGGGCTTAAAGTAGAAACATTAGCTCTAGGTGGAATGAAAGTCTGGGCAGCAGGTGAATGTCTCCTTGATGTAGGCAGCAATAGATGAAACAAGCCACTCTTCTCTTTACCCAAGCCAATCGTCCGCCAAGTGAGTAAGTTCTGTATGAAACAATGTCCAGAAAGAAAAATAATGCAGCAATGAACATTGTGAAGAAGTTTACTAACAGAAATGAGGTTGAATGAAAAAGATGGAACACACAAGACATTAGTGAGAATGAAAGAGTCAGAAATTTTGACAATCCCTATGTGAGTGACTTCAACAAACTAACCATTAGGCAACTTAACATTTCTAGACACTTTTGCAGTAATAGAAGTGAAAAATGATATGGAACTAACCATATGATCTGTAGCCCCTGTGTCTATAATCCAAACAGAAGTTTGAACATGCATTTGTGAATGCACAGGTGAAAAAACAGAATATTGTTGGTTCAAAGAACTACGATATGAAGATGAAATATTACCTGCCATGTTTGAAAACAAATGATCTTGAGTAGATGAAGCAGGACCTACATGATTGGCATAACTCACATCATGATTCTGATTTTCTTGTGGTTTGATCAGATCAAGCAACTGACGACACTGATCTGGAGTAATATGCAGTATAGGTTCTGCATGAGATGTTTCTTAAACTTGATTAGCAGAGCTAGCTGAGTAATGAATTTGGCTTCTTGGTTTGTAACCCGGTGGATAACCATGTAACTTGTAACACTTGTCAATTGTGTGGCCAGAGAAACCACAATGAGTACAAGTGAGGCGTTCCCTGCGGTTATATGGCTTAGAGAAACGAGATGGAGGTTTAGGAATGGCTTTGGAAATCAAAGCAGTAGGCTCAGAATACAAAGGAGTGGTACGAGAGAAGGCAACCAAACGTTGTCTTTCTTCTTGAAGAACCATAGCAAAAATTTTATTAATGGATGGAAGAGGATCAATCAGAAGGATTTGACCTCGAACATTGGAAAAAGAATCGTTTAATCCCATGAGAAACTGAAAAATATATTCTTGAGAATGAAAATCAAGAAGAAGTTTCAAACCACCACAAGTACAAGTAGAAGGAGGACGAAAGCTAGAGAGTTCATCCCACAAACTCTTAAGCTGAGTAAAATATGTACTTACAGAATTTGTACCTTGCTGGAGAGAGGATAATGATCTCTTCAATTCAAATACTTGTGGTCCATTGCTGTGATTAAATCTCTCAGTCAGATCACTCCAAACAGCAGATGCAGTATTGAGAAAAAGGACACTGTTTGCAATCTCTCGGGAAACAGAGTTTAGTAACCATGACAAAACCATATTATTGCAACGCACCCAAGAATGTAGGTTAGGATCACCTACAGATGGTTTGGGAAGACTTCCATCCACAAAACCAAACTTGTTCTTGGCCACCAGCGCCATATCCATTGATCGTTTCCATGTGACAAAGTTGTCACCATTCAATTGTTGACAAACAAGAACAGTTCCAGGACTGTCTGCATGGTGAAGAAAATATGGACTTTCTACAGAAGTCTCATGAGGGGCTGCAGATGGTGCAGAAACCAAAATATCATCACCCATTACAGGAGATTGTTTGAGAGAAAAGAAAAATGGAAAACAGAGGAAAAGCTTTGAAGGAAGTTTAATGGCGGAAGAATTGAAAAAAAACAGAGGAAGGCAGGAACTCTCACTGCTCTGATACCATAACAAGAAAACAATGAAAACAAAGAGAAAAAACTAATTCTCTTATTCAATGAATATCAATTGTGATTACATTGACCTGTTTATATACAAGAGGATTAAGCTAACAAATCAGCAACTAACCTAACTGCTGTGATGCACACGTGTATGAATATTAACTAACCAGCTGTTTATCTAAAACTGTAAAACTAACTAATAAATAGATTAGTTTAATACAGTTTGATACTTTTACTAATTACTTTGGTGTTGGAGAAGGATCGGGGCTTTCTGAAAACTCTCTTTTATTTTGTAGGAGGAGTTTTAGTTTGACATCGTCAGTGAGAACAATTGTTCATTTCCTCTTCGAATGGTTGAACTTTGTCGAGAAATGCATTGTCGTTTTTGTCTTTCTTCCTCTTTTGCTCGAGCGCCACAGCTACTAGCAATAAAACATTGAAGAAGGAAATGGAAGGGAAGACAGTTGTTTCAATTTGGATAAAAATGAGTTTGATGTGATTTTTTAGCTATTAAATTAGCTAATAATTAAGTTTGATGAGGTTGTTGTACGTGTCGAATATGGGCTTACTTGAAAAATTCCCATTTGGAATAACACAAAACAAAGATAGTGCATTTATTAATCTTGCTTTATCAAAGGCACTTGCCTTTAACAGAAATACAGAATTGTTGCTTTGAAAGTCAGAAGGCATTCAGTAAGCATACAATTCAAACTAACTAGTTCCTAGAAGCAATACAAAGACCACTCACTCACAACACTCTTTCATTAATAAACCAAGAAACTGCTACTGGGCAAGAAGAATCCTTAATTAATTAATTAACCAGTGCCCCCAAGAACGCCTTTAAGCTTCTTAATCTGAGTAATGTCCAGGAAAGTTGTTGCTGCTACCAACTCAGTCGGTAAATCGTTTGCAAACAAAACATAATCCGTAATCTGGAGTCCTGGGCTTGCACTGCTGAAGCTAGCATATGCTACGGCAGGAATACGCCCGGAATTAACTTGGAAGTGAAGTAATCCTTGAGGGAAAACCATGATGTCACCTTTCACAAGTTGTTCAAAGTAGACAGTATTAGCTGAGGAAACAAACCCAGCGCAGATTGTTCCTTTCTCAACAATCAGGATTTCTGAGCCTCCAGGATGTGTGTGGAATGGCACAACTCCATCAAGCGCCAAGTCCAGACGAGCCAAAGAAATTCCAAGCCCGTTCAGAGCAGGAAACTGCGCAGCAAACGCCGAAGTGACTGCCGCTTTAATAAGATTTGAGGTGTTTCCGGCAATGCCAAGGCCAGAGAAAACAAAATCGTCCGCTGTCACCGTTGCAGCCTTCTTGCAAGCGGAGCCTGCGGGGCTTTCAGGGGCTGTAAAGTCGGCCACACAGAAGTCCTGCACTGCAGCATGGCAGGAGGAAAGGAGGAGAGAAAAGATGAAGATAATGGGAGATATCATGCTCACAAGTATTCTAGCTAGGGTGTGTGCCTGATGGTGGTGATTTGCTGCCACTAATATACACATAGAAGTTGGATAATAATGTGGAACTTTTTGGCCATTGCAAGTTGCAATTGGTTGCTTTGGATGCGCCCATGTAGGTTTTCACGGGCGAGCAGAAAGAAGAAACGACAATCATCGAGCTGTAATATTGCATGTCGGATGTGATGTTTTTTAGGGATAACAACAAGAAGTCTCTTTTCTAAAGGAATTTGTTGTTGAAGTAATAATTAAATAATTAAATTTGAGATAAGTGATAATTTATTATGTAAGAGCTTAATATGTATGTTTGACTATTGAAGTTAATCTCCAGGATTTTCGATCTTCAACCAATAACCTGTTACGTACGTAATATACATGCTAGCTAGCTAGCTTGTGAGACTAAATTAAGGGAGATCTTGAGAATAGTTATGGTACGAGAAGTCCGTATGATATGTTCATAAATGAATGGGTAAACGTCAAAATATATGTGGTCTGCGAGCACATGGGGGGGATAGAAACGAAGGGATAATAAGACATTTTTGACAGCTAAAAGGAGATTGATCCTCTCCAAGTCTTCTGCACTAGCGCTATAAATGGTAGCCATAGAAAATAAGTTGAGATAGATCGATATCTATCCTTAATTTCTTGATTGTAGATAATTGATGCCTGATTTGCATGATTCATGCCTTTTAGTGAGGAGAAAATGCCTTTTAAAAATTAAGCCCGCCCATTGGAGTTAAGATTTTTTTTAAGGAAATTAATTGTTAAGTAATGTTAAATCACGTGCGTACTATTTATTTCAAAATTTTAAGCTGATAAGAAAATAATTTAATTATTTATTTAATATTGTAAAACTCTATTTATTAATTAGGAAGACTCAATACGTTAAATATTTAATTGAAATGAAAGATAAATAACAAAAACAATAGTCGAATTCAAATTTTTTACTCTGATACCATGTTAAATCATCAACTGTCTCAAGAACTTAACCTAATAGAAAAATTGTTAATCCTAACACTGAGGATAATTTGAGATCTTGGTGATCATACCATAAAGGCAAGATCGAGACATTTTCTTATGCACCGGTCAACAGAGGGCATATTGCTGATGATCAACTTAGGAGGACTAAGATTATCAATTGCTCCTCCCATCGATCTATATAACCAAATTAAAGAGTTGTTGGCCATGTAGTTGTGTAGAAACGAGGTAATTAATTTTCCTTGGTACTCATCATCTTGATAGAAATAATTAAGCCCGGCTGACATAAAATCATACGTTTGTCTTTAATTGCTTAACACTCAATTGGAATTAAGAATGGTTTGATTCAGTCTATTAATATGTTCTTGGCCGGATACTTAACACAAGCAGAGTTTGATATCCAATTGCTTAACACTCGATTGGACATTTATTTTTGCTTTGATGCTCCTTTATCTTTATCTGGTGGCATCCATGCATGGTGGCTTCTTATCCTTATCTGATGTTTGATGTAAAGCTATCCTCAACACATATAACAGTTAAGGTTGTGATCATGCATGTTATTTGATGGTAAATGGTTTTAAAATCTGAAATCCAAATCCATTTGTAATAACACAAAACACAGATGGTGCATTTATTCATCTTGCTCAATTATCAAAGGCATTTTTCTCTGACAGAAATACAGAAACCTTGCTTTAAAAGTCAGAAGGCACTCAATAATTAAGCATACAATTACAATTCAAACTTGAAGAAACAATACAAAGACTCTTTCATTACTAAACCAAGAAAACAATTAAACAACTACTGACTAGATCGAAGAATCCTACTCTCAATCACAACAAAGGGATCATTATTGGGAGAGCTTAATTAGTTAGTGCCCCCAAGAACGCCCTTAAGCTTCTTAATCTGAGCAATGTCAAGAAAAGTAGTTGCTGCTACCAATGGAGTGGGTAAATCGTTTGCAAACAAAGCGTAGTCCACAATCTGGAGACCTGGGCTTGCGCTACCGAAGCTAGCATATGCTTTGGCAATAGTTCCTCCTGCATTAACTTGGAAGTGAAGTAATCCTTGAGGGAAAACCATGATGTCACCCGTCTTCAGAGTTTTTAAGTAAACTTTATTAGCGGTGGAAACAAAACCAGCGGTGATTGACCCTTGAACGACAAGTAGGACTTCTGAACCACCAGGATGTGTGTGGAATGGCACAACTCCACCAGCCGCCAAGTCCAGACGAGCCAAAGATATTCCAAGCCCGTTCACACCAGGAAACTGCGCCGCAAACGCCGGGGTGACTGCAGCTTTAATAATATTTGAGGTGTTTCCGGCAACGCCTAGGCCGGAGTAAACAAAATCAGCCACCGTCACCATTGCAGGCTTCTTGCAAGAGTAGCCTGCAGGGCTTTCCGGAGCTGTGAGGTCACCCACACAGAAGTCCTGCACTGCAGCATGGCAGGAGAAAACAAGGAGAGAAAAGATGAAAATAACAGGAGACATCATCCTCACAATTCTATTGTTGGTAATTGTGCTTCATATGGTGGTCTGGTGCCACTTATATATATATAACTTGGATATTGTGGAGCTTTTGGGTCGCTTGGGATGCTCCCATGCAGGATTTCACGGGCAATAGAAAGAAGAAACGACAGACATTGAGCTGTAGCCTGTAATACTGCATGTCGGATGTGATTTTTTTTTCCCAGAAAACGACAAGATGTCTCTTTTTTGTTTGGAATTAATGCGGGAATAGACAGAAGTATATATCTTCTGCTCTGTGACAACTGTGTCTATGTAAACGAATTCGTTTGCTTCGAAGAGTTTTTTAGTCATTTAATTGAAGGTTAAATTTAAAATAAATTTCCGAGTCAAAGTGCCTTTTTTTTTTTTTTTAATAAAAATTTAAAATTATATTATTTAAATATGATGTAGCAAAATTGGTTGAAAAACCAACGGAATGACCAATTTCAAATCCACAATAAACTTATATATATATATATATATATATATATATATAATGCAGTCAACTCCATTCAATTCTAATTGTTTAATATCTCCACCAGTCATAATGGACTGAAGATAATGTATAGTACGTGATTAGTATTCAATTCTTATTGAATATCACATCTTATTGTTTAATATCTCTCCTTCAGTCATAATGTTTTTCTTTATTTCTGAATATGATCAAGAGAGAGATAGAATTGGCGGTGCTAATTGTGTTGTTAATATATATAGCAGTGTGAAGTAAAGATAGAGGAGAAGTTGCCCTAAACAAACAACAATTGTATTGGAGTGAAGATAATGTATAATGATTAGTTAGGGTTTGTGAAATCCGTAAGATACGTTATAAATTATTGGAGAAATATAAAATGTGGTCCATGAGCACATGGGAAGGAATAGAAAGGGAGGAATAAGAAGACATTTTGACAGCTAAAAAGGATCCACTGCAAGTTTTGTCCACTTCAAACGGTAGCCATGGAAAATTGTGTGGATCTTAGGAATGCCCTTTCTTCCACGGTTTCTCTGGATTACCTTGTCCCAAGTAACAAGTCATCTCAAATTTTGTCTTCTTTAAGGAAAAAGTCATTAAGGATCAACCTACTCAATTAATTAATCTTGGTCGTACTTGAACAATGAGTCAATAACTACTGTGTATAATACTATCCGTTTGCTAAAGGTTAATTAATGTTGGCTAACAAGATGGATAAAGTTTTCTCTGAATGGGGTCAAAAAAAATTTCTTTAATTCAGTCGGTTAAATTGATATATGATATAAACTTTGGGTATAACCCAACCTTAAAAAGCGGGTTGCAAGACTAAAGTGTTCAAGAGCTTATATATATATATATATATAGAGAGAGAGAGAGAGTAATGCTAAAGACTATCTTTTTATGCTCTTGTGACTTAAAATCATTATTAAATTTTAGATGAATCATATTTGAATTTTAATCTAATTGTGATTTTGAAAACCACATCAACTTTAAAATGATAAAAAGAGAATAAAAATATGGTCTATAGCATTACTCATATATATATATATCACAATTGGCGTCAACGGCGGTCCACTTTATCGACACTAATAACGTACTCAATAGTAGCCTTTTTTGTTTTGACAGATCTGTTCACCTATCAAAGGTCGTCACTTGAACTTGTGGTGTGGTGTTTAACTTTGAAACCAAATGATATAAACATTGAATATAACTCATGCATCCTTATACATATACCTCTCCTAATGTCTCCTCTAGAATGGGTTTTAATTTATGTTGAGCTAGCTAGCTAGCTAGGGCACCATCTGGTACACCAACAGAATGTGAATAAGAAGAGGAATATTCCATTGGCTAGAAACAAAATTCATCTTCATAGTAGATCACATACTGATACTTGCTTGTAGTGAAGATGATCAGAACCTGAAGATAAGGTTGTCAGTCACTACGTCCGCACGTGATCATTTGTGTCGTCGCTATTTCGGATGTCCCATGTTATTTGTTTGAGAAGTACCCAAAAAAAAAAATTAAAAAAAAAAAAATTTCCGATAATACTCCTCTGATCACATTAATTTGAATTTTAAATTCAAACCTAAGCTTCAAATATATATTTGGTCCACCAAAAAACAAAGAAAGTTAATGCTACATACTAAAATACTCTTATTTTAATAGAGCTGATGTGGTAGTTCTAGTTAGACTTTAATTTTTTTTTTTTTTTTTATAAAGATTAATGGACATTGCTACACCCGCCAAGTAAAATAGAGTATATGTAGTATTTAGCGTTTTAAAAAAAAAAAAAAAATCTCAAAAACACATTAATGAACATACCCTCCGAGGTAATCTTATCTATTACTTCGATTAATTAGACCATTGACAAAAAAAAAAAAAAAAAAAAATGCAAAGACAGGCTCAGCCTTAGCCACATTGCAATAAATAAAAGGTGTTATTGATCTGAATTGACCAAGCAACCAGTAAATGAAAGGAGAAACAACAGTTTAATAACTGTCTTTCCAATTTAGATATATAGGTTAATGGTTAATTAATTAAAGTCATGAGGCAATTTTAGCATCAAATTAATATCATGGCAAAATTCTCGTTAACAATTTAATATATATGGACATCTTTAATTTATCATCAATTAATTCGCCTTTTTTTGTCGTAGCTCGATCCGATTATATATCGTTACTTTGTTTTTCTGTACGTCCTCTTTTCTTGCAAATACTTTGTCAGAAAATTAAAAGTTTCCAGCCGGCCGTGATAATAATAACTACCGAAATTAAAGGCTTGGCTCATGATCTCTTATATACTCAGTACTTTCTTTCCTCTCCTTTCTCAGTTAAAGTCGGGTTTAAAATATATATAACTCCAAATTTATATGACCACTTCCTAAGAAAAAATGAAAAATGTAATTTAGCCTCTCGAACTATCACTTATTTTGTAATAATTATGCTATCTAACTTTAAAAAGTAACATCGAGACTCTACGTACTATCATTGCATGTCAAATTAGATACTTTTGTGTATATGTATATATATATATACCCGACCTTTTTTGGCGTTTTCATTTTCTTGTTTCATATTTTAATAAATTTTAAGGGTATTTTGGGAGAGAAAAGTGCAAAAGTGTCTAATTTGACACGTTGTGGTAATATTTGAGGACTTTATGTTACTTTCTAAAGTTTGGAGATTTTTAATTCAAAATGATTGATAGTTCACGGGGTTAAAGTCTATATTTTCCAAGTAAAAAAAAAACTGTATAAATCCGAACCCTCCTCCCACATTGCATTACTATAGCTATTTTTGTGATTATTCTATATATTGTTAGAGAAATGTTATGAGAATAAAATTTTTGTTTCTTGTTTTGTTGATGAATTATAATTACTAATATGTATATATGATGATGATGATGATGTTTAATTTGGTAAACAGGTTTTAAGCAGCAAGCAAGATGGCAGTGTTTTGGAGTATTGCAGTGATGATTGTGTGTGGCCGGCATGCATAGCGGCCATTGAGGAGCATATTGGGATGGCAGTAGCGGAGTTTGATCCTATTGGTGTCGTCCTCGGAACTGCAGGAAATGACATTCCTGACCCAAACTCCATAGTTGAACTCTGCCACAAATATGGTTTTAAGAAAATAAGGATTTCGGATGACAATCCAAAGTTGATGAATGCGCTAATTAATCAAAATATTGCGGTAACTCTTGACATTAGGAATTTTAAATTACCTGCCTTGGCAGACAAGAATGATGATGCAGAAATTACAAAATGGGTTAGAAACAACGTGAAACCCTACATCGATCGGTAAAATTCACTTCGAATATATTGTTGTTGGCAACGAGGCTATTCCCGGCCCAAACGTAATAGAACTTATGTTTTCTAAAGTAGAGAGGATGCATCTATAAAGTCGACTACTGCGGTGTCCACGTCTGTTTTGACAGCTACTATTCCACCTTCAAACGGTGCGTTTAAGGCAGAGACAAGAGACCATCTGACCATATGCATACCGTCATCAACTTTCTGGGAATTTTGTTCTCCAAACCAGTGCTTATGGTGAACGTGTATCCTTATTATTTTCATGCAGCGGGTCTCATAGGACAAGATTTTATAAAACTGGTGTATATATAGGGTAGGTGTGGTGGCTAGGTTTAATTAGACTAGGGTTTTGTAAAACTGGTATATTTTTCTTTTTAATTCTGGGATTTATCGTTTCTTGTATGTAAATATAAACGTTTTTGGGTTAATATTGGAATGTAAAGATTGAAGGTTGAAAGAATGGATATGAAATTAATTGGTTGAATTGATGAACAAAACTCTAATTAATTAAATGGGCTTTTTTGAGGATGGCCTAAACCTCTATACGAACTACAAAATGACTCATGACTCATGACTCATGAATATGCGATGCAATACAAATGAAACACAAAATCAGCCCAAAACTAATTCTGTTGGACCAAAGCCCACTTGAATATGCGTCCAACTAAGCCTAACCCGCATCCCTTCATTCCACATAAGCACTCACGTGCAAATTACCACGCCTCGATGAAAACATGAGGCTAACAGGTCCATCCCGACATTTCGGTCTTTTCAATACCAATAAAACACTAGCTAATCGTTTTCATGTTCCTGGATTTTCTTGCAAGAGTAATGCCTAAGGACAGTTCTGGTTTACATGTTGTTATTAAAATAATAGTATATATGTTGTACTTTAATCAATAGTTAAGATCAAATTTTAAAATTGACTTAATTTTAGAAATTTTTAATAAGAGAAATTTTGAGAGATTCAATCTTGATCATTGATTAAACTACAACATATATGCTGTTATTAAAAATGTATGCCAGATCCGTCTAGGACAATTCGGTGCACGATAGAAGCAGGGAGTGCGAAAAGATTATTAATAAATGTATTTATTTTACCTATCTTTGTTGTTAAAAATAGAAATTGCACGGCAGAATTATAAAATGATAAATGTTATTTAATATATTGTTATACGACTATTATATAATTGAAATGATGTGCATATGAAAATCAATTCTTGATTTTTTTTTTTTTTTTTTTTTTTGTGTACAGGTCCACATAAGGGAAGAGGGATGAGAGATAGGGGGAAATTTAAAACCGCCTAACCGCAACCGCTAACCGCTAACCGTTATAACCGTTAACCGCTAACCGCCTAACCGCCTAACCGCTTTGAAAGCGGTTAGTAAAAACCGCTAACCGCCTAGGCGGTTGCGGTTAGCGGTTAGTAGGTTTTGGAAATCCGCTAACCGCTAACCGCTACCCGCTAACCGCTTTTTTTTTAAATATAATATATATTTATATATTATATATATATAATAACAATAAGTTGTGAGTTTATGAACTTTTTTTGGTTGATTGAAATGAGCCTCAAGCTTAAAGTTTAACCATATATGTTGGTTTTTTGGTTGCTTGTGAGTTTATGAATTTGTTTGTGTTTTATTTTATTTCTATATGTGAGTTTATGAACTTGCTTGTGAGTTTA
>NC_081551.1:21708792-21709888 GCF_901000735.1 Corylus avellana | reverse complement strand
TTCTTGATTTTACTCTTTTTTTTTTTTTTTTTTTTCTTCAAGAATATCATGTTCACAGATTACATAAACATGGATAAGGAATACCTTAATCCCGTAACCAAATAGAACTAGGTTAAAAACCTAAACCTAAAACTAGAATAAGAGAATTTGCAAACTCGAATAAGGCTAAATGAAACTTGTAGCCAAACAAACATCTTCTTCTACAAAATCTTCTCGGCACACGCACAACACCTTTGGCGATGGGCTTTGGACAACCAATGGAGGAGGCTGCAGATCAAAGACGTGAGCAACACTGAGAGCGACGGGAGTCGGTGCTTGGAAGGCTGGAAGCAGATGGAATGAGGACGACAACAAAGAAATCCAACCTGGCTGGACTCGAAGCTGGTGAATTGCCGGTGAAGAAATCCGTTGAAACAGGAGACTGAGGCTGAGAGAGAACGCTGTTGGTGCCGGCGTTGGGATGAGATCGGATGTTCTGAACGGCGCAGAGGTTCACGGTTATGGATCTGTCAGTGAGATGAGGTGGACACTGGCTAGATGGTGTAGGTTCGACCTTGCGGAGAACAGCAACTACCGTGTCTGCTGAATACGCTGATTTTTTTTTTTTCCCAAGAAGCAAAAATAAATTGAAGAAAAAAAAAATACACAGGACGATTGGATCGTATAATGGCGTTAGCCTATCGCTCCGATACCATGAAGAAATTCATAATGAAATGGAAATATAAATAAATTGCAGAACTAAAATAAATGAGAGAATCCACAGATAAAGCCCAAAGGACTACATTAAGCTCTTATTGAATGAATTGTTTACAATAGAGAATGCTCTATTTATAGAGTTTATACATAAATGTAATCTTAATCAAATCCCCTAATTTATGGTGATTAAATCATAATCAAATCTCTAAATTAGGCTAATTTAATCTTCATCAAATTCATAACTTTAGGATCATTCAAATATACTCTAACACCTCCGCTTCATGAGGCGTGGTTCACAGTCGATTGAGCTACCACTTGAGGGCAATTTTTTTTTTTTTTTTTTTACAAGCTCTTGTTGATCAAATGTTGATTTTCACTGCCACATCATTCCAATTATATA
>NC_081551.1:21696554-21708772 GCF_901000735.1 Corylus avellana | reverse complement strand
AGATTTGTAGAAGGTGGCCAACAAGATTTTGGTATATAGCAATTTTTAATGCTAAAATGGCCATGGAAAGGGAAAAAAAAAAGAAGTTTAAAATGAGAAAAAAAATGTTTAAAGTGAGCCCAAAACCGGCCCAAACCCGATCCAAATCCGGCCCAAAATCGGTCCAAAGAAAAAAGCCCAAAAAAAGCGGTTAGAAAAAAAGTGGTTATTCCAAAGCGGTTAACCGCTAACCGGGCGGTTAACCGCCTAGGCGGTTAACCGCTACCCGGTTAGCGGAGGCGGTTAGTAAAATTTACTAACCGCCTAGGCGGTTGCGGTTAGCGGTTTTAGCCACTAACCGCTAACCGCAACCGCTATTTCACCCCTAATGAGAGATTCGAACTAGTGACCTCCACTTCATGAGGCGTAGTTTACAGCCTATTGAGCTACTTACAAGCTCTTGTTGATCAAATGTTGATTTTCAGTGCCACATCATTCCAATTATATATATAGCAACCCTATGTTTAAATATGAGTGAAAATCAATTTGCAATTATTTAGTCATTTCCTTTTTGTGTTCTTGAGCTATGAAGTAGCAACTCAACCAAAAGACTGTCTTTCTAAAACTTATCCTAACCAAAATACTTCATACTTTCCATTATCTCAAACCAACAATTGATATCAGAGTTTGGACAATCTTATTTAATTGGGCACTATCAGTATTCATAGAAGAATAATTCAGCAGCTAGCAGAAGATGCACAAAATTCTAGTGTTTCACTCTCCGGCCGCCATTTCAACCTTTAAACTTTGAAAGAGAAATTATGAATCTTGAATATCGAATCAGGACTTGAAAAATGCACGGAGAGTTTCCTCCGGGGCCTCTCTATATATCATAATCACCGGTAAAAACACAATTGCCTAGAAGGATGAGCCTCAGGAGGCCATCAGCTACCTTCTTATCAAGCTGCCATATATACCAAAAGAATACAGGGTCATTAAGGATGCATGAGAGAAACAAAGCTAGCTATAAGTAAATCAATCTCAATATAAGAGAGACACAGTTTTTTTTTCCTTTTGGTTTTGTGGTTTAAAAAAACCCACAACCAGATTTTTAAAGACACATTTAAGCAGCGTATGATAAAACACATTTAGACCTTTAAAATCGGGTAGCTCCGGTCACCCAAATCGACGTCCACAATGGTCGGACCCTTCGAATCTGTCTTGGCCTCAGACTGGTCCATAACCTGAGCCGAACTCGCACAAATCCTCACTCGGCTCGCACTCACCAACTTTCCCTCCCCGACTCAGGTTCAACCCGTTCGAACTCGGCGAAACGAACGAGGACCACAGCGAGACCGAGTTATGCGGGTTCGGAACACGGAAAAAGAAATCCGCAGAGTTCTTCGGCATGGCGGAGAGAGATAGAGAGAAGGGATTGGAAGTGGAAGCCATGGGCTCTGGTTTCGGGTTAGAGTTTGGTGGGAACAGAGGGTTTGGGTATGGGTGTGACATTGTGTGTCAGGTTTTGTTGAAGAAGAAGAGGAGGAAGAGAGATGGGGTTTGGGTTGGGGGGTAAACTGACGACTTCAAGCGGCCATTCCTCCGACAAATAGCTTCGAGAAACAGTAAAGTCAGGAAGAGAGCTTCAATATATATTTCACACAATAAGCAGTAGACTCATCGCTTCAAGATGGGGTTGGGGAGGTACGTAGTTGCAACCTGTAGAGAGAAATGCTCGTTTCCCATCATTCTCCATTTATATTTTCAAATCCACTATATGGGTAAATTTGAAAAGAATGAAAGGAAGATGAAGGCGGTAGGTATATAAGGCCTGGGTGTACAAACGGAGCCATTAGTAACCGCTAATCGTATAACTGTTTAGCCGGAGCTTTCATTCATTTTTGTTTTCCTCCTCAGGTGGCCGGGACGCATGGAAATAGGAGGGGTCATTATTTGACATGGGTATGTCCAACAAGGATGATTTAACAATGGCCCAAGTTTCAACCCAATTAAGCCCACAGGCTCAACATAATTTAAAGGCCTAAATTGAATAAATCATGTTGCAGTCTAAAAAGTTCTAAAAACCCTCATGACCGTCCAATTATCCATCTTTTTAAGCTCATGCCTAGGTCTAACTTGAAGCTCAAAATCTTATCTTTCTAGTTAAGAAGATTTCAGGCCATTTAAAGTTGTGTGCCGAAAGTTATAACCGTTGGAAGTGGAGTGGTCAGGTTTTTCGAAAATATACCTTAAGGTGGCTGTTTGTCCCCTTGTCTGCTGCCCCACGAATTAATGATTGTTTTCTGCCATTATTACTTGTTTAACATCATTAGATGCTTATCCATGCTTAGAGGGTTGTTCTAAACTTTTATAAATACTTGTAAGTGTAAGTGTAGGGGATTACTAGAGTTTTGTATTAAAAAACCAACCTTTGGCTTGTAAGAGAAGAGTTCTCCTTATATCTCTGTATCTCTTTGATGTAACCATTAAAGTGGTAAGTTTTTTAAGTTCTGTATCCCTTGTTGTAATCCTTTGGATGGTAATAGTCTATATCCCTTTGGTGTTATCTTTTAAGTGATGAACTTCTATCTTTCATTTACAATTTCTAACGCATCACCCTCCAAATAAATACGTTGGAGTCTTAGATATTTGCGATAAAAACAGCTGCCTTCCAAGCAACCACATTTGAGCATTGCATCCGTTTTACGCCAAGTTCCTTTTTACAAAGAACTCATTTATGACTTTAAGTTTTCATATTTTATGTATGAGACCAAACATTTCCACACTAAATATTTGAAGATCATGTATTATTATCTTATGAGAAATGCTAAGCTTACAAAATATTTTTTTTTTAAAAAAAAAACTCTTACAAAGTGATGCGGCCTTTGCTGCCATTTCTATTACATTAGAGTACCCCACATGCATAACTTAATGATTCTGTGAACAAGTTAGCTATTCTTTCTCAACAAGAAGGAAAATCCAGATCATGAAGCACAAAAACAAGATATGCAAAGGCCGTACGCATGGAGCTCATCAGAGGCGGGATAATGGTTCCAGAAATGGGTAGTCTGTGTATCCAACAACAGGATCCTGGGTATAGAAGGTTTTTCTGATATACTTAGTTAGGGGTGCGTTGATCTTAAACCTCGACACCAAATCTGGGTTTGAGATAAAAAGGCGTCCATAGGATACCAAATCAGCGTCACCCTCAGCCACAGCTTCCAATCCTAGCTCCCGAGTGAAGCCACCACTGCAGATAAATGTTCCATGATAAGCTTTTCTCAGGGCCCTCATCAGCTTAGCTTCCTCTTCTTCACTGCCGGGTCTGCCGGATTCCGCTTGGCCGTAAGCGGTGTATCGAGGCTGAGTCACATGGAGATAAGTGAGCTTTGAGCCCAGTTCCAGCTGAAGCTTGTTGAGTCTATCAATCACTGCCAACCCTAGGCCAAGCGGGTCAGAGTCTGTGGCATCAAGGTGATCAATTGCTGGTGAAATTCTGACACCAACTCGTTCTGCGCCAATGGCTGCAACTACTGCTTGAACCACCTGGATTAAAAATCTGCACCGATTTGCAATTGACCCGCCATACTCGTCCGTTCTGTCATTGATCCCATCCTTCAAGAATTGGTCAATGAGGTAGCCATGCGCCCCATGAATCTCAATTCCGTCAAAACCTGAGCATTACATGAACATTAGCTTTGTTGCTCTCCCTTTTGTTTTCTCTATCAAAACAAAAACATTATCAAACAATCTAAAACACAAAACACTCCAAAAAATAACAATCTTTTTGCCGGTATGAGAAATGTACGTTGAGCAGAGATTTAGGTCGATCTAATAATTCATTTAGCAAACTAATTTGTAATAAAACACCATGGTAGGCATATATATATATCCATGGCATCCAGCTTCAATCCATGGTACTGGGTAAAAAGAGAACCTTGAAGCAATCAAGAAAATCCAAACTCTGCATTAGGAATTTCATTCCAGATCCTTTTACTAGCCATTTCAGTTCCATAGCAAACTCTGCTTTGGTAAATGAAAACTGATTGCTATTCACAAAATTTCTATAATCCTATTCTCTGTCCCATGTTGTCAGGAGAGGGTTTAATGACAGCTTTACAAAATGTTTAAGCTCCACTTAATGGATCTCATCTATTCTTCTCATTCCTTAAACTAAGTAATTAGTCTATGTGGTTATACCCATTTGCAATAAGCTCCTTAAGGTTTAAAAAGTGACTTAAAACTGCTTGTGATAAGCATAAATGACAAATAACTTTTCAGAACAAACTTTTGTTTGAAATTTTGACCGTAATCATTGCCGAACCACCCCCAACTACTCCTTATGGCCAATTTGGGGTGGTCCAACTAACTACTAGATTTTCTTTTTGTTTTATTTTTTTTAGTATAAGATATACGTGTCATATTATTATTTCTAATGTGACATTCTAATGATTTTCAGTCAAAATTTTAAATGTAGTTATTTGTCATTTATGCTAATCACATAGAGTTTTAACTCACTTTTTAAACCATACGAAGCTTATTGCAAATCGAAGTAACCACAGTTGCATCATTAAATTAAAGAGGTAAGCAATGCTACACATGCAATTCTTTTATAACTTATTGACACGTGTTAGCATGTAATTAGAGTCAAGTCAACTACTAAAAAAATTAACACCCTCTAATCAACAACACGTAAAAAAGTTGTAGATATAACATTTTTCCTGAAGAGATAGATATCAAGTCCACAAGTATCTGCAGGGTTGACTCAAACTAACCTGCTCGAATGGCATTCAAGGCTGCCTTGCGATAATGCTCCACAACATCCAGTATCTCATAAGTTTCCAGGGCTCTTGGCTTCGGATATGTGCCATAGGACCCATCTGGCTTCAGAATTCTCCACCTATTCGATATGGGATTGTTCGTTGATGAAATTGGTGAGGCCCCGCCAGGTTGATAAACTAATCAATTGGTCAAAGACGCCAACAAGAATAGTCAGCGATTCAATAACAATGAAGCTGGCTAACTAATCTACCAAAGAGTAGATGCCGACTCATAAGTCATAGCCATTAATTACCTTGATGAGATGCCCGGCCGACATGCCACAATTGGCAGAAAATGATGCCACCTTTGTCGTGAACTGCATCCACCACCTGCTTCCATGCCTCCACTTGTTCTTCACTGTATATCCCAGGAACATGCGGAAACCTGATTCTTGCACCACCAAATTATCAGTAAAACTCTTTTTCAAACAAATTAAGAGACCATATTTCAGTCTCTAGCCAGTGCTAACAAACATCGTAAAACATAAAATACTCACAAAACACTTAAAACGGCTTTCAATTTTATGTTATATCATAACACTTCTTTAAAAAATTTTAAAAAAAAAAAATTAAAAAAAAAACATTCTCCAAAAAAACCTCAAAACGTTTTGTAAAAATCCCTTGTTCATTTTATAGTTCATATGCCAAAATTATTTCTATTGGGTACTTAAACATGCAATACCATAGAAGATAAGCTTTGATTTCATAGTTGTTACCTTTATGACCACAAACAAATTATTGGAAATCTTTTAGAGTTTAGTTTGGAACGGAATCTATTGAAATTACAACACGTGTCTTTTCAACCCGTTCAATTGAAATGGCATCCGTTAAAATTAAACATGTGTCCCTTAAATATGAGATACGTGTCCTAATACCAATAGATCCAGATCTGGCCCCTGCCAAATTTTTTTCTTTTCTTTCCTTCTAATAATTAACGGATGCATGCTACAGTACAATATAATATCCACATTTCGCCCATATTTAAGTGAAGGAAAGAAGTTCATGTGATTATTCATCACCAAAAATGGGCCGAATGTAGACATTATATTGCACTAAGCCTTTCTCTAATTAAAAACTAAACAAAATGGTAAAAAAGTTTTTTTATTTTTTTTTATTTTTTCATGTTCCTATACATAGCAAGGTGGCCCAGGTCCAAGCACTAGCAGCCCGCGAGATTGAGATAGGCCGAAAGGATGGACCTTATTGGGCCCTACATAGCACTAACTAAAGTTGAAGAATGTTAGGGTCTACCGACCAACAATGACCAGACAAGACGTCCACCTATTAAGAAAGGCCATTGAAAACCAAACAGAATTACGAAATTACCCGGCGGCTGTGTTGGAGACCAAAGTGCCCTCGCTTACGAGAAACCCGCCGTTGGTTGACCTTTGAGCGTAGTACTCCGCAAGCGCTGGCCGTGGAACTCCATTCAACGCTCTGCACCTCGTCATGGGCGCAAGCACAACCCTGAAACACCGTAAATACCCCCGAAGGTCAAGGGCAATTCCGTCAAAGAAAATATCAGAGGTAATAATATTATTATATTAGATTGCCCTGCCTGCCACCCTCAGATCCCAATTATGGTGAAACATTTCAAAAAGACAACAATGCCCTCCTCCAAATTTCCGTCCGCTTTTCCGAACTCCGAGGAGTCCCTCCCACCGTCCCTGACCCCTCCGAAACAACAACCTAAGCAGAGGGAGGATCGGATTGGGTGCAACAGAGACTAGACTGAAACACCATAGAAGACAGGAGACTCACCTGTGAGAGAGGTTGAACTTGCCCATCTTGTAAGGAGAGAAGAGGGAATTCTCCGCCATTATTGTACACAGCACTCTGATCTTTTGATGACGATGATCTGCCCAGATAGTACACAGGTGGAAATTAAACAGAAGCGAGGGCTTATATACAAATAATGGAAGTTGTGAGAGGCGTTTTGGACATTTAGGTACGACAATTATTGGTCGGTAGGGGGATGTAATCGCATGTGGGTCGACACATTGGATAGGCTTGTCTGTGCCATCTGATGAATACAGCTCTTTTTGTTTAGTGGTCGTCGATTGACAATGGTCGGTCTAGTGGCTCCGATCGATAGGGATATCTTCACCATTTATTTGAGTCATCATGTATAACGTGTGGAAATTTTTTATGGGTTCCTGACTTGCAGACGAGTCGTGTTTGGACTATTCTCTTTTAGCTTATTATTTTTCACGTGTGTCCTAGAAAGGAGAAAGGCTATTTAATAGAATATTATTATATATTTATTATATATTTGATATTTACTATCATGTATAATAATGGCTATATATATATACTAGAAATTACATTTTTATTCTATATTGTTAACGTGCTACTGTCGTTCAATCATTATTTTAAAAAGAAATTACTAATTGATAGTGACGGATAAGTAAGTGGTATAAAAATTGAATAAAAATATAATACATAACATTATTATAAATCTCTTATAAACCGCTGTAAAACTAACCGTTTATGTAACATTTATTATATCAACCAAATAATAATTAAATTTACTTGTCAATTACTTACTTTTTTAATTCAGGTTGTGCCACGTGACATTCATATGAATTATCATGTAAATTTATAGGAAATTTATAATACCCCAAGGTTTTTTTTTTTCATTTATTGTCAATTTTAAATTGTGTTTATGGTTTACACATAATTTTTCATTAACAAATTATTATTTTTTAAAAAAAGTAACTGGTATTGGATTATAAACTCAATAAGCACAGAAATAGAAGTGAGTAACTCTAAAAATTTATAAATTTTTTAGGTTAAGCTTGGATAGGAGTAATGTGTTTATTGGTTATCTATATAAAATCATGAGAAGTTTCCTTGGGGACTCAGTAAAAACAGGAATGACTATGTTGGGCCACCAGGTAACCTCGTACTGGCTCTGTCCAGTTGGGCTTGGCCCACTTGACGTAATCCACAACAAGATTGCGATGAATGATCATCATCCAATTGCAGAAGCAACCAACCATTCACATATCCGATGAAGATTGAATCTAACACAAGACTATTTAGCGTCTTAATAAATACAATATATAGCCTAATTGAAGAAAATATAAACTTTATAGAATTTACATTTTTGGTCAACGTTCTCAGGGGACAAAGGCTGATATTTCTTTAGAACATAATACCAAACATTAGAAAAATTTGACAGATAAAATGAATTATTAGTTTTTATAAAATTTATAAATTCCATAAAAGTATTTGCACTCAGCAAGTGGGAAAGAAGGTGGGCGTAGGACTTGGTCTACTGGCTTGAATGTTGGAGATTTACGTAAAAAGGTTTAAGGTAAGAGTGGCAACTCGGTAACAACAACAAAATTATCTCTGATGTTTAAGTTAGTGAATGTGAATTTGATATGAGCAAGTAAACGCATACCTCGACATTGTTTTTTTACCTTTTGTAAAGGTTACCTGTCCTTATAGTTGGTAAGTGATTAAATGAGCATGGTGAGACAAGTACCCACGAGCACGGGAGCCCATGTTGAATGTGGTGTATATTCGTGATTTAATTAGCAAGTTAATAAAATGGTTTCGGTGTGTAAACCGCTTAATGAGCCCGAGTCTGGAGCTCGGATTAGGCTTGCTTTTCAGCCTACTGGCCCTCAACTGGGCCCTCCTATTAAGGTTATTTTGCCACTAGGTTGGTTTTGCAGTCGTAGTGGTAGTTGGGTGGCTTGGCGTCTACAAAGGAAAGATGAAGGTAGCAGACGACTGCTATTCCTACCTTTTTTCCGGTTCCAAGTCCACTCTAAGTTGGACTTTTGGTATACGGATTTGGTTAATCGGTTTGTTATATGTGCCCATCAACTACCTTCTGCCGGCCACGTATAAGGTCTTTTTTTTTTTTTTTTTTTTTTTCAATGCAGGGTACAAAAATATAAAAAATAAAGGGGACATAACCTTCCTTAAAACAATTGAAAATTTGTCAAATAAATGATTTGATTCATCAAAAAAATAGATACCATCAAAGAAGACAGTTAACAGAACAAACTACAAACTAACAGAGGACAGGAAAAAGCATGACTATCTCGAAACCCTTCAATCCTACCCACCAAAACAGGAGACACATATAGGAACATGACCATGGAAACACCTTTCAATCCTTCCCGATTGCTTGCGGGGTATTAATTGTCTAATAAATGTTATTCTTTTTGCCCATTATATATTGCGGGTAGATATGTTGTGTTTTAAATAACTTTTTATATCGATCACTAATTAAAACCCGGAGAATAATATAAAATGAATACAGAGAATAACATTATTCTTAATTGTCAAGAGTAGGTTTTTTTTTTTTTTTTTTTTTTTTCTTCCTTTAGATCTTCAGAGTGCAATATTTACCAATAAATGACTAGTGAATTATCTGAACCACTTGCTTTGAACGTCAAAATGAGTTATAATTAACTCATACAGTGTGTGAAAGTAACCGTATAAACGTCAAGAACGACTTAATTCTATGATAATTAACAAATTTCCGGTACATCCTTATCGTCGTCCGAGGCTACGAATCGGTCAAGCTCCACAAAGACAGCAGGTTGGAAAGTTCATGGTCAAATTGCCATTGATAACTTCCTTGAAAAAAATAATTAATTAATTAAAAAGGCAATTATGTGGGAGTTTAAGGAATATATATATGCCCCATCAACCCCTTCACACCAAGTTTTCTTTGTTGGCGGATGGAGAAACAAATGGAGGTATATTATATAGGGTAGACTAATAATGTTCACCCTATCAATTCATAAGGACTAGTGATAACTATATATGGTTATATAATCTGTCATAATCATGACAATTTTAAGGTATACTTTATAAGCAACCCACTGATATAATTTAAAAAAATTTGTTGATCACAACATATTAGGGGATGGAGATAATTATAAGTGTACAATGATATCTTATTCAATATCATTCCCCAAGGATAGTAGAAGGCAGATGACCCACAACCAAGGGGCCTATAAAGCTTGATGGCCTACAGTCCAAACAGCCAGCAACGATTTGAGTACACTATTGTCAAGATGTAACACTTAACATCTGATTCTTTACTTTGCCATATTAGCCAACTGCTTGCTCAATGAACCTAAGGAAGGAATTCCCACATCGGTAACAAATATTGGCAAGAGTTCGTAAGACTCCAAGAGGAAGGGTGGAGGACGCTTACTTATATAAGAAGATAACATTTACTCATATACTCTCTTGAGTCGTATGGCCGAATTTAGCACCGATGAACCTTTCTAACCTCTTTGCTCTCTTACAGATCCTCTCCTTGACGAATTTATAAAAGTGATAAGTGTCGTATAAATTGCATGTCACGGTTCATATTTTAGTAATTTGACATCAAAAGTATTGCATGTATTGATACGTCACAGTACTCTTTATAGATCAGCATTGTTATGGTTGACAATTTTGATACGACCCGCAAACCTGACACAAAATTTATGGGTTTGGGTTTGCCCTTAACGAGTTCCATTTATTTTGTGAGTTGACCCGCCAGACACATTTATTTTTTATTTTATTTTATTTGTTTATCTTGAACGGGTTTGGGTCATAAATTGGTTGACCCCGTTTATTTTGATAAACGGGTCAAGTGACCCGTTTATGTTGATAAATGGGTCATTTGACTTGTTTATGTCCCGATTCATCACTTTCATTTTTTATTATTTTTTTTTAAAAAAAAAAATTATAAGCTAAAGGGATTAAGCGGGTCGTGTTGGGTGATCATTGAAATTGTCGTGTCGTATTTGGGTTTGGTAAGGTCGACCCATTAGTTAAACAAGTTATGTTTGAGTTTACCCTAAACAAGTTGCAAGTCATTATGAATTGTAAACAGGTCAACTCGCAGACCCATTTTGCCTCTAATCAGCATCCCCATGCTATTATGGTTTGTTTTGTGTTTTTTTGGTAGGTAAGTTAGGATACCCAGACGGTCGAACAGTTCTGATAAGGGGTACCCCACATGGTCCTATTGTCCTACAATGATGTTAGCCATGAACTCCATCCAATTTCCTCTTGGTCCCTCTCCCACAACACGAGCATAAAGATTAAAGGGCACATCTTTTGTCTCCCTCATCATACCCCATCATACCATCCTTACAAAAAAAAAAAAAACCCATTAAATAATTCGAAAAAAGAAAGTCCTAATTAAAAAGCGTCGTGGAAATTGCTCTCTCATCATCCTTTGACCAAAAGACCAATCCCGTCTCTGAACAGAATCTTGTATATGCCACGTGGCATTGACTAAATCCAAAACAGTCACCCTTCAAAACATTTACACCACGTGTCAGGATCATGGAAGCTGGTGAAAGCTTTGGCCACCGTGTGAATATCACACTCCTTAAACATCCCCCCCCCACCCACCAACTTGTTTCGTTGAATCGTTTTATGTCAATGAGCGGCGCATGGCACGCCCTGAGTTTCCGGGCAAAAAGCCGATCCCAAATAAATAAAATAATAAATAGAGTATGTTAAATGAGTAACACTAGACAGTCCCATATTCTTTACATCTATTTTTTTAAATGGTTTTTACAATTATAATTAAATTAAAATCTAATGAGAATTTATCATAAATTTAATAATAATTTTAAAAATCACTTACAAATCCTCCCCCCAAAAAAAGCATGGAAATCTGCCGTGTCAATTATTTTAGGGTAGGTTTGAAGTAAAACTGTAATTTTTTTTTTTGACATGTCCGCACAAAAGGGGGGAAGAAGATTCGAACTAGTGATCTCCACTTCATTAAGTGTGATCCTAGCCGATTGAGCTACTTCTTGGAGACAGTAAAACTGTAGTTTTTAACATTGTTTCTGTAAAAATAGTAGGATACTTATAAAATATTAGTGCGATATATAACATTACTTTAATAAAAATTGGGGTAAATAACGTTTTCATTAGCAAACAATCACCAACATGGTGTTTACACGTGTAAAATTTAAGTCATTATTAAAAGTAAAAATTAAATTAGAGAAACAGTATAAACTACTATTAACAAAGGTCCTTCTTTTATATTTTGTTCACTTAAAAAAAATTATTAGAATATTAATTAAAAAACTAAATTTAGAAAATTAATTTTTTCAAACAATTAATAATTTAACATAATATTAACATAAAGGTACTAACTTATACCTTAAATACATGAAATTAAATAATTAAGTTTATTATTTTTTAGCCGCTTAAATTTTTAGAATTAATGGTTATTTAATAAATATTACAGATTTTATATTAAAAATTAATCAAAAGAAAATTTAAGAATAAATTTAATGATTTTTTAACGTTTAAAACTCTCATTTTATATGAATGAATAATTTAATTATTTTACACATATTTCCATTCATCTATGGACTTAAGTGAAATAGATATAGAGGAGACAAGTAGACCCAAATTTTTAAAATAAAG
>NC_081551.1:21694527-21696454 GCF_901000735.1 Corylus avellana | reverse complement strand
AAACATCCCCCCCCCACCCACCAACTTGTTTCGTTGAATCGTTTTATGTCAATGAGCGGCGCATGGCACGCCCTGAGTTTCCGGGCAAAAAGCCGATCCCAAATAAATAAAATAATAAATAGAGTAATGTTAAATGAGTAACACTAGACACTCCCATATTCTTTACATCTATTTTTTTAAATGGTTTTTACAATTATAATTAAATTAAAATCTAATGAGAATTTATCATAAATTTAATAATAATTTTAAAAATCACTTACAAATCCTCCCCCCAAAAAAAGCATGGAAATCTGCCGTGTCAATTATTTTAGGGTAGGTTTGAAGTAAAACTGTAATTTTTTTTTTTGACATGTCCGCACAAAAGGGGGGAAGAAGATTCGAACTAGTGATCTCCACTTCATTAAGTGTGATCCTAGCCGATTGAGCTACTTCTTGGAGACAGTAAAACTGTAGTTTTTAACATTGTTTCTGTAAAAATAGTAGGATACTTATAAAATATTAGTGCGATATATAACATTACTTTAATAAAAATTGGGGTAAATAACGTTTTCATTAGCAAACAATCACCAACATGGTGTTTACACGTGTAAAATTTAAGTCATTATTAAAAGTAAAAATTAAATTAGAGAAACAGTATAAACTACTATTAACAAAGGTCCTTCTTTTATATTTTGTTCACTTAAAAAAAATTATTAGAATATTAATTAAAAAACTAAATTTAGAAAATTAATTTTTTTCAAACAATTGATAATTTAACATAATATTAACATAAAGGTACTAACTTATACCTTAAATACATGAAATTAAATAATTAAGTTTATCATTTTTTTAGCCGCTTAAATTTTTAGAATTAATGGTTATTTAATAAATATGACAGATTTTATATTAAAAATTAATCAAAAGAAAATTTAAGAATAAATTTAATGATTTTTTAACGTTCAAAACTCTCATTTTATATGAATGAATAATTTAATTATTTTACACATATTTCCATTCATCTATGGACTTAAGTGAAGATATAGAGGAGACAAGTAGACCCAAAATTTTAAGATAAAGTTTATAAGGAGAAGTTAGACTACGGTCTACGTCTAATAAAGCGGAGGTCACTAGTTCGAATCTCTCTTCTCCCTCTTGTGCGGACATGTCAAAAATAAAAAAAATAAAGCATAGGTCATTAGTTCGAACCTTCTTCCTCCCGTGCCCCAAAAAAAAAAAAAAAAAAAAAGAAAAAGTTAGACATATGTAATAATTTATTGGAGAAAAGTTTAATTTACTCTAAAAATTTAACCCTGTAATAATTTTATTTTATTTTATTTTATTTTAAAAAAGAAAAGTAGTTCATTGGATGCCTATTATTGTTACCAAACAAGAGCTCTCAATCGGAAACAGGAGCACAAGAGTACACATGGACACAACACAACGAAGAAGAAACTGACCGTCGCTTCTCTCTCTCTCTCTCTCCTTTCCTCCTTCCTCTTATTGCAGTTTCGACGCACATGAGGGTCCTCTTTCCTCTCTTTCTAACCATTTTTAATATCTCTATTAATATATTAATTTACCCTAATTAATTTCACAAAAATCTCCCTTTTCTCTCTGTCTCTTTGAGAACCGTTTCCAGAGGCAGAGCTTTATTATGGCCGCCTGAACTTCTTCTTATTCTTCTTATCTCTCTCTCTCTCTCTAGAATTGGTGAAATTTCGGCTGCAGAAAGGTGAGCTCTTCAGTGATAGTTCTTGTTGTTATGTGTTTCATTCAATCCATTTCTGAATGATCGTTTCATTTACAAGCACAGATACTGAAGTTTCCTTTTTTTGTTCTTGGTTTTGTGATGGTGGTGTTAATTTCGTGGTTGTTTGTTTATGCTTGTTTATTAGATTCAGAGTTATTGAATTCGTTCAGTTGTGAAATTCATTTTCACTAGAAGGTC
>NC_081551.1:21685354-21694427 GCF_901000735.1 Corylus avellana | reverse complement strand
TGGCTTCTATTGTCAATATATAAGAGCATCCATAAGGTTTATGCATTTTAAAATTTTATGTGTAATGGTTAGGCGTGATGCTTGTGTAATGGTTTAGGGTTTAGGTTTCAAATTTTATGTGTCATGGTTTTTCAACTACACTATCATATTCGATAGTGGAGCGGAAAAAAAAAATTGATTGTGAAAAAAACTTCACCATTTAGCTATTTTATATGTAACTATAAAAAATGGGTATGTGTAATATTGTATGTGTTTAGATTGGTGATTAATATTTTGTCATTATAAAGTAATATTGTATGTGTTTAGATTGGTGATTAATATTTGTTTACTATTTTATAGATCAACCGAGATTGTGGTTACTTTGAATGGGTTGATCCTTAGCTGTGTGCGAAATGTAAAAGGGTTGGAACTTGGTTCTGGCGAAAGCACCAAAAATTGTTGTTAGAAGCAAAGCGGTGTGAAGACATGGTTCAAGTTGAAGTCAGTAAGGTGAAGGTAGAAATGGAGAGAGAAAATCTGTGTTTGAAGGTAGAAATGGATAAAGAAATTGCCCGGTATCATAAGGAAGTAGAGATTGGGGAGATCAAACTCCATGCAGTTAAGAAGAATTACCAAACAATTCTTGCGTGTTCCTGGGTAATTTGTTTAAGTGTCATTTTCGTTTTGTTGTTTGGATACACTTCAAGTGGTCCGTATGAATGCAAGCTTGGCCGTTTGAAGTTGAACTGAGGTCTATGTAATTTTGAGATGACATTGTGTTTTTTTTATGTTTGTGTTATTTTGGGAGCACAATGTGGTATTTTGTAACATAACTAATTGTGGTAGCACAATGCCGTACGTTTTAGAGCCGTGTAATTCTAGAAGCTTATCTGAAATGTAATGTAGTTTTTAATGAATTTATTAGTTGCTATGACTGTACAAACATGAATTGCGTGTATGCCATGCATTTGACCATAAAGTCACGTTGGTATTTTGAGTTTGATTTTTTACCTTTTAAAATAACATTTATCATTACAAGTGGTGCACCTTATTAAAAAAATTCTCCTCGGCCTTATAATGCACATGCTTGACAATTCCACTACCGACTTGCAAATTATCGAAAAGGAAAACCCTTAATTCCACAACCGAGTTGAGAATTATGAAAATCGATACCCATTATGAAAGACATGAGATACAAATCAACTTCACCACATCTTAGATTTGTTACATTGGTACAAAAACAGCAACCAAAAAAAGCCTTCGATAATTTATCTTAGTTTATCAGTGCACAATTTGGTAACCAAGCAGTAATTTTGTAGTCTTTTAAGATATTCTGGTCCATGGGCCAACATAATCACACAAGCACACACACGGATCTTGCAGGCATATATTATGAAAATTCAATAATACAATCATTTAAAACCACCAAATGCAAAGCCAAGATTGTTATGACTTAGTGTGAGATAGATCATCAACCAACCAAACCATACCGAACCAACCCCAACCCCAACCTTGTGCATAACCTTACAAATAATCATTTCAAATATGCAAATCTAAAGCTAAAATGACTTAAAATGAGTCCCAATAACACTATAAATCATGCAAACGGAAAAGGAAAACATCGTCAACATTACAAATATAATCTTCAACAAATAATTAAGCCTACAATACATTCAGAATTTCCATAAAAAAATGTCCACATTTCCAACCTACTTCCAACCAAGTCAAAATTATGTACTTCCACATCGTAAACATAAAATAATCTACAACAAGTAATTACATGCATACAACACATTCACAATTTCCATAAGAAAAATGTCCACATTTCTTCTTCAATCTACTTCCAACCAAGTCAAAACTATGTACTTTCACATATTAAACAAAAAAAATCTGCAGTAAGTAACCAAGCAACACATTCACAATTTCCATTAAAGAAATGTTCACATTTCTTCTCTCATCTACTTCCAACCAAGTCAAAACTACGTACTTTCACATCTTAAACTAAAATCAATCTCCAACAAGTAACTATAAGCCTGCAATACATGAACAATTTCCATACAAATATCTCAATATTTCCAACCTACTTCCAACCAAGCAAAAAGCTATCCTCCACATATTAAACAAAAAAAAATCTGCAGCAAGTAACCAAGCAACACATTCACAATTTCCATTAAAGAAATGTCCACATTTCTTCTTTCATCTACTTCCAACCAAGTCAAAACTACGTACTTTCACATCTTAAACCAAAATCAATCTCCAACAAGTAAGTAAGCCTGCAATACATGAATAATTTCCATGCAAATATCTCAATATTTGTATCCTACTTCCAGCCAAGTAAAAAGTATGTACCTCCACATATTAAACAAAAAAAAAAATCTGCAGCAAGTAACCAACCAACACATTCACAATTTCCATACAAAAAATGTCCACATATTTCCGACCTACTTCCAACCAAGTCAAAACTTATCTGCAACTCATTACCAACTTCCTACCACATATTCTGTTATCCATACATATATCCAACAACCAACCACATATATTGTTATCCATACACATTACAAATGAAAATCACATATATTGTTATCCATACACATTACCAAAAAATGAAACATATCAAAACCACAAAAAACACATAAGGCTAATTGTCTATGACTTTACGGCTTCCATTGTGGATTGAGCCGTTTCCTCTTGGCTTCCATAATTTCAATACCCTTTTCTACTGTTGTTGCAATGCGTTTTCCTTTCAACTTTGCGATATTATCAGACTTTGCTACATTACCATCAGCATGAGGAGGTGCTGGGGTAGTAGGTGCAGCTATACCACCTCTGCCTGCACCACTTCTACCTGCAACACTTATGCCTAACCCACCTTTGCCTGCCCCACCTCTGCCTGCCCCACCTCTGCCTGCAACATCAATGCCTACACCACCTCTGTCTCCACCACCTCGAATTGCAAATCCCCTCCCCATTTTAGCCCTTTTAGGTCCACCACCCATAGTTTTCCGTCCAATTCCACCACCTCTAGTTCTAGGCCCTGTACGTGAAGGTTGGGCTCCAGCGGGGACCTCTTCAGTGAGGTCAATATGTACAGGAGCCCGGGTCGGTGTACTACGAAAAATACCTCTAATCCTATCAGATGTACGAGTCCTTGATGCAGGACCTCCTGTGACCATTACAGGAATTTCAATGGCATCTTCTGTACCTTCCACACTGCCCCATGCTGCAGGTAAGGTAATTCCTACCCTAGGTTCAAAAGAGTCGAGATCGGTATTTTGGTCTTCAACAGGTGGAGGTGTTGCTCCTCTTTCAGCTCCAAATCCAGGGGGAGGTGTGTGCTCTCTTTCATCAACAAGTCTGGGGATTACAAATCCACATGGAGCATGTGTAGGCTGACCTTTTCCCTTACCCTTCTGCAAAAACAACAAATGAATATATATATATATATATATAATACAAAATATATAAGTACTAGATGGTAGCAAAGATGTTATACGTCATATTAGGGTTTAGGTGAATAAATGTACAAAGTAAAGACGCTATCATATAGTTAAGTACCTTGAGTATGGTGGATGCTTGTGGACCAGTGGTTGACCCAGATGCTGTATTGTTCTTGTTCAAGTCCTCTTTATTCTAAACAATACCATCAAAAGTAAGAACAAATTATGAACTAATAAAAATATACCCATTATGCGTTGGGTATGAGAAAACCTACTACTAAAACAACATAATTTGTAAGTACCTTTACTGCATTTGATGACTGGCTGGGACCACCACTGCCACTACTTTTCACCGCCTTAGCTTTCTGCTAACATCAAATGTAACAATTGTCAAGTGACTACATTTGCCTACAAACCCTAAAAAAATGGCAGTACAAGCGCATAAAAATGTCTACCTTGCCCACAACACATGCCTTGCTTTTACCAGTTGTTCGAGTATTGGACCCAACACTTTGTGACTGCATAAAAAATTGGAAACAAATATTAGCATGTCATACAAAGTCTAAAACAAGCCAGTTCAAACCAGGTTATATATTAAGGACGATTTAATAGGGTTCAACAACACTTACACTTGCTGTAAGGGGGTATTAAGCTGACTTCCTGAAGATTGATTAAGTGGACAATTCCTCTTATTGTGACCAAAACCAGTACACTTCGCACATCTCATCCTTGCTCTAAATTTCCTAATTCGGTTTGGATTTTTGGGGTCCCTACTCTCATTAGGAGCCCACTTTCTTAACCTCTTTGGTCTCCCGGGGGCTACTCTAATTGTAGGTGGTTCCAAATGATCATGTATGGTCTTTATCCATTGTTCCTCACTAGGCATTGGGTAAATTATTGGTGCATATGCCTTCTTGTACGTCTCGATTGTGTAGCATTCATCAACATAGTCCTCCGGATTCCCACAATCATAGAGTACAGCAGAAAATGCATAGGGACAAGAGATTCTAGTGATTTCTCATTGCTTGCAACCACATCGTCTTCTACGTAGGTCTACCACATACTATTTGTTGCTGGGAGCAGAAACCTCAAACATTCCATCACCAGCATAGGTTGCAATGCAGTCCATTGCGTCCAACCCAATTGCCTCCAACTTTTGCACAATCCTAGGGCACAACCTACCTGTCAACTTCGCAATCCCTTCCCTCTTAGCCTGATATCTCCTCAACAACTTTTTTCTTATCATTTCCAACATTGTCAAAATAGGCTTGTCACGAGCCTTGAGGATGTATGAGTTGAAACACTCACAGATATTGTTCACCAGCAACTCACACCTTGGAGATTCATTAAACCAAGCTTGAGACCACCTACTGGGGTCAATTTTGTTCAAGTAATCGTATGCATCCTTACTAAGTTTCTTCAATTCTTCCATATGAGTTGTAAACTCATGTTCAGTGTATGCGGTTGCTGGAGCCCACAACTGCTCTTTCAATGCCAATCCTTTATGGCCCTCCAAGTCTCTGAAGTTGGCATATAGATATCTAACACAAATTCGATGATCCGCTGTTGGAAGCACAGACTCTAAAACTGGCATGAGACCCTGCACAAGAAATTCATAATGCATGAAAAATGACCAAAATAATAAAATTATTGAACAAATTTGTTTAAGTGCGATTTCAAAATTATGAGCAAAAATTAAATGTAACATAACTTACCTTTTGTCTATCCAAAATAAATATTGGTCTGCAGCCCCGTTCATGCACTCCAAGATTGGACACTAGGGTTTTCAAAAATCATGTCCAAGAGTCTTTGGTCTCAGCTTCAACAACAGCAAATGCGATTGGGTACATATTATTATTCCCATCCCTTCCAACTGCAGCTAACTGATGTCCCTTGAATGGCCCTTTCAAGAAGCATCCATCCACCCCTATGACAGGCCTACAACCATCCAGAAACCCCTTCTTCATTGCAGCAAGAGAAAAATACAGTCTTCCAAACTTTGGAAGCACATTTGGGTTTGGCCCGTCAACCTTCATTATCACACAGCTTCCCCTATTTGTTTGTCTCAATGTCTCACAATAATCCCACAGGTGACCATATTGGTCTTCAAGCTTCCCGTATATTTTTTGACATGCCTTGGCCCTAGCCCTGTACATCATACTTGGACTCACATCTACTTTCCACTTTTCCTTCACTTCATGTTGTATGACATTCAAGGGAATATTCGGCTGAATTCGGAACTTCTCAATCAACTTGTTCGATATCCAAGTTGAGTTCACAATGGAGTTCTTGTATTGCCTACCACACACATGTTTAGGCTGCATAGATCTTATCTGAAATGTTTGTTCATCAGAAACCTGCCTTACATATACTCGGTACTGACACTTGTCATCCCTACACACAACAATAGACTTTCTTCTTTCATTCTTTTTGAACCTAATTTCCCTGCCCCTCAAAAGATTGTACTCTTTAACAGCTTCTCTAAATGTTTGTATGCAGAGATGCAGCTCTGGGTTAACTAGGTCCATTCGTTGAAATTCGGGCCTTTTTGTAGATGTCCCTTCAGCTTCCTCATCACTATTGGCTGGTGACTCCAATATGTCATTTCTAACCATTTCAGAGTTTGTGTCATCATCATCTACTTCTTCAAATTTTTTATTTTTCTTACGCCCACTTTCGGACCTAATAGAAGCATCAGTTCTGCGGGCCTCATCATGGTTCCCATCTTGTTCATCACCTGTTTCTTCCTCCGCACCCTCATTGTCATAACCACCATCACCATCACCAACAGTTCCAACTTCACTAGTTCCTGCTCCGGTTGCTCCAGTTCCAGTATCGCCTACGTCAACATCTACATCAAATAAATCCTCATCATCACTGAGTTTGTCTTTCCACCAAGGGTCATTGTAATCAACTCTGTCCTCCTCTTCATTCTCATCTTCTCCTTCATAATCCTGAACATCACCCTGACCCTCCCCAAAACACACAACATACAAATGCACAATATATTGCCCTTTATGGCAGCCAACCATGAACAATACGTCGGCATCAGAGCTGATTAAATGCAAACCACCCATTAACGTCTTATCAGGTTCTCTGACGTATATTAGATCCCCTGGCTTGTAACCGTAGTCTTTACAAATATCTTCAAGCTCAAAAAAAGACAAGGTGTCAGGATCATACCCTTCACCATGAACAATAACTTCTCCCCCCATGTGATTGCAACCACAACTTCTGTCAAATCTATCGCCATACCTAACCTCGAACACTAGATTCAAAGACATCCTACAAAATTAATGAATAAAATGTATGAGAAGCAACTTTAAATAAGTTTACAAATATAATTATTGCTTAAGAATGAAGTTATGCAAATCTAAGATCAAACCCTAAAAATACATGCAAATATTTTGGAAGCAATACAACCAAGTGATAATTCAAATATTTGTTAGGGCTAGGATTGTGTAGTGTGGTGTCTTGTGTGCACATGACGTATGTTGGAGTGTCCCATGAATAATATGAGTTATAATACTACATTGATTGTTAGAGTAAATGATTTTCAACATTGCATGAAATCTGATTTGATTATGTAGCTGATTACTAATTAAAGCGAAATCTGTCAAAATATAGACATGCATAATAGAATAGTCAAGCTTAGTCAATTACATTAGAAAGAAAAGGAGAAAAAAAAAAAGAGGAAACTTACCTAATTAAATGATTTTATCCAATACCCCTAAATCGCACTTATTGAAACCTCTAGCTCAAAAGACCTAAATGGTATAGATTTTACCTTATTATTTATCACTATTTATTAATGAAATACTAAATATTGTTCAATCCAAAATGTCTATCATTTAATTTTAAAATAATGATTGAGATTTGAATATCTTAAATTTTTGTATCTATTTGTGTAGTTTATACCGAATGCTGCAGAGGATGCAAATTGTTGAGTTATTGCATGGCATGATTTGATTAGGTAGAAATATGAACAAGAAGATTAGAACTAAACATAAGAAAAGATGTGCATCCCTTTTTTAAAATAATAATAATAATAATAATAATAATAATAATGATAGTGCATTAAATGATATCCTCCCAAAAAGTTGGATTTTCTAAACAGGATCAAACAATATAGGAAGGAGGGAGAATTCTTTTACTGGGAAACAGATGAACAGGTGAACAAAATTACCCAACTATTTTCATTGCAAACAATTATCTTACTTACAAACATGCATGGGTGAGATTAAATATATGACAACATTACCCAATTTTAATATTTTTTTTTTTTTAAAAAAAAAAGAAGAAGGTCAAATTAGAAGGAAAAGATTATTTAGATATCGACCTATAGCTTAAGTGAAGTTTGTCTTTAAAATTTGGCCGGGAACAAAAAAGAATAAAGAAAAAGGAAGAAGTACATAGAGAATTCAAGTGGTCAGCATGATACATGTAGGCAACATTAACAAAATGTCTTATTCAATAGACTATAAGCTACAGAAATAAAACCGTCACTAGAAAGCGATTTATGCTAAGTTGATTCTAATCGTCCCCCAATTTGATCAACCAACACACTAAGCTCCAACTAAACATTGTAATCAAACCAAACCATTTTTTTTTTTTTTCAAACATGTTATTATTTCCTTTTAAATGGTTCTTCTAATAGAGGGTCACAAAACTCTTAATTAGCTCAAACTACATAATTTTCAAGTAGTATTTCTAAAGACATACATATACATATATAATGACTACTAGGCCTTGCCATGTCGGCATAGTAAGATAAAAGTATAATATTAATTACTCATATTCTAGAGCATAAGTTAAATATATACCATACCATACTTGAAATTAGGACGAACATAAGAAAAGAAGTTAAGAACTAAGAAGGCCTCTATAATTTTTTAAGCTAGACGTATGTTAATACCACTTGTAGAGAAAGTAATAAAATAAATCAAGCCAATAAATAGTCTCTTAAAGAACATGGGCGGATGCATTCACATGCTCCTGCGTGGGTCACTGCAACTACCACTACAAAAAAAAGGCCATTTTTTGACGTGGCAAACAGTACCATTTTTTTGCCACGTCAGTAAATGTTGACGTGCCGTCAACAAATTTTTTTTGACGTGTTGAATTTGATACGTCAATATTTATTAACGTGTTACATTCAACACGTCAGTATTTCCTGACGTGTCAAATATTGACACGTCAGGAAATTTAAATTCAATTTTTTTTTTTTAATATATCAGGTTTCTGACGTGCTAAAAATGGCATGTCAGAAATTCCTAACGTGCCATTTTTAGCATGTCAGCAATCTATAAAAAATATGTTTATATTATATATATCTCAATTTTTTTTTTTTACAGCTTCCTGACGTGCTAGTTTCAGCACGTCAGGAATTAAAAAAAAAAAAAAAAATTAAAATGAAGAAGATAGCTAGAAGCTAGCGTACAGAGAGAGAAGGAAAAAAAATTGCAAGGTACTATACGTGCACACTACGGTGTGTTGGAACTTGGGAGGGAAAAAAGAAAAGGAAAAAAAAAATTAGAAGAATAGAAGCCTACACGCGAGAGAAAAAAAAAAAAAAGGGAATGAAGAAGAATGAATTAATTAAGAAAGGGAGAGAAGAAAAATAATGAAGACAAAAACAAAAAAAATTATAAAATAAA
>NC_081551.1:21642598-21684514 GCF_901000735.1 Corylus avellana | reverse complement strand
TTTTTAATTAAAAAAAATCCAAAAAAAAATTAAAAAAAGAAAAATTATTATTTTTTAATAATTTTAAATTTACTGACGTGTCAAAAGATGACATGTCAGGAATTCCTGACGTGTTAAAAATCACACGTCAAGAATTCCTGACGTGTAAAAAAATGGCGCGTCAGGAATTCCTGACGTGTCAAAAAATGGCGAGTCAGGAATTCGTGACGTGTCATTTTTTGACACGTCAGAAAATTCCTGATGCCACGTCAAAAAATTTCCTAACGTGTGAAAAATGACACGTCGGAAATTTCTGACGTGTCATTTTTTGACACGTCAGGAATAATTTTTGACATGTTAAATCTAACACGTCAGGAATTTCTGACGTGCCATATTTGGCACGTCAGGAATTTCTGACGTGCCATATTTGGCACGTTAGAAATTGCCAATTCCTGACACCCACATTCTTCACGACTGAAACACGTCAGGATTGCCCCGTCAGGAGGGTTTACTGACGTGTCAAACAACCTGACACGTCAGTAAACCTATGTCAATAAAAAATCCTTTTTTTATAGTGTACATACACACATACAAGAAAATAATTAATGTGAAATTTAACATCTATGAGTACGTTTTATACTTTATCCATTCTATGTGGACTATTACTGAGCTTTCTGTTCTCATAAGAACCATTAAAAATGCACATGTGAAAAGGATACATAAGTACATGTCATATTAATACACACAAGAAACCATGAAATAAAATGCCCTAAGAGTTAAGTGCGAAGAAAGAGAAATTGATGAGAGATTATTTGCATAGGGTCATTGTAATCAAACCAAACCATTTTTTTTATTTTTTTTTCAAACATATTATTATTTCCTTTTACTTTCAACTCCAAATATCTCACTTGATTAATAAAAAGAAAAAGGAAAGAGACAACCTTCATCCATAACCACCAAATCCCATGCCAAACTCTAATGGTTTATTGGGAAAAAGATGAACAAAATTACCCAATTATTACGAAATTAATAACTCATTTATCATCTCACAAAAACCCCAATTTACCGAAAACCCTACTTTCATGGTAAGTCAATTAAAAATCTATATCCAACAAGATTATACACTTTGGGGACCACTTTTGTTCACAGGACAAGATTATGCACTTTGGGGACCACTTTTGTTCACAGGACAAGATTATGCACTTTGGGAACCACTTTTGTTCACACGACAAGATTATACACTTTGGGGACCACTTTTGTTCCAACACAAACAACCAACTTCACCCAATGTTGCAATAACTCCATATACAATAGAAAACAACTTTTGTTAACAATAAATCAACATCACAGAGTTAGGGATAACCAAATTAAAAGACCCCCTCAACAAAACCCCAATTTACGAAAAACCCTAGAAAGCTACTACACAGTTCGGTGCAAATTTACGACTCAAATAAGGGCAAAAACTTACCTCGTCGTACACAAATGCACAAAGCTCCAAACTTTGGGTTGATCTCGAGTGGGTGTCAGGTAGTTGTCGAGTGGCTGTCGAGGAGGTGGGTTCTACCTCTCTCGGGTCCCTTTCGCTCGTGAGTCAGCAACGTCTTCCCCTCATGCGTGCTTCAGGTTTTTTTCACACTTTCACTTTTGTTTATTTGTTGTAGTAACTAAGTCTGGGTTAGGTTGGGTTTGGTTGGGTTGGGTCATCAGGGTTGGGGCGTGGGTCAGCCGTGTTAGGGAGTGGGTGAGGGTGTGGAAGGTTGAGGGGAGTATTTTGGGCACTAAACCGCATAAAGTGATCACGTGCGTCGCACGTGATCACTGTTCCGTCAGTCAAAGCCACTTTGACTGACGGAATGCTTGAATTGCAAAAAATTGAAACTTTAGGAGGGTGAATTGCAAAAATTAAAACTTTGGAGACGGAATTGCAAATCCCTGACAACTTTGGGGGGGTAAACTGTAATTTTCCCAAATTTTAATTAAGTCAGATTAAAATTGACTTATATAATCTAATACCAATGCTTTGATACGACAAACTCGACACGCAAACACAAATTGTCATCCCAATAAACAAGTTTAGTGTTTCAGGAAGTGTAGATATCTTTTCTACAGCTGAAAACAATCCTTTGCCCGCAGCCCGTGCCTCAAGCTTTCAGGGAGAAGTATGGCCAGGGATTTTTGGGTAGATGGTCGGCCAAGCATATGGATTGTAGGAGTAAGGGTATACACGCAGGTATTCAATCTTACAATGTGGATAAAAATCATTTATTGTAACTTAACCTTACTGAAGTGATAGTTTAGCATCTTCTCTTCTATTTCATCCTTTTTCCTTTTACATTTCAAGGTGCATTGGTTTTTGTGGATTTGTGAAATTTTGACATTGCCTCACAATCTAACAAAGAAACAAACACATGATCAGATAGATGGAGCATTAATTGGTATGGATAAACGAATCCTATCACAACCAAAAATATTGGGTAAAAGAAAACACTCAATCAAACAAAGAAAGTTGGTAAATTTGCTCAAGAGGTTTATACGATAGTAGTTTGACATAAGAAAAAATAATGGCCTTCTTGCAAACTTAAGAGGCTTATACGAGAGGAACACCACATTTGGTAGTTAGATGATAAGGGAATCTGACTATAACCTTTGCGTCAACACCAGGACAGGACACCTTTCACATCAATGGCGTCCGATAATCATTGTCCGGGATAACCTGCAAAATAAATCGATAAATCATCTTGGTAAAGCCAATCAACATTTCAAAAAGTAAGATTTACAGATGGGTGAGATTAATAGAAGGAGCAATTAAAATAGGGAGAAGCATCAATAGAGCAATTATCAACATCCGCATTTTCACCCCTAGTTTCCACCCTTTCGGATTCTCGGTAATAGATCATCACTTAGAGATGGTATATTTGTCATGACTTAGAGAAAGTACAAGCTACATCTACTCTATCACTCCAAAAACAAATAGTCAAGTTGTTATTGGAACTTCTTAAAATCATTTATAAAGCTTGGTCTCACATAATAAAGAATTAATATAAGATTTAGCACCCATGAACTCCTTATAACTTAACTCACTCCATGGGTAATTCATCTTCTTCTTCCCAAGATGGGACTAACTTTTTGGGGTATTACAACATTAATGTCAAGTCAATTGGCCTTCTCTTTCCCCATAGGTGAACAAAAGTACAAAACAAGCAAGCACTGCAATCCTTCTCATTACCATTTCAATTAGAACAGATGCATAGAAATAAATATGACAAAAATAAAATGAGTTTGTTCATTAAGGTAAACATTTAATGCAGAGTAGGGTTTCTCATTACCGTTCTGTAGGGAAGATTAGATAACAAGGAATACGACGAGATAGTGTGTCAAGCATTTGTCAAGGGATGACAAATGAGAGAAATGCATACAAAAACGTGAAAAATGAAGGCTGAAAAACTAAAGCAGTTGAAAACATTGAATAGTTCTTGCCTAACTCTTGATAAGCTGATGCAGGCTCAGTTACAAGAATGGAATACACTTGTGAACTCCAAAACTATAGCCAAGCAAGTCTGCAAGGCCTTAAATGCTATTAAAACTAGAATTTGAATGGGTTCACAAACAAGCTCTAAGAACATAAATGTAACTTATAGGTTACTGTATCACGTCGTATTCACAAAATAGGAATGTTGGCTTTCACTACAAGAAACTGACTCATCAGGGGCGACTTTATAGTCGCCCCTAATACTCAACTAAAGTCGCCCCTAATAGTTAAGTATTAGCGTCCACATCCAAGTGGACGCTAATAGCCAACCCAAAAGATGAATATTAGCATCCACTCTACAGTGGACGCTAATAACTCGACCCTAATATACACGCGGGAATTATTCAAGAGGCGGGAAAAAGATCAATAGGGTCGACTTTGAAAGTCGACTAATACTTAACTATTAGGGTCGACTAAAGAGTAGGTAGAAAAATAAAAAAAAAATAAAAAAATAAAATTAATCACCAATAGCGTCCACTAAAAGTGGATGCTGAAGACTCATTATTAGGGTCGACTTTGAAAGTCGACCCTAAAGAGTAGGTAGAAAAATTAAAAAAATAAAATTAATCACCAATAGCGTCCACTAAAAGTGGACGCTGAAGACTCATCATTAGGGTCGACTTTAATACTTAACTAGTAGGGTCGACTTTGTCGACCCTAAAGAGTAGGTAGAAAAATTAAAAAAATAAATAAAAAAATAAAATTGATGACCAATAGCGTCCACTAAAAGTGGACGCTGAAGACTCATCATTAGGGTCGACTTTTTTATTTTATTTTTCTACCTACTCTTTAGTCGACCCTAATACTTAAGTATTAGAGATGGAAAGCTAAAGTAGGTAGAAAAATAAAATAAAAAATAAAAAAATAAATTAATCACCAATAGCGTCCACTAAAAGTGGACGCTAAAGACTCATCATTAGGGTCGACTTTCAACTATTAGTTTGTCGACCCTAAAGAGTAGGTAGAAAAATTAAAAAAAAAATAAAATTAATCACCAATAGCGTCCACTAAAAGTGGGTTTGTGTGTTTCTTGATATGGGATTTTATTTTGGGGACCCTATTCATAAATGTTCTTAATCATTTATATGGAATTTGAGGATTATTGAGTCAATGCTAATGGTAGGTGTTGTTTTGATTTTTGGATAATTTCTTGATTTGATTTTGTGTGTTTCTTGATATGGGATTTTATTTTGGAGATCCTATTCATAAATGTTCTTAATCATTTATCGTTCATTTTTTATGCTCTATGTTGTCTTGGATTTGAGGACAATCTAAAAGTTGCTTTATTTGTAGTTGTTAACAACAGTGTTTGCTGCTAAGCTAACTATTGACTGGTCGTTTCTAGTTCTGGGTGTCAGATATAGTGTGAGGTCTTGAGTATCAAGCTTTGTGTTTCTGCCGGAATATGTATTATAATTTAGCTAGTGATTTTGTAATAATTTTGTGTATCTCAGACTTGTATTATTGTGTGCAGGAGGGATATTTTTTAGGATGGCTAATAATGAAGAGACAGGTAGCCCAGGTTGGGGTGCTTCGTTTGAAGATGTTGCAAGAGCTGTTGCTGCTGCGGCTGCTGCTGCCACTGCTGCTCGTTCACCACGGCCATCTGTGGTATTTTCGTCGAAAGATGATAATGGTGGTAGCCCAATACAAAAACTGCAGCGCCAAGTTGCTAGAGTGCTAAAAGGATTCTCACAGCCATCTGAAGTGAAAAGTGCAACATACAATCCAGAAGTTCTGACTAGCCAAAAACGCCAATGGGCAAGCTTTCAGTTGCAATACTTGGTATGCTATGGTGTTTCAGTGGACTCTTCCATGTTCATGTTGCTAATTTTTCTCAATGGAGGAAATTCAGCAAGCTGTTGCTGAAAGGTTTTCCAAGTTTGATTTTATATAGCCATACCATCCTGCTTGTTTCATTCAGTTAGTTCATTATGGCAATATGATGGCTGATACTGGCCGCAGTTGGTGATTACAATTTTTGTCGTGGCTTTTTTCTCATAAAATGACAGTTTTGTCTATAGTGTTTTGAATAACATCTATCCTATTTAAGTGTGCAGGATCATAGGTCTTTAAAGGAGCCAACAAAACTTTTTGAGAGCATGGTAGTTGTAGGGCTTCATCCTAACTGTGATATTCAAGCACTTCATAGGCAATACATTGCCAGAAAGTCTGAAGGTTCTGGAAGATTGCGAAGTGCGCTAAGTTCTCAGAATCAATCGCGTGTAGAACCCAACATTGAACCTCAGGTGGGTATTATTCTTAAGAAAATGTTGAGTTCATTTGCATTTAGATGTTTGTTACACATTTGATTTGATTGGTTGTTGTTCTATTTTCAGGTCTTATTTGTTTACCCTCCAGAAAAGCAGCTGCCTCTTAAATACAAAGATCTTCTTTCATTTTGCTTCCCTGGAGGCTTGGAGGTTGGGTGTATGCTTTTTGGGTCAATTTTTGGAATGATCAGTTTGTGTATTTGAAAGTTAGGAGCTATATTTCTTATTGCTCATGACTTCTAGTTGTTCAGCTGCTGTGGAATCATAAAATGTAACTTATGCTTGAAGTTTATTTAGTTACCATCTTACTGGCGCTAGAAAAATGCTCATTAAAGTTTGAAACTTTAGAGAAGTTGATGCCTTCCAAATCTCTTCCGCTTTTAATGTTCGAGTCTGTTCATAGAAATCTACATAAGTTAATAAGAGTAAAAACTATGATAATTAAGCCTTCAGATACCCTCCTTTTCTTTACCCCTTTTAATTGGATGAAATCTTTGAGCTGTTATTGGTTTTCTTCCTTTATAGATTTTTAAGACTTTTTAAGCTTTGGATGCTAATTTTTTAGTGCCATTCTCTTGCACAGTGCCTGTTTACTAAGGGTAGTGTCTTGTATTTTTTCGATATAATTTGATTTATCCACAAAAAAACCACTTTTAAGATATTTCTCTAATAATGCTCGCAACTGCGACAAAAGATAAACAAGAAATAACCGGAAACTCAGGGTAATTTTTCATATGATATCAATTGTTTTTAGCAGGAGACATTTGTACCTTCAGGGAAAGTGGGGGGGTCCACTGTGTAATATCACTAATCCAACGGTTAAGTGAAGACATAACTGGCCCTTGTAGCCATCTGATACCTCTAGCCCTTTAATAAGGGGAAGTTCTTGGTCTTTGGTCCAACAATGGGAAGGAGGTATTTGGGAGGGGAAGCGCTAGCCTGTTATCGCTCTCTGATATAAAAAACGGGATTAAAAAAGTAACAGAATTTGTCAAACTATGGTGCAACTACATCACTCATGCAGTTTATGTAAGAATAGAAAGTTTGGCACAACTGATATTCATGTGAGCATGTTTCTTTCTACTTTTCGAGAAGTTAAATGTCTGAACGCTTATGCGCCTAACTGGTTTGAGACTTTAGTCTTTATTTTATTTCTTGCTTATGTATTTTAGCACTCAAAGCAGATTTTTGTTTTTGTTTGTTCTTAAAGTAGGCGTGAGCTTTTACACAGGTGTTTCTAAAACTTGGTGATGTGTAATTTCAGGTTCATTCCGTTGAGAGAAGTCCTTCCATGAGTGAGTTGAATGAAATTCTTCTTGGGCAGGTACTTTGACATATTATGCTCCATTGTGTTATCATGAAAACCTTTTTTATCACCAGCTAGTTAATGCTTATGTTACTGTAGCCTTTGATGAGTTATATTTGCCTAGTTTGGTTTGTTTTCCTTCAAATTTACAGTTTGAGTAGCTTCCAGTATAATTTCCGAAATTTTTGATCCTCTAGTTCATTGCTTATATTACAGGAACACTTCAAACAAAGTGATCTCTCCTTTGTATTCCGGTTACAGGTAAGCTACAGGATGTTATGTTGCATTGCTTTTGTTTTCTTGCATTTGTATCATTTGCTCTTTTCTTAACAAGAATTCCATGAGCAACCTAACACATTGGCTGTTATTGTTCATAATGTCTCAGAATCATTCCCTATTAATGGCTATATTGTTTGAGAAATGATCTATCTAATGATTACTGAAATGGGTATGAAGGTTCAAAAGGAGCTACAGCTCAATTTGGAGAAACGATGTGATCATCGGAGGAGCATTTAATCTAAATAGGAATGGTTGGAGTTTGAATTAGTTTTTCCTATGCCAAGATCTTGTGTGCTCCAGTTAAACACACACTAAGCATAACATATTGCTAGACTCATGGAAATCCATTATTGTGGTATATACTGTTAATATTACTGGGGAAGTATGTTCGGAGTTGCTGGTTTTGCAATGAACCAGTTTATTGAGTCATGCCGTTCAGTGATTGTTTGGAGTTGTATTTTAATGCTCAAGGAGGAGAAACCTTCTTCTTGAAGGCATGCAAGGCCCAAGGGGATTAACATAATTGAGTTATGGACTGTTAGCTTTCTAATTTTTATTAGCTCTAATTGATATGCATTGAAATTTAAGACACTTGCTTAACTTTGTACTGGTGTGCCCCATTTGAGCTATTTTCTCCTTTTACTTGAATAGATTTAATTTGTTTGCTTTCTTTTTCTCCAAGTTAATTATTTGGGATCCTTATTTATTTATTTTTCTGTATGATACAAACCTATGCAATTTTTTTATTTGTTTCATAGGTAGCTGATGATTCAACAATGTACGGATGCTGTGTGTTAGTTGAAGAACTAGTACAAAAGCCCTCTGGATTGCTTTCCATGATTTCAGATAAACCACCTTCCTGCCCATCTTTAAGCCGTCATATATTAACCACACGGAGATGTTATTGCATTCTCTCAAGGCTTCCATTCTTTGAATTGCATTTTGGTGTATTGAATAGGTGTGTAAATTTATGTTTGATCAATTTACTTTTGGTTTTGAATTGCAGTAGGTGGGAGTTACAATGGGAATAGAGGGTGATGGCTTTTCTTTGTGTAGGCACATGTTGAATATAATTATTAATGTTTAACCTGGATCTTATTTGCTATATTCCTAAGGTGCACAACTGGAAAGACACCCAAGAGCATTCTGTTCTCCATTTGATCACTACAAAATGGAGGAAAGAGAATGTGTAATAGAACTTAGGATGTGCGTTTTCCTGACCCGAGCAACAACTTTTAAAGAAAATTTCACGTGATTCCTTAAAATGGATTTTTCTTATGGGAGAACTCAAGTTTTTAGTTATAAAATAAATATAAGGTTAGGCTGCAAAATCTCTCTATCTCTCTCTCTCGCTCTCTCTCTCTCTCTCTCATGTTGATGGGTAACATTGGGTGTAAATTCATGTTTTAGAGGAAGGTTCTATTTGATATAGTACTTTGTATTTACTATTCAATGCCAGCAACATACTTCTTTTCTTTGTTCATGTCGTTGGTCATATTGTCATTTTTTGAAATTTTCCTGCAGCATATTCACAGAAGAAAGGTTGGAACGGTTAACAAAAGATATTGGTATTTTGAATTTTGAGTCCCCTGAGGATTGTAGGAAGGAAGAAAACTTTGAAGAAAATACAGATGAAAATTCAGATGGTGTATCACCGAATCATAGAGTTGCAGAGGACATGCTGAATGGAACTGCTGAAACTTCCGAATTAAGTTTAAGAGAGTCTAAGCCTGAAAGAGTTTCAGATGATGGGAGTCACGAAGATCGTCAAATGCTTGATGGGGACCTTTGTTTGCTGAAGAAAGGTGTCAATGATAATGGTGTTCCTGTAGATCCTGATTCTGAGATGGTGACAGTGAAAAGAGAATCTAGTGCTGCAAATTCTGAAGATTGTTATATCAACGCTGATGATTGCTCAACAAACAAGCAAGTGGTAGAAAAGCGTTTACCAAATGCTGTCCTGCCACTCCTGCGGCATTATCAGTCTGAAAGCTCTGAATCTTCCTCTAGGTAAATCTCTCTTGTTCAGTGTATTATGTGATAGGGACAACAGCACATTCAGGGTTCACGTTTTCTTTCCTTTAGGGGACAGTATATATATATATCACCTTCCCTCCATATGCCCATGAATGCATTTGTTTGGTTCTGAATTATATTGGCTGAAGGGTACTGGTAGATTGAGAAGGAATGAAGGTAAAGTATTATCCAATGATTTGCAAGTGAATGGAGGACATGTAAATGTCTAGTTGTTTTATAAAGTTGCTTCTCTAATTCATAACAAGTGTAGGTAAAAAACACTGTTTTATGTGTATGCCTTTTCAATACTATGGAGATGGAAATTAGAAAGTTATGCTTTTTATAAAACTTCTGATTACTTATAAAAAAAGAAAGAAAGTAGTGTTATTTGATTGTAAGCTGTGTATGCCTTAATTAGAAAACACTGTTGTATGATCGTAAGCAGCTTATAGATGCCATATATATATTGGTTTATGCAGTTTTCAGGGTTCTCCTAGTGACGAAAGAAATTTTAGAAGTGATGTTGATGATACGGAGACAGAAGAGGCATCTTTCTCTGGCCAGGAGGATCCCAGTGACCTCATTGATATTCTTGAATGGGCTAAGGTTTGAATGAGTCATTTTTCAGATATGCCTATTTAAATGTTTTTAAGCTGTTTGCCTCATAATCATGTACCCTGGATCTACTATTAACAATTGACAAATTTTTCCTGGTTTCCAGGCAAACAACCATGGATCATTACAGATAATATGCGAGTATTATCGGTTACAGTTCCCTGCAAGGGGTTCAACACTAAGGTTTTGGCCTTTGGAGCACCTGCATCCTTTGGAATATCACAGACCAGATGAAACAGTTTTACATATTGGTGGCTCAACTATTGATTTGAGATCATGCAGTACAAGTCTGGAGTTTGCTGAGGTAGATTCTGATGATAACTTTGTAGGATCAGATGAATTAACCTGACCTTTTTCATCGGTGGATGATTTTGGCTTACCTTGTTATTTGGCAATATTTTTGCTAGAAATTTAACTCTCTTTCCAATGGCCCAGGAAAAAAAAAATGTTACTCGTTATTTCAGGCATTGTTGGTCGTTGGCATCTTATTGTTGTTGGTTTTTATCAGGCTCACAGTGCGCTTTTGGTGGAGGAGGAAGCAACTGCATTATCAGTTTGGGCTGTTGCATGCATATGTGGCTCCTTACGACTTGAGAATGTAAGTTGATGCCCAGCTTTGTGTTTTATTAATGGTGCTCTCAAATTAATTGCCATTCATTTTTGTTGTTTTCTATGAATTTATATATTTATTTTTTGCTGGACACTTTATTATAGTGTTGTCTGGAGCTTGGCTAGTAGTAACATCCTGCTCATCTTTTCGAGGATAAACTTTATGTTTGGATTTTTTTCATCACTGTTACGAAGAGACTATATAGGCATATGCGTGTGTGTTTACACTCATATGACTAAATTGCAAGATTAATGTAACCACCTGACTTTTATATAAGTCGTAAAGCAGAATTATCACAATTCCATGTGGCGCTACTACTAAAATTTTACACTCGCAACGGAAGATTTGAGTATAAAAGTTTAGTAATAGTGCCACGTGGAATTGCGATAATTCCGCTTTACAACTTGTATAAAAGTTGGGGTGTTATAGGATGGTATCAGAGTAATCGGCTTTGAGGACCCATGAGAGGTAATTCCTTTTAGGAATAAAATCCAGGAAAAGAATACCTGAGCATAGGCTACGAACAATATAAAATAGGTTCGATAGGTCTTGTAGTAAGTTGTACAGTCACTTTTGAAAAGTCTAGCAAAGGGTTGCAGATCATGAGCGATGGTTTGTGAAATTTTCGTAGGACTAGACTAACAATCGTCTTACTACAGAAAATGTCCACATTCCCATAGAGATGTATGTAACAAGGAAAGCAACCACAAGGAGGCTAGGTCTATAGAGGGGGTGGCTTCATGCCCTTACCCAGAATAGGGCTACTAGCTGATAGGAAAAAGGGGTGCACCTGCACTTGGAATCCTTGTCTCTGTGGCTAGCTGTTGTACGCTTGGCTAGTAGTTGTGCATTTTATCGCTTACCCTAAAATTATGAAATGAATAAAATATCCGTTGTGCCATCTTTTGGATAAACATTCTAAATTTGAAAAAAATTATACTCAAATCTTCCATTGCAAGTGTAAAAGTTTAGTAGTAGCGCCACGTGGAATAGCAATAATTCTGCTTTATGACTTACGTAAAAGCCAGGGCCTTACAGTTGATATATCATCAAATGTTGTAGCCTCCTATATGTATTTCTAGTCTCTGTTAGAATGTTGTCACTATGTTACAGATATCATGTATCTTTAATATGAATTATGCTGATCAGGGTGAATATGGTGGTTTCTTCCCGTAATCAGCGGTAATTTGGATGTGAGAGGTTATGTCTTGCTTGTATGCAAGGTTTACATGATGGCTGAAACATAGATATTGATTGTCTTTGCACTTTGTAGGTCTTGACATTGGTTGCAGGAGCTCTACTGGAGAAGCATATTGTGGTTGTTTGTTCCAATCTGGTATGTGAATCTATTTGAATTATTTACGTTTTGTCATTTGCTTTTAGTAGTTACTAAAAATAAGGGGTAGGATATTTTTCATAATAATCCCCCTCACACACTGTTATTGTTTATAAAGGAAAGTTACACACTTCAATTCAAATACATATACTAACAAGACAAACTTAACCATATCTTCTAAATCAAATAACCAACAGTAAAATATAATTTATCTTAATTTAACAGTAGTCTCAGAAATACAATACAGCCTTTGAGATTATATTGGATTTGGAATTCTTGATGTACAGGGAATCTTATCAGCCTCAGTTTTGTCCATTATCCCTCTAATCCGTCCCTACCAGTGGCAAAGCCTGCTAATGCCGGTATAGTTTTCTTCTGGCCAATATCAACTGTGAATTTTAGGATTATTTTAGTACTTATTATTTTTCAACTATTCTTTGGGTCTTAATCATGTGCATAAACATCCAGGTTTTACCAAATGACATGCTGGACTTTTTGGATGCACCTGTCCCGTACATTGTAAGTGCTCATTAGTTGTGCTTTGTGTATCTTACCATATTTCACTCGGCACATAACTAGAAATGGGCCTATAGACAATAAATGCATGCAAGTTAGGTTGTTTGGGTCCAGAATTTCCTTTGTCAAATGCATACTGTTGGAAAGTTTAAGGGTCCTTATGATGTAGATGAGTCCAAATTTGGCGTACAGTCATTGTCATCTCTAGGTAGTACTACTTCTGACATCTGGTTGATTACTAAAAGTAATTTTCATGTACAGGTGGGTGTGAAGAACAAAACCAATGAAGTACAGTCAAAGTTGACTAATGTCATTTTGGTTGATGTCAACAAGAACCAGGTGTATACTTTTTTTCCTTTAGAAATTTGATTTGGATAACTAATTTTGACTCGAGCAAGTTTTGACTGGTGGTTGACTGATGCATTATCCAAACTTATTGTCCTTTTTTAAAAAATTTATGACCCCTTAAACAAAGCAGAAACTTATTGAAGATCATAGATATTTGAGTAATCACTGTTAACATTTTTTCTTTAAATGATAGCAGTTGTTTCTTGCAAAACAATTTTAGGGTTCAGACAATTTCTCCTTAAATGGGTTTAACCATAAGAAACCAACCTACTTATGATGTGCCATATCAAATGTTTATTTTCTTCTCATCCGTGATTGGCAATTGGTTGAGACTTGGATAGCATCCTTTTTATGGGTCATGAGGGTTTGAGGCCCATGGATCCTAGAGTATTTACGGACATGGAGGAGACTTTATTGTGGTTCTAAGTTTGAAAATAATGTAAAGTGGTTTGATGGGGGTGAGTACTCATGGAAGCTGATACAAGGGAAAGGACGCTGTAATCTTGGCCAGCAAATATAAAGGGCAAAATTCAGTTTAAATGCATGATTTTCTTTTGCATCATATTATTTGTCTATTACATTTGGTGATGTTCTCTTGCTGCCTACTTTATGTAACTTCTTAATATTGTTTAGTTCCATTATTATTTGGACCCATTGTTCAGCTTAAACTTTGTAGCAAGTTATCTAAACCTTATTTATTGCATGATTAATCAGGTGAAGTCACCGTCAATACCTCAACTGCCACAACAAAAGGAGTTATTTTCCTCCTTACGTCCTTATCATGCAAAACTTGTAGGAGAAAGTTATTTGGGGAGGAAACGGCCAGTGTACGAATGCACAGATGTGCAGGTGTGCCCTTCTGCCTTACTGTTTTGTCCCCATTGTTCCTTCCTTTATAACCTCCACCCCCTGCGTTAAGTCTCCCTTTTCTCAATTCTCACAAGCTGTTAATGCTATTGATGAATGTTCAGGCTAGCAGGAAGCCCTTGTTTGTAATATTCTTGAGAGGCTTCCTCTGTTTTTATTTGAAATAACATATTGTTAGACCTTGGTAATAGTTACATTGTGGTTATGATTGTTTGTCATTATAGTAAAAATCCTTAGAACGATTGTATTAGTAGCAGCTTTTGTTTGTGATCTTTTCCTTGAGAACCTCAGGCATTGGGAGTTTAGTTGAGTACTGTTGTTGTATTTGGTAAAGCTGATTCTGTAGTTTGCTTTCTTGTTGCGACCACTTCATCATGGTTCCAGCATGGCTTTTTGCCTTTACCTTTAATACTAAGATTGGGTTGGTTTGTGCTTGCTAGTGTTTTTTTCTGCTGGCCACATCCATACAAGATGGTTGTCAGTATCCTTTGTTTGCAGATCTGCACCCTTGCTAATATGACCTTTTATGCTCTTGTGCAAATTGAACTTCTTATGTTGTCACAAGCCTCAAAGAATGCTGGCGAGCAGTCTGTGTGATTACTCATTGTTGATAAGATATGCCATTGTTTTGTAGCTTTTGCCTTTCGTAATACATATTTGTTCCCGTATTATCTTAATTGATTAATTGTAGGAAATGATCTATATTTTATTATTTTTTAGTGCAGAACCTAGGTTCACTGCCTTCTTTAGTTTCTTATCTTGATTTGACCATCTTAGTTTTGGCAGGAACAATTATTAAGCCTGGACAAGTAATAGACACATCAATTAAGCTAATTATATCAACTTTATCAAGTATCAGTGATGTCCAATCTGCCATATATTTTCTATTTGAAATGATTCTTACCTAGTAATGATGTGGCAAACTGTAATTTCAGTGGTAGCTTCCCTGTTGTTCTGATGTTTTTGTGACATGTAGGTCGAAGCAGCCAAGGGTTTCCTAGCAGTACTAAGGTCTTACTTGGATTCTCTTTGCTCTAAGCTCCGTTCACATACAATTACAAATGTACAGTCCAATGATGATAAGGTTTGTATTTTTTTTTTTTTTTTCCAAGTTGAATGTTAGGCAATCTTGATTTGACTGGTTTCTAATAGTTGGTTGTGAATGCTAAAATCAATTTTTCTTTTTATTTTTTGGGGAAACTTCACTTGCCCCTATATCAATGGTTTTGCACTTATAACCTCGAACTTTTAATTTATGCAACGTCAGTGTCCCAAGAATTTCTCCCTTTTAATTTCACCATTTTTTTGTTCAAATGCCCCGCTTTTTCAAAATAATAATAAGAAAATAAAATTATGGTCACCCACAGCTCACCTTTTTTATTTAAAAAGGGGGGCATTTTAACAAAAGAATGGTGAAATTAAAAGAGGGAAATTCTTGGAATACTGACTTTGCAAAAATTAAAAGTTTGAGGTTATGATTGCAGAACAATTGATGCTTTCCCCCGGGGGGAGTGAAGTTTCTCTTTTTTTATTTTTTTATGGTAACTTTTAGAATATTGATTAAATAATTAAATTCACATTTCTATCGGCCTTTGAGATAAATGGTAATTCATCATGATATCAATGTAGGTGGTTTTTTAGTTTGAATACAAATACCTCTCATTTAAGTTTAATATTCTATGTGTTGGGTCTTATTAATTGAGCAGGAGTTTGGGCCCAAGGCAAGGAAAAATGTTAGAATCTTCATTAAATTCACCATTTTTCTATTTGCTTTTAGTGTTTAGGATAAATATTAATGTATCAAAAACCAAGTTTTTAGAAAAAAGGATTTGCTTGATGAAATAGCGTTGATTAAAGTTTCACTATATTCTTTTAAATTAGACCTCCTTTTACCTATCATGAAAAAGTTTCACTATATTCTTTTAATCCAGATCTGATATTTAAGTGGTAGATACAAACATCACTAAGATTAAAGGGATGGGAATTAGAAATTTATGCAGACATGTGCAAAAACGTTATCATTTTCTCCATCCATCAAGTATAGTGAAAAAATGAATCTTCACTATCATGTAGAAGTTAGCATAGGGATCAGATTATTATTTAAAGTCCCTTTTGTTTATCAGGAAAGTGAAGATTCATTTTTTCACTTTACTTGATGGATGGAGAAAATGATAACTTTGTGCTCAAAGACTTTCATACCCAACAAGTGTGCAAACATAGATGCACAACTACATGATGATTTGACTTTGGATGTGGAAGGGCAAATAATCATTTGATAACATTGACTTGTTTTAACAATCTATAAAATATTGCTGGAAATCTAAAACTAAATCCCTTCTACTTTATAGGTATCATTGCTTTTGAAGGAGAGTTTCATCGACTCATTCCCTAGTCGTGATCGTCCATTTATGAAGGTGTGTTTCCCTACCATCCAACATGATTTTCATTTGTTTATGCAAGGCAATTTTTTTTATCAAGTTATTGGCCCTAAGAGGAGAGAGAATGAGAGTCAATGGACCTACTTTTACTTAATTGTGAGATGGCTAGCGTCCTATGGAATACCATCTTCAACCTTGTAGGTTGGTGTGGGCTATGCCTAGTCGTGTGGTAAACCTTTTCGCTTTCTGGAAAGGGTATTTTGGTAGGCTTCAGAATGCTATTATGTGAAAGATGGTTCTCTCTTGCTGTATGTGGTGTATTTGGCAAAAAAAAAAAATGATAGAAGTTTTGAAGGCTGCGAAGGACCGACAGCGGAACCAAGGGGATTTTTTCTTCAAGACTCTTTATCACTGGACAACTGTCTTTGACTTTAATATTTTTAGCTTTCGGCCTTTTTCTTCTGCTAATTAGGCGTTTCCCTTATATATTTCCTACATACTTTAATTGCACCTTTTGCGCTTTTTTAGTAAATTGTGTTTACTTATCAAAACAATAATAGGTCTGAAGAGGGTGGTAGGTGAGGTCATGGGTTCAAGAATAATTCTTAAAACCGCTTCTTTTCCTTCTAGGTGCCCCAGCTTTGATTAACAACCATGATATTGGTTTATCTTTATTTTAGGATGTCATATTAAAACCCTGCAAGGGTTTAGTCAAATTACTCGTTTGGGATGCTCTTAATGCTCTGTATTATGGAATCATGCTAACTTTTTTCTTCCACTCTCTCTATCATCCCAAGCAGCTTTTCGTGGACACGCAACTCTTTTCTGTACATACAGATCTCGTTCTCTCATTCTTCCAGAAGGAATAATGCTGCCATGCTAGATTGGCCTGGAGTTTGTAGCATTTTGTTGTAAATTGAAGGCAAGTTCTGTAATGTGTAATTTTTCAATTATAATGAGTTGAAATCTTCGCGGCATGAAATGTTGCTGTATTTTCTTATTCTCGAGTCTCATTCTGATTCTCTCATCTTAAATGTATAATTAAATGAAGTCGTGCTTAGTGATAAATATGTCATGAGAGCCATTGCAAACAGAAGTTAGGACTGCAGATATATATATAGAAAGGTGTTCTGCCAATTGTGAATATCTCCATTCTATTTTATATACTGCAATTCATTCTACGTCCTTTTTTATGCTTCTCAATGGCCGATTCAAAAGTTATTAGTATTAGACCTTGCCACTTCGATAGAATAGGATATTGGTGTGGTATATGGCATTATTCTTCACGTTAGCCGGTGAACCTTGATGTCATAAATGTTGCTTCTTGAGTTTAGATTTTGAAAAGGATTAAAAGTAGAATAAGATTCTCATATTGTTGTCAAAAAGTATTGGAGGTATTTAGTTAATTATGAGGGTCGAAGTTGTCAAATATTGCACACTGAGTGTCATGCATTTATTTCTCCTGCAGACCATTTGTCAAAGCAAGCTCGTGTACATTCACTTTCTAAGCAGCATAGTGTATTGACCCATCAGTATCCTCCCTTGAACGGTCACATTCAAGAGTGATGTTACACACTTTCTGTCGTGGTTTTTAAAATTATTATTAGTAATGATTTTATAAGTTAGAGAGTGCGGGAGTAGGTGTGTAGTATTACTCTTCTTTTAAGGGACAATTTTTCATCAAAAAGACAAATTTCTAACCTAATCTATTAAATTGACCACCGACTCTAGAACGTGTGCTTTTTACATGCATTTTTAATGAAGCATATGAATCTACATGAAAATCACATGATCTAGGGACATGTTAGTTTGGAGTAATACTATTTAGTGGACGGATATATGATTGTTATATAATTTGGATGATGTGGCAATGAAAATTAACCATTGTTTTCTTCTTTTAACAAATTCTGATTTTTACTACTATATCATCAAGTTGTATGGAAGTCATATAACAGTCTCTTAAATAGCATTTTTCGTCGGTTTAACTATCTTTAATTTAGAAGAAAACTGTCCTTTAAATGCTTTTGGGCTGGGACCATCAGTGCCCATCTTGCTCGGCGTAAGTAATGGTCTTTATTCAATGGGAGACGCTCTTCTTCTTTGGGTGAGCAGGGAGTCATCCTCTCAACCACAACATTTGAAAGAACTGCGGAAACATGAGTAATCCGTGTGCATGTATATATATGGGCAGTGGTCTTTCAAGTCTATTAATGGCAGTGCTAGTCTGCTAGAGCATGGGAAATATGTGGGGTGCACTGCACTCTCCCATGATACCAGCTAGTCCAATTGATGAGAGTTCCTCATCTATCAAAGGTTCTCATCATAGGTCACCTCTACTTTCAGAATTTTCTGGACAAAGATTACATCACATATTTGTACATTCGCAGCAGTGAATCCTGAAGTTGAATGCTCGAGTCTGCCATGACTGGTGATACCATTAATAATCATCCTAGGCCCACTCAAGAAGCCTTTATATAAAAATAAGACTAATCTTATATATTATACCTACATTTCATTCTCATTTTATTGGGCTCATGTAGCAATGTTCATCAACTTTTGATTTTTGATGTTTCTTTGTTTTATGTAACAATCGTTGAGAAGCACTACCCAATGAGATGAGGGTGGAATGATAGTGTAAAATGTAGCATTAATTTAAAAATAAATCATAGGGTTATAAGCCCGAAAGTGCAAAGTATCTAAAGGATGACGAAGACTACCCTATGGAAGCTAATGGAGCCTTGCATAAAAAGGGGCACATATCATCGGGTACTTTGTACTATTCAGTTTTTTTCCATTCTCTCTATTCAGTTTTTTTCTCGATGAATTATTTATTAATCCAAGTATCGAAGGCTCTCTCGGTCCTCTGGAACCAGTAATTTCGTAATTTTTTTTTTAAAAAAAAAAATTTGCAGGTGACCTGTCGCAAGTATTTTTTATTTATTTATTTTTTCTAATTAAAAGGATGGGAAGGGGCGACCAGTGTAGTTTCCGCCCTTGGGCGTGACCATCGGGGTTCCCATCCGCTGTGGAATGTCCGGTTTGAGCCATAGTTACTGCCTGAGAAGGTGAGCCCATCACCACAACTCCACGAAAGTGTAAGCCGGTAGAGCCCCTTCATAGTAGCATATGGTTCACGCATCTACTACCGCAAGCGGATTCGAACACGCGACCATTAGGATGAAAGGAGTTCTTTTACCAACTCAACTACCACCTTGGCGGTGACCTGTCGCAAGTATGGCTGTTCAATTTGAATTTGGCATTTAAGGTGAAATTGGGGTTTTTCTTCCAAGAACTCTCAACCTTGAAAGAGGAACATTTATGCAAGAGGGGATGCAGGTGAGAGTAAGAGGGATATGTTTGTCAAGTGGGGTCATGCTCAAAAAACAAGGCGATTTGCATGTGTTGGAGCCTGGCAGAGGATAGGAACAGTGCATCAGGCATGAGAACAGTGCCCAAGAGTTGTACAGTTCCTGCTAAACTTGCACTACAAAAATAGTTTCCAGGGAATTTAATGCAACCAAACAACATCGATACCCCATAATTAATTCTCATACTACACATTAAAACAGCCCTGTACCTGTCTCAATTCTCAATCCTTAATTAATATATAATACCATATATTGTGAATGTTGTGAGGGGCATTTTAGTTTTTTTCTTTACATATTGATTTGATAGTGTGTTACTTAATACGCCAATCACCAGATTTACCATATAAGTTTTGACGTTGAAATTGCCAACACTAAAATATCTAATAGTCGGAAAAACAATGGTTACTGAAAATGCATAAATGGCCTATTGTTCCATTTATAGTTTATATATAATAGCATGTAACAAGATACTGGTTTATGAAAATGAAAAATGCTAGATCTTAACCAGAGATGAACTTTCCGGTGCATGCTTCCACTGAACAAATGCCTTTTAAATGCAATGCTGTGTCATTGTCTCAGATCCTGGAGAACCCATTTAAGAAAAGGGGAAAGTGCAAAAAGCAGCAAGGTTGAATGTCTAGACTATTTTCAAGTTCTAAAATCAACTATAATGAAAATATGAGTGAAATGGTCACATTTGTAATGTTTAAGCAATGCTCTTTCCTGTATGAGTAATGAAATGACTAAGAATTATTAGTTGGTTTTATTTTTTGCTGGGGGGTTTGAACTGAATGTTGAAGCACCTATAGAGGATGGGTATGCAAAGAAGCCTTTAAAAAAAAGAAAAAGAAAAAAAGAAAAGACTAGTAACTGGGGACTAAACCTGCACATCTTTCAGTTATCTGAGCATTTAGAACAAAAGAAACAAGTAAAATATCAGTAGTTAAAAAAGAGGAAAAAGTAAAGGAGGGTTCCAGTTTTATCAGAACCCCAAAAAGCCCCTGGCCTTAATCTTTCGTTTTCCAAATTTCCCAAATTGAAAAAGGTCAAATAGTAAGTGGGGTGTACTGGGGCCTGAGACTCTGAGGTAAAGGAACAGCAAAAGTAAAAGAGTTAGTAGCAGTAAAAGCTTAAACCGTACAATCTGCTTGGACAGGCATTGGCTTCAGATACCAACTCTCTTACAGTCTTATATATAATAAGGCCAATAATAATTATTTTCTCTTTTGTTTTTTCCAATTCTTTAATGTTACTCTGCTTTAGTTTATGGGTTTCCGTAGAGATGTCAGAGACAAGAGCTGCCACAGAGGCAGCTTAGCTGCAGAACCAGAAGCAAGAGAGAGGTGCAGTCATAATATTAGGAGCAGGAGAGAGAGAGAGAAAGAAAGAGGTGGCATGCAGCACTGTAATCAGAACCATTAGTTTTTATCCATGTACAGAAGATTCTGCAGCTCAATGGTCCCTGAAATAAATATACCCACTCTACTTCGAGGGCTCAGTAATAAGTGATAACCCACACAACACACACACACCTCTGATGCTTCTCATATTTCTCTCTCTGAACCTGTCCTCCTTTCACTGCACCTGTGAAGTCTGAAGAGGTGCTTTGTTTCATATTTCCTTCTTTCTTTCCTTCCTTCCTTCTTTCTTTCTTCAATGATGAGTGGAAGAACCAGGTTTCCCTTCACTGCTTCTCAGTGGCAAGAGCTTGAACACCAAGCTCTAATCTTCAAGTACATGGCATCAGGCATCCCTATCCCACCTGATCTCCTCTTCACTATCAAACGAAGTTGCCTGGACTCTCCTCTCTCGTCAAAGTATTTACCTCACCAACCTCAACATAGTAAGCCAACTAGACTCTCTTCTGTCTCTCTCTCTCTCTCTTGGCGCGTGTGTGTATCTCCACATATTTTTATTTTGAGCTTTTGAATGAAAGTTTGTGCCTTTGGTGACAAATGGGATTTGAGGTGTTTTTGGGTGCAGTTGGCTGGAACTACTTGCAGATGGGTTTGGGGAGGAAAATAGACCCAGAGCCAGGCAGGTGCAGAAGAACAGATGGGAAAAAATGGAGGTGCTCAAAAGAGGCATTCCCAGATTCGAAGTACTGCGAGAGACACATGCACAGAGGGAAAAACCGTTCAAGAAAGCCTGTGGAAGTCCTGAAAACAACATCAACAAACACAAATCCGTCAACTCCAACAATCTCATCATCAATCACCAAGAACCACTCTGCACTAACCCCAACCTCTCGTTCTCTTTCTTCACTTTCTACAGTGTCCTCAGAGCCCCACCACCACCCTCACCATTCTTACTACAGTACCCACTTTCACCACCCCTTCATTTATCATCCCACATCTTCTTCAAGGCCTTCTGGGATTGGTTTGCCACCTCAAGACAACAATAGCCCCTACCTGTTGGAGTCTGCTTCTTACTCCTCCCAGACCAACACAGATTACAGGTCTGTCTCAACAAAAAAGAAGTCTATAAAAGCAAAATATGGTACTTACTAGTTTCTTGTATACGTATTTGGTAATGATTGTGATTTTCTTTGTTCTTGGGAAGAAGAAACAGGTATATTAATGGGCTGAAAGAGGAGGTGGATGAGCATGCTTTCTTCTCAGAGCCTTCTGGGTCTATGAGGAGCTTATCCGGTCCATCTATGGATGATTCTTGGCAACTCACACCATTGACAATGAGCACATCTTGTTCAAAACAAAGGGGTTGCTCTGGTTTACAGAGTGAGTACTCTTACCTGCAGCTTCAGAGCCTCAGTGATTCCACAAAACAACCAGAGCAAGACCACCAGCATTGCTTTGTTCTGGGTAGTAATATAAAGAATGAAATGCCTATCGAAATCGAGAAAGAACAACAACCCCAGAAGACCGTTCATCGCTTCTTCGACGAGTGGCCGCCTAAAGAGAGAGATAATTCATGGCTTGACTTGGATGACAAATCGTCAAACAGCTCATCAGTATCAACAACCCGGCTATCAATTTCCGTTCCCACTTCCTTTCATGACTTTCCCATCTTCAATTCCAGATCCCATAATGGTAATTGAATTACCCCCACTGCTTTATCCATCCTTATTCATGAACCCTTTGTTTCCTCCTGTCTAAAACACTCCCTTTTTTAAATTTTTTTTTTTTTGTTTTGCAGATGGTTGAGTTTTTCAGTACTGGGTTTCTGAATCAAAGGCCAAAAATGTACTTATTTTTTGTGTGAGGTCCAAGAACTGCGGGTCTTTTAGCAATTATTTTTGTTTTCAGAAAGTTTTTGGCTTTGGGTATGTGTGTTTTGATTGAAGGGTCCTATGTGTTTTGCTTTCTTAGTTCTGCTCCTTTCCACTTCACTTACAAAATAGTTTGAATGAGTAGGCCAAATCTGTGTTATTGCTACGCTTACATCTTGATTGAAATGCATCTTTCGGGGTTCATTCAAATCTTCTCTGCTTGTCGTAATTATGATGGAGGGACCAATGGCACCAAGATTTGCTATGCTTTGTCGCTTCTGGCTAAGTTACTCAGTACAGATATAGACCCCGCTTCTGCATTCCATCAAACTAAGCCAAATTCATTGATTACCCATACCTACCTGCATGCCATAAAATGGGAAGAAGACATTCAACAACACGTCTTTGAGCAACTTGTTTGAAGTTAGCTACACACACACACACACACACACACAAGAAAAGGTAAAAAAAAAAAAATCCCATTTTGTGTTTTTGAGAAGATGCTTTTAAGGAATACATTCTTGAGCACTACTGTAATAATGCCTTGACTGATGCTGCCTAAAAATGAGATATCTCTTCCCCCCTCCCCCTTCCCAACTCGTAGGCAAAGGGGGTACTTGGTTTTAAATCTAACCAAAAAAGTGCTAACCTTAACCAGGTCTTTTTTACGTCACATTATAGAATGATCCAGGCCCGTAGGAAATCATTCCTTGGAAATTAACAGTAATCGATTCCGATTTTTGAGCAAGAATGTTCTTGGAAATAAATGTAGGTTTGGGTTTAACCCAATAATTGAATGTCAATCTTTTACCTTCTGTCACCCTCAGGTTTGGCAGATCCTCCCCACGTTTTGCAAAACAGAAGGAAAAAGGGGAAGGGGCATTATACCTTTTTATATTATTCATTTGCCGGACGTTTAAGCAAATTTAAGGTTGGTTCTAGATTGAAACTTCCAACTTTGTTATTGATCTTTTCTTCTGTTCCCATTGGTTCCCATCATTTCCTATTAATAATAAGTTACCCAAATTTCACATACGTTCAAACTGCCTAAGATAAAAACTTAAGTACATTTTAGAGTTTTGTATTTTGAATTGTTTGTTAATATAAAGAAAATGAAGTGTAATTAATCAAACAAACCCTCATCAGCCTAATAACAGTAAATCTTCATTGTTCCCGGACCCTCTCGATAAGTCCTATACACATAAAAAGGAAGAGCACTAGTTGGGCATGAAGAAAGTTAGTTTGTTGTGACAAGAATGATCATTTTGATAATGGAGTCGGTCAGACCCCCACTGCCACAGCCAGGGAAAGTCTTTTAAGTAAAACTTACAAAGCTGCAGCATTGTGCTGAAATCTGATGAGTGAGTGGGCCTGCTGTGCATCGGTCCAAAAAGAGTAGGAAACAAGTGCTTGCAGACTTGCGCAGAGTTGCAGACTTAAAAAAAAGGACTACCAAACCAACGAGCCGGGTCAGAACTAAACGTACAATTTTCAATCCTCCACATTGAAACCATCTGACTCTCTGTCTCTGTCAGTCACTCACTCAAAACGGGTCTGATAAACACCACCCAACATGCCGAAGAAAAAGTAACCCATCCTAAACGCTGCCGTTTTGTGGTTATGGACCGCTAAGATGATTTACCTTGGATCGTTTTGCTTGATAATAAGTTGTGAAGAATAAAATGTATGTGGAACTTTTAAATATATGTCAGAACTTTGGGGAGCACAAACGGGCGTTAAGAATGTACAATGTTTAGTGATCCCCGAGTAAAAAACAAAAGGCTTCTCACATTGACCCTACAGAGTTGAAGAAATTCAATCTCAATCCTCATCGTCAGAAACAGCATTTCCATTTGGCTTATGACCGTCTTCTCTGACTTCTTCGTCGCTCTGTTGTGGCTCTGTAGAATTCTCTCTGGACAATGGCCTCTGCAGCGGCTCATCGTCATCAGATTCTGACCACGCCCGCCTTCGTCGACCTGCAGTTGATGAAGGGGCAGCCTTCAACAAGATAGAAGAATATAAAAAAATGATATCAGTTGATAGAGAGGTTTCAGAAACGTTGAAAAGAAAATTAGTACTTCAGAACGCAAATGGGCCTCCCTGCCCAACCCCCCCGTTAAAAAAAAAAGTACTAATTAGCAAAAGAACCAAGCAATTATGATAGTGACATAACTCCTGTTGATCTTTCACTTAAAAACAAGAAGCTGACTTTTTACCAATGTAGAATATATCTACCACTACCAAATGAACCTTTCCAAGGGATAAATGGAAAACGATATCTTATCTACATGATACCAGATCACTCTTATGAACTAATTAATTTTGCCAAGTATTATGCAGAACATTGCATTTAACACTGCTGCACATCCCGTCTCAAGGTTTCCAGCCACAAATTTATGTCACAAGAGTGCTGGTTGTTCAGAAAGTTCAGTGAGAATCCAAGCTGAGATACCAGTTGCTTCTCAAAATCAGAACTACAAAGTCAAAAACAAAAAGTAATTTTACCTCCTCATCTTCAGCATCGGAATCTTCAAGCCCAGCAGCTGCAAGAGGATCCGCAACATTCTCTTCTGCTTCATCCTGATCATTCTGACTTGTAGGCTCCCTATAGTTCAAGTTTGCGTCTTCATCTTCCGGATACTCCTGATCATCCATCATGTCAGCTTCTGCTTCCTCTGTCTCATATCGCGTCTTAGAGCTCTTGTCCTTCTTTCTCCTCTTTCCCCCTTTTCTCCTCCTCCTCTCACTATTCCCACCTTCCTCATCGTCAAGATCTGACCTTTCCCTCCGCTTGGAACCAGGTGTACTGCTCTTCCATTGCTCCTGATGATACAAGGAATATGTACAACAAACCCAAATTTTGAGAGCATGTTTTATTGTCATAAATGACTAGCTAGTGTACTAAAATCAAAGAAGAACACTGTAAACTAAAACAGTAAACATCTATAAGCATCATTTTGCTCCCCATGCAATACTAAATAGATCAAAGTCCATTCCCACACTACAAGATTTATGGGTTTGCTTATGAACAGCCCATTAGGCATTGGCATGATAACGACCAACCCATTTGTCATGCATGACCCCATTTGTGGTGCAGTTCAAATCTGAAACCTTGGCAGCGTTTGACTTGATGATATGCGACCTATAGTGGTATATACCATTTCATTTGTAATTTATAAAGGCTTGTAAATTTATATATCTTTAGATTTTATATATGGTCTTGTATGGGCACCCACGAGCAAAACACATACACCCGGAAGTGACTGTATTATAGTGAACTGTGATGCCAAATAGCAGCAAATATAGCCTGTTCATATTAAATCACTTATGGTTAAAGTATTGTAACAATATAGTGTTTCACTTATTGATATGCAATCAAGAGCATCTTTCATGTGGCATTGCATTTAATGTCAACAGGCTCCTTTCTTCACCTTATTACAATATTACAAATAACTGACTTTAGAAAGGGTATAAATATGAGACTTCCATTCTTAATCATTTTATGTTTAAGGATTTTGCATACCTCTAATTCAGTGGTTGCTAATAAGAAAATATACTTTAGTTCATAAGACATAGTTGGCAATCCTTAGTTGGCAATCCTTACCTTTACACGCTGAAAATGTTCTTCCTGTTGCCTCACCCGCTTTAGCTCATCCTCTTGCTTTCTCCTCTCCAACTGTTTTCACATACAGTATGAGAGAAATTGCAATATATGGCTCAAAGAAATGTGTTCACACACAACAATCATAGATGTCCAGGGTCTAAAACAAGCAGACCTGAAATTTCCTATGTTCTTCAGCCTTACGACGAGCTTCCTCGGCCAATGCAACCTGCCGAGCAACTTCTTGTCTCTGCCGGATCTGCTGTTCTTCACGAATAGCTGCTTCAAGGTGAGGTTTGGCTGCATCAAGTACATTCTTGCAATACTCAACATGGGTGTCAATTTTCTTCTCATCAAACCCGTGAAAGTGAAGGTTGGAAGCAGCAGACAAATGACTAAACAGACGAACAGCATTTTCTAGCTCTGCAATTGTTGAGCGCACCTAATTGGATTCCAATGAAAAAGCTATGCATGAGTCAATAAAGAGAGACGCTATATTGCATTGAGTATGCTAAACGCTTTAGAGAAGTTTGATAAATGCCATGCTACTTCCAGCGTAAATGAGGGCAACTCAAACAAATGACTACATACGTTAATAGCCGCCTTAAATGACACTTATCAATGCAGTCATTACTCCAAAATGTCTTGGTGAGCGAAAAAATTATAGCAAAACAAGACTTCACACATATGCACACATGTAATAGCCACCTTATATGACAAATAGAGCCCATTGACATAAAACAACTGCATCGTAAGTAAGGTGATGCAACAAGTACAACTCTCTTCCAGGGTCTGCAATTTTCTCCATAGAGATTGATCATGTAGCCAGTAACATGTGTGTATAACACAGCCATCTTAATAGTAATTGTAACAGATTCCGCTATCTACGAGTATAACACATCATAAATAAGCATGATTCGACTATTTTTTTTTAACCAAGACCAGGTGAACAATAATGTATCTAAAATTCAACCCAAAAAGGCCAACCCACTATATGAGAGTCAAATGGCACATCCGCTCCATGGGAATAGGTTGTGGATTAGGTCATTGGTTCAAGCCCATGGGTAACCAATGTATTAAAAAATAATAATAATAAAATAAAAATTCCACTTCACCATTTGGCTTTTATATCCTTCTGATAAATCACACACCATGATCATTTTCTGACAATCTCAATCCACATTCTTCTTCTCAAAGCCCCTTCACCTCAGAACATGTTACCCCTGCTCACTGATGCATCACACAATCTCCCTTATCTCTTTTGCAATGTACACAATATCTAACTTCTCATGAAATCCTTCAGTTTTATATTCTGCCTTCCCACCCATCCTTCTAACCAAGTCCATTTACGCTGCACTTTTTCCCAATGGTCAATTTAACCGTTGTGACCTTATATTGGCACTACAAATTCCCATAATTGAATAGGTGCATGTCAATCACAGAACATTCCATACTCACTTCTCCACTTTAAACAGTGTCATCCTCACAAAAAAACATACAATCAATATGCTTATCACATTTCCTAATCAGATGAAAAGGTTTAAACAATTCTTATAGGACATTAGTGCCAAAGGCATCAATGCAAGTAAAGAAATGAAAAGCGTTCAATAAAAATTTAAATGGCACGAAAAACTTTGACAAATGGTTTTAACAAAAAACCTCATCAGCAGTCTTCTTTTCCTTTTGTAGTGTTGACGCTGAGAACTTCTGCATTGTAACGCCTGCATCAAACCTAAGTGTGTAATTTGAAGGTGTCAAGTGGATGGCTCTCAGTAAAGTTTTTTTGCAGTCTTGCCACTGTTCAGCTTCATAATGAGTACGAGCTAAATAGAGGAGAATTTGAGAGTCTGTGTTATGGTAAAACTTCCGCAAGCAATTTTGATACTGCAAGATAACACGTGTCATCAACGCAAGCAATAATGAGAAAGAAATTTAAATTTTCCTTCTTTGTGTGGAATGAAAAAATTATTCATCCAAAAAAATAAATAAATAAATAAATGAAAGATACATAAAGCATAAAATGAGATCAACTCACCATTTTCACAGCCAATGCAAAATTGCCTTGAGCAAAATAAACATGGGCCAAATTTATCCAAACATCTGGCATCTGGACAAAAATGTTTCCACTTGCAGCTTCTTGAACCTATGATAATCCCAAAATGAAAACGGCAAGTTTGAAATTTTATATTATATATGTCCCCAAAAAAACAGTAAAATATTTGGCATACCTGAGTGAAAATATCTTTAGAAACATCAAAGTGGCCTTTTTCTGCCAAGACCACTCCCGCACCATTGGCAGCATACAGATTAGCAGGATGCTGAAGCAGAACCTGTAGGTATTGATATAGAAAAGTACATCCTAAAGATCAGAATTCACTATTCATGACAGCAAAGCATTAAAAAAACATTGAGGATGAACTCTAAAAACATCAAGCTGAAGCATTAGATTAGAAAACAGTCTATTAAAACTAAATCCAGGCTAATGCATACAAGTCAATCAAATAAGTTGTTTAAAAAGATAGAGTGTCGGTTGACTAGTTGGAAAAGAATTTATTGTCAAAAGGTGGTAGGGTTACCCTTATTTAAAACACACTTTCCTACTTGCCCATATACTTCATGTCCCTCTCCCAGTGGGTGTTGCAAACTGTATTGAGAAGATCCAACGAGATTTCTTATGAGGTAGGCTGGGCGAAGGATTCAAATTTCACCTGGTAAATTGGTCCAAGGTTCGCTCTTCGATCATTGAAGGAGGTTTGGGGGTCTAGTACTTGATGTTGTTCAATCGTGCTCTCTTAGGTAAATGACTATAGCACTATGGCCATGAGAGAGACTCGGTCGAGAGTTGTGGTGAACTCCAAATTTGGCAATTCGTGGGATGGGTGGCATTCTAATGAGCCTCTTAAGGCACATGGGTGGGGTCATGGAAAAATATTAGGAGTAGGGTAAGTTTTCCAGTCATACCAAATTTGAGGTGGGGAATGAATCCAAGGTCAGTTTCTGGCATGATATATGGTGTGGAGACAGGACCCTAAAGGAAGGCTTTCCAGTTTTATGTAGTATCGCTTGCGCGAAAGATGCATTGGTAGTGGGCTCACTTGGAGATTTATGGTAGTTCCAAGGAGTGGAACGTAAGCTTTGCTAGAGTGGCTCATGATTCGGATGTAGATGTCTTCACGTTGTTATATAGTTTGTTGTATTCAGCTAGAGAGGCGGGAAGGTGAAGATAAGATTTGGTGGGCCTCTTCCAAAGAGAGTTGTTCAATATTAGATCCTTCTATAGTATCCTGGGTCGTAGTGAAGGCTCTCCTTTACCTTGGAAAATTATTTGGCGAACTAAGGCTCCCTTGAAGGTGGCTTTTTTTGTTTGGTTGGCGGCCCTAGAAAAGATCCTTACCATGGACAACCTTAGAAAGCAACGGTCCATTGGTGTTGTATGTGAAAGAAGAATGAGGAGTCCGTGCACAATCTTCTTCTCCATTGTGAGGTTGCTTGCGCCTTATGGAATGCCTTTTTCAGCCGCTCCGGGTTATCTTGGGTTATTCCTAGACGAGTTGTTGATTTGCTTATTGGTGGATTGCTGGTAGCACTCGAAGTGTCGTTCATCTTGTGGAGTATTTGGAGGGAAGGGAATGATAGGAGTTTTGAGGAGTTTGAGAGGACGTTAAAGGAGCTTATATCTTTTTTCTTCTATACTCTTTTATCTTTGGACAAGGGCTTTTGTAGCCCCTTTTGTGCTTAGTTTTCATAATTTTCTTGTTCTTTTTTCTCCTTCTAGTTAGGTGCTTTCTTTTGTATATTTCCTATGTATCTAAAGATGCCTTACGCTTTTTATATACATCTTGATTACTTGATTAAAAAAAAAAATTAGGATGAATGATAATAAAGAACATTGATCCAAATATGCTGCTTAAAAAGTTTGTAATAAAGAACATCATTGTATTTCTGTTTTACCCTTTTTTCTATGTTCTTTTCTTTCTTTTCTTTTTTACCCTGTGCTTACTATCATTTCCTTTATCTCCCTCTCTCTTCATGAAATAAGAAGAAAATATTTGCTTGATCTCATTTGTGAGTTGAGATAAATAAATATTTCAGTCTTCTCATTCCATGTGTATTTAACCGCTAAAGCACCATATATTTACCAATCTGCACTCTTTTGTAATTTCTAAATTTTCTTCTATGCTTTTAACATTTTCATTTTTTTTTTTTTTTTTTTTTTTTCATTTTTCATTGCTAAGTTACATATGGACCCAATGGGTTTTGAACCCACAATCACACCCTCCACCCCAATCCTTTAGGGAGAAGAAGGTGCTATTTGTGCTAAAATCCATTGTCTATAATTTCTGTTTTCTTTTCAATTGAACATACCACATCACCCAACCAATGATAAGTGATACAATCAGCACTACCAACAATTTAGTTATACAATCTAACAACTTCACTCTGGAACCACCATTGACCAAGTGCAAAAATTACTAATGGAAATTTCACAATCACATTATACACTAAGAAGGAGGCACTCAAAGGGAACTAATAAGGAATGACTAAAGAAACATTGCAAAGAGTGGCACTCAAAAGAAACAAGGAAAAACAGAAAAATCATACTCTTGTATAGAGTTCCTTGGCTTTTTCCAAATGGGTAGCTTCCAACTTGGGATTTCTTTTCTCATTGCGAATTGCAGCAAAGTAGTTCCAGTTTCCCTTGCCAATGTGAAACAAGCATATGAGATGAGAATGGTGTAATAATGATGATAATGGAAATGATAATGTATATAACAAGAATAGAAAACACAATCAGAATACTAACAACCATTTTCATTAAAGTTATAAGATGCATATATGGTTAAAAACAAGGTCCCCTAGGAATGCACTTTGTCAAGGTCTTGAAAAATTTTAAGAGAATGCTTAATGAAGTAATACAAGAAATCTGATGACAATAAAAGCATGCAAGGTGAACAATATACAAACCAGAGAAAGAGTGGCATAGGAATCCTTCCCATCAGTTGCATCACTAGCAGCCCGGAAGGTTTCTTTTGCCTTAACCCAGTCATCATTTTTCAACTCCAATTCACCAAGCATAGACAACGCATTGGGGCATTTGTCATTCACCTTCAAAGCATCGTGAACCTATGGAAAGGCATCATTATATGAAAATATATACATATATCAAAAAGGTTTATACATAACTAAGAAATAGAAGCAGGGGTGTTGTAGGGGTTACAAGTTAACAACCAGTTCAATGCTTAATTGAATATTGTTTCGTGCTTTTGCAATGGAAGCGAGTCTCAGATAAGCATCTATGTACTCTGGAAACTGCAAAGAACGAATAAAGGAGTTAAGCAAAACCCACAAAATGAAATAGTAGAAGAAAATGTCGTGAAACATTAGACAAATATTAAAGGAAGCATTTGAAAAAAACCATAAAGCATAAAATAAAATAAAATAAAAAAAGGATGAAAATAATGGACCACATTAAAGAAGGCAAAAGTGAAATATTCATGATGAAAACATTCTGTAATTACAATTTGTTTTCAGTATATGCGTACACTACAACATATTTACCACAAGGCCTTCCCAACCACAAGGGGCTCCTAAAAAATCAGCTCTAATGTGCTCTTACTCTAGAGTTGTGGTCACATGAGTGTGGTTGAGCAAAGCATAGCTAATTACAGCACCTTTTTTCATCTAAAAAACGATGGTCCAGGTCAATTCAGAAAAAAATTGGCTGATCCAACTACTAGGAGAAGGACAACTCGAATGTATTGCGATTAAATGAAATCTTTTTGAAGAAGGAAAAAAGAACCACCTGATATGTACCAACTTGAAAATTTTTGATGGCATACTACAAAAAAAATTCTCCAAATCAACAGAGTATTTATATATATTGAGATGTATATGTACATTGGTCCTGTTCGATGAGTAGTCACAAAGAACCAAGCACTCTCATGAAGATCTTGACTAATTGCTATACATGAGGTTCTAGTAACAAATTAGTGGTATTTTAGGTATAAAACAGAATAGTCGAGATTCAAGTATGCATGCACGCAAACAGAAACACCACACACCTTAAACAAGATTAGACGGTACATGATGCTTGCAGTTTCGGGGTTATATAACTGCTCTTGTAATCTAGCAAGATTAAATAGCGGTGTGATTTTATTCCAGGGTAGTTCCACATGGCGACCACTTTCCTCGAGTTGTTGAAATAATCGCAAATCCTTGTATTGAATAATAGAGTCACTAGCATCAATCTCTTGGAAGTTCTCTTTACCCTCAATGAAAGAAAGCCAAATTCCATCGCCTAGAGCCTCCTTGAAACTTTGTTCAGCAAGCTAGCAAATAAGAAGACAACAGAGCTATTTGCTGATTGCACCAATACATTTACTATCCAAGGAAAAGGATAAAAAAAATAAAAAATAAAAAATAAATAAAATAAAGGTCTTAACCCGCATAATAACGATGAAAGTGCAAATTGTGAACAGCACTATAAAAAGATTCTTCAACAAAACCAATTGCAATTACTCATCCAATCTTCAAGGAAATGCACAAACCTCAAACTCTCCCCTTTCAAAATGAAGAACTCCAATATTATTGAGCAATTCAACTGGTACTTCTTCACCTCCCTTTTTCAAAAGACCACGTGCCTGTAACATTAATTTAAGTCTAAATTATGCAAGAAATTTTCCAGAACTTAATGAGACACAATGTTCCCTTTAATACAAGGAATTAACACTTGATTTCCCCAAAAGAGTAACAAATAGGAAGCCCTTACAGTTTTGAAGGCATCCAGAGCCGCCCCTGCATCAGACGAAATTAACAAGTCCCCCAGCTCAACAAAGGCCTATATCATAGTTAGATGAATGTTAACATGTGAATCTAGAAGGTAAGATAAGACAAAGCCAACTGAATTAACTTTGGTTATTTGTACTCGAAAGCATGCAACTTGGAGGATGTAGTAACTTACAGTAAAAACAAAAGAAGAGGTACAGAGAACGCCCTATACAATCTTACAAATAGAAAGTTTAACTATTTTTCATTTTTGAAAGAGGCATGTTACACAACAATCTTTTTTTATCAAATTTAATAGATCAACCATTAGATTTGTGGATTCCACGCAAATTCAAAATGTGGATTCATCCCTTCACTACGAAGATGATTGAAAAATAATGAATTCTATCATTTCTCCTTTTAAAATAATGACATATTGGCTATTCCTGTAGCCAAAAGCACATATACCTTTTATACATTCTTTCAGAAAATAAAGCTGGACTCCTCCATATGTCCAAACAAATGTAAGATACAAGTAACATGGATGCCATGTGGACATAGGTGCAACAAACCAGTCCTTAGTAAGGAGACTAGTTCTATAAAATATCAAAAAATTATAGATAACAAGATCTATTACCTGGGAATCACGTGGGTCAATTTTCGTAGCCTTCCTCATAAATTCTTGGGCCTTCTCAGTCTGGCCTAGCTGAACATATATGTGCCCAAGAGCCTAAAGCAAAAGAGAAACATCAATTCAACATGAATCATAATAACAACATTGGAGGACTAAAATAGATCTCTGATTGCTTTAGACTTAAAATACTTTGCATCTAAAATATCTCAGAAGATATTTGCAGTAAAATTGATTAATTTTCTTGCAATTTTCTTGCTTGGCATACACGGAAATAATCTACATATTTTGTTATATGAGGTGGTGGCATTGGTAGCTAGTGATGGTGAGACTGCTTGTAATACCATGAAAAGTTAAGTCTCACATTAGATGGGGGGATTATGATGGTGTTACATGAGAGTCAAGTCCCACATTGGTTCCTTATTACGTGAAATTGAACTATATAAGTAATTCCAAAAAGCTTCCATTGTAAGTTTGACTAGTCCTTTTGGGGTATAACGTAGATGTGGCTAATGTTTCTCCAGATCGTGACAAATGGTATTAGAATAATCTAGTGGTACAATGCGACATCTGGGCACTACATAGTCACATGGGCTTTAACGAGGATGTCAGAGATTTGAGTGCAGAAAATTGTGATACCCTGGAAAGTAAAGTCCTACATTGGTGGATAGATTGTAATGGTGTTACATTGGGTGCCAAAAACCCACCTTAGTTCCTTACTAGGTCAAACTGTACTATATAAGTAATTCCAGGTAATTTTAATTATAACTTTGACTAGTCTTTTTCAGGTATAACACAGACGTGGCTAACACTTCCCTGAGTCATGACATTGTTAGCAAAGGCAATTGGCAACAATATAGAAAGACACGGAAAATATTTTCAGGCAAGCTCTATTCGCAAGAACAAGCCTAAAGATCATGAAACAACCATGCCAATACACTTTCATTTAACTCACTTACTTTCATTGTCTCGCAATTATCAGGGTAAATCTCCAAAACCTTTTCGAAGTTCGATTGTGCACTTCTAAAATCTCCCAACTTCAATTGTACTTGTCCCAAACCTATCATTAAATTGCCAACGTAATAAAAAAGGTGAACAAGAGGCAACAACCCAACAGAAAATCAACATGAAACCCAGTTATAACAATTCTGCAAAAAATGCTTCCACTTGAGTACTATATTGAACAGTATAGTGGTCATTGCAATTTGTGTGTTTGAGTAGTGGTAAATAAAACGCAAATGCATTTGAACCATTAAATATGTATCCATGCAATTCTATGAACACAATTAAGCATGCTTCTAGTTGCAAATACATCAGCATTTCTCCAATCTATTACAAACATTTAATAATAATAATAATAATAAATTAGCTCAACACAGAAAAGTCTTAATTCAAACTACTTGGAGTTGGCTGCAGGAATCTTTTTTGGCCAATCTACCCAATCCAAGACAATTCAATATGTAAATTTTTTATGACCATGTTGTTACTCAATACTTTGACTTGTGTCATTTTCCGTCTCCCCTTAACCCTTTTCACTCATTCCATGCAGATCAAATAATAAATGAAGATAACAACAATGACAAAAACAAAAAAGAGCCAACAAAATGTAGGAATTACCTCCCAAACAAAACATCCAGAAATTATGCTATAGAGGAATTTTAAAACTAAAGCATGATAATATTACAACATATAAAAATGCTTATAAATGGCTTGAAACCACAATGATATGACAATAGCATACAGTTACTGACCATAATAAGGAAAAATAAACTCGTATGGCTTATTGATTTCCTTCACAGATGCCATGTAGTACAGCCCAGCTTTTTCATAGTCCCCCTACAGTTCATATACAAAACATCATAGTCAGAAAGACCACAGAGGACAGTAAAATAAGCTGATTAATCAAAATATTTAATTTCAGACCTACGCTTAACAACTGGAAAAGAGGGGAAAGAATGAAAGTCAAGGAAAGAGAGAGGGAACTTCTTAGTAGTCAAGGTAGGTCACCGGGTAATCAAGCAGCTAAAGAAGTGGTTCTCAATACATGATAGATAAGGATGGTTAAATACAAAAAGGAGATAAAGAATCACTTAAACAAGCAAAACAGTTTGCTTTATGTCCCATCTCTTTCCACCTTTTTCTTTTAATTTAATAAGTAAAAACTTTACAAACCTCAATAAAATGATTTCAAGAAAAAAAGGTGTTGTTCCCAACCTTGCTATGATAAGACCGTGCTAAATTGTAGTAAGAATGTGACTTTGTCGGTCCATGATTGGTAACAGCAAGTGCAGTTTCAGTCAGTTGCTCAACTAGAAAATGTTGACCAGTGAAGAAGAAGTGATTTGCTAGATAATTCAGCGCCATTGCAAAGAAAGGGTATATCTCAAAAGCTCTTTGCATTTTTTCCATTCCTTTCCTAATTCCAATAGCTGTGGATATAATATAGGGCAACTGAATTAGTCAATTCAAAATGAGAAACTAGTGTAGACTGCTAGACAATGACCAAACCATATCTGTCATAAGGAAAACAATATTTGCTGAAATAGCTTACCTTCATTTGTATGTAAATCCATAATTGCAAGTGCCACAAGAGCCTCAACATTTTCTGGATCTAACTGAACATATATAATCAAGAAACATATAAAGATAACAGAATTAGTGAAAACTTGCAGCATGTGCAGTAGGTTTTTATATAATCAATTCATTTATATATCAAAGACAAAAACTTGCCTGTAAAACCCTCTCAAATGCCTGCCGAGCTTTATCAAATTGACCTAACTTGTAGCGACAGAGACCTATGCCAAGTCTTACAGCTGCAGGACAATTGGGATGCACTTGCAAGGCCCTCTTACAAGAGTTCAAAAATTACAAGTCAAAAGCAACATCTAACTCATGTACATGGCTGAGAACATATCTCCAAATACCACTAATATAATGTCATGAAGAGGGCCAGTGATGACCCCTGCCAATTTGTGTGTATCTGTGTATGTATATATGCACATCTCCTTGTGTGTTGCATGTGTATATGTATGTTTGTAACTATGTACATATGCATATATCTTCATGTGCATATATGTATCCATGCGCGTACTTAAAATCAAAGCCTGTTGAGAAGGTGCACATTGCTTCCCACTGGAAATATAAAATGAAAATAACAAACCTTGTACAACTCCAAAGACTCGCTGTAGCGTCCACGATTGAACTCAACGCAGGCCTGCAAACATCCCAGGCTAGTTATTTACAAAAACATATGAAGCCATGCCCCAATTCAGTCTCCAGGCTGACCAGGTCCTTCCTTATAAATATTTGAAGAAACAACCAACCCAATGGCGTAGCCAGAGGGGGCAAGAAAGTTCCCCTGCCATCCAATTCCCCCAGGGGGAAAGGAAAAAAAGGGCAAGCTCTGCCATTGCGCCAACACATTTTTCTCATTTCAATTTTAAACTCATCTTTTTTGCTAGTGACAGTCCCATGCTCACACATAAACCCCTCAATTACACCAGATGTGGAGAGGTATGGTACATACTATGTCTATACTCAAGTCAAGCAAGCCTCAAGTCCAACTAACTAGATTAGCTATACGTTATGCCTGTAATTGATATCTTTTTAAAGAATTATTCAAAAGTAAATAAATTCCTAGACATACTAAAATGGTGTAAAGAAAATTGAACTACGTACCAACCACAAGCAATAAAGATAAGGTTTGTTGAGCAAAGTTTGAATCACATGCATTATAACATTCCAAGTTAGGAAAAAAGTTAAAGATTTGTATGAGGGAAAAAAACTTTCAATGCATGGAAACAAAAAAAATTTCAGTTGACCAACAATTGGTCAATAGAGGACAATACAGTTACAAAATTGCAGTTGAGGGCAGTTTCCAAATTATTAATCATATCTTCACTTAGGTGATCCTCAAATGTTCAAATAATTAAGGAATAGCATAATTACTCTTTCCATGCAGAAGATTTGACATACCTGACCCAGAAGAGCTGGAACATTATCACGATCTCCATCTAATACGATCTTAAAAGCAGCAGATGCCTGCTCTACATCACCCTTGGCCAGTAAAAGCTGACCTGTAAGCAGCACATATGTACTGAATTTTTAAGTATTCCTGCAGTGATTAATCTACAACATGTCTCACTCTTTTAGTGATAAGCAACATACCACCATACACGATAGTTTTAAGAATTGAGATCCCGAGACAATCATTCAAGAATGGTAAGTTACAGATGAAATGAATCCTACAAAGGAATTATTTACATTTCATAGTTCATATACACCATGAAACTTCCTGATCACAGTCTAATTTGAAGCATGAATATAAATTTAGTGAAGAAAGTCAGTGATGGTGGAGAAGACAAGGCAAGACAAGACCATTGTATTTAAAAAAGAGGTTCCCACCAAACAGAACGAATAAGGCTATTCAATAAACACATGCATTTTAGATGCCCATATATACATCAACTATTAGCTTTGTTCTAAGAGTTCATACATAACACGTTTTCCAATCCCAAGTCCAGTCCAAGATGATATCCAGGGCCAGCCAATTGAATCTTTCCTATTCGATAGCACAAAGAAGCTCCAAACATTCACCTTTTCCAACCCAAGTAGAAGGTTCGTGCATGTCAATCCTAGATGCTTTGTTATAGTATTGAGTAGCGAGAATGAAATGATCCTCCTTTTCCCTTTGTTTTGTCTCGATTTTCCCAAGGTAGCTATAATAAGCTCCTAAAGCATTTAAGATGGCAATCCTCTCATATCTAACATCGGAATAATACTCATCAATTTCTGCACCAAAAAAAAAAAAACACGACGTCATAAACCCAACAGAGTTTCCTACCAATTCATGCCAGGCCCTTATCTTGTGAGGAAATTAGAAGATTGAACTACACCAACAATATAAACGAAAACGAAGACAAAAACAAAAACAAAAATAAAAAGAGTTACCAGGGCCTGACCCTTCCTCCAAAATTTGTCTGAATTGTTCAACTTTTCCTTGCTTGAAGTACTCCCTCTGCAACATAGCAATAATTGAACAATATACAAACATACATACACACACACACACACACACACACACACATATATATATACACACACGCACACAATATTAAGAAATTCCTGTGGCAGTCATACTAGTAATCCATTTATGCATGCATTACCACTCACTCATTGTTGAAGCATGTTCACTGATCAAGATCAACGGTATAGTGGAGTTTTTCCAATGAGTAGCTCACGCGCTAAGTAAGACTATACGGTTCGGGCTGAATTCGGGTAATCGAGCTAATTCGACTAAATACTACGTCGTTTACTACGTGAATTCAGCACAACTGTACTCTAACTTGTGCCATGAATTGAATTTTAAAAATAATTAATTAATTAATTTTTTTAAAAAAAAAGTGCAACCATAATCGCAACAATTCGTGGAAAAACAATAAGAAAATAAAAATCAACAAATAGAACGAACCGCGATGATTAGCCAGAGATCGAGCGGGGCTTGCTCGGCCTTGAGGATGTCGAGGATATCGGCCGCGTCGCGAGGGAGCTGATCGAGCGCGACCCTGACCTCCTCCTCTGAGTTCTGCACCGGTATGTACAAGCATGCCATTGGCCTCGAATGCCTGTGACTGTTTGGGATGCGCCTATAGTTAGGGCTTGCGAAAACCCTCCCTAGCACTCTGCTTAAGCTCTCACTGGTTTTCTCTGGGTTCGTACTTCGTAAGGACTAAAGGAGGAGAAACCTATTGCAACCAGGAAGGGAGTTTGCGTCACAAACAGAGTTTCTTGTTCCGTTGGAGGATTCGTTAGCAAATTTACTCTTTTGTGGACAATTTTATAAAGGAGCAAATTACTAGTTTAGTCCCTATGTTTTGCAGTTGTACTAAATTAACCCCTGAGATATTAAAAATTTAAAAGCACCAAATTGATGCTTGGATTAGCTATTTTATGTAAAGAGTAATGTTATTAGCTTTTTTTTTTTATTATTAGTAGTAATGTTATTAGTCCTTCACTAGTTCAAATTCCCTCTTCCCCTCTTATGTGGACATGTCATAAATTTTTTTTTTTTTTTTTTTGACATGTCTGCACAAGAGGGAGAGAGGAAAATTCGAACTAGTGACCTCCACTTCATTAAGTGTGGTCCTAGCCGATTGAGCTACCTCTTTGAGACAGTTCTAATGTTATTAATTGCTACTATATAATCGCCATAAAATTTAATGATATAATTGTCAAAATTAGTCTTTGAATTATTATTAATTAAAAAATAAATGTTAATTTTTACTACTATATCATCCTATTTGTATAATAGTCTTATTACATATCCCTAAATAACATTATTCTTATGTAAAATGATCAATATGCTCAATTGTTTGACCAAATCTGTTAAATACACACGTGAATGTATGTCACAATTAATTAGTGGTAGTCATATGACATGGTAGGTAGACGAAGAAGTGTGATTTCAAAAATTACAATTGAGTTTTTGAAATTATTACTTTTAAAAATCATATAGGTGTTTGATAAAATAAAATAAGTAAATATCGAGCCAAATATTGTTTTAAGCGAAATTGTGATTTTGGTTTGAATTCGCACTTTTTTCAAATAAGCACTCTTAATCAGCTTATAGAAATCGCGGATTTTTCCATAATTTTAAAATTTGCGTTTTTAAAATCGCAATTTCAAACACTCAAAAATTGCGATTTGGTTTTAAAATGTAAATTATTTTTTAGGGTAAATGTATAATAAGTCCTTGAGTTAACCCTCCCTAAGTTTTTTTCTTTCAAAAATTTAGTCCCTGGATCAATTTAAATGACAATAAAATTCCTGCTGTCAAAAATTTTTAACAGCCGTTAGGGCTATTCAAAACGCATCATTTTACCTGATTAACATATTAAATTTTTATTAATTTAATTAAAAACAAAATTGAAGGGTAGCTAGGGGTGACAGACCACCCAACCCCTATGGGGTCCGCAAGCCACCCCACCCCCAGGGGGGATTTGGGGTGGCCTCCTCCACCCATGGGGTGGCTCGCCGCCACCCCATGGGGGGGTTTGAGGGCCACCCCAAACCCCCTGAGGGTGGCCACAAGCCAGCCAGCCACCCCGGGGGGAAACCACCCATGGGGTTAAAGGTGGCAAAATGGGTACTCATACACGACCCGATTACGATCCCGCGGGTACTCGTTACACGATTAGCCTATATCCAGACACGACCCGTTTAGCTAAACGGGTAATCGGGTTTGACACGAAAATAACCGGGTAACCCGACACGACCCGTTTTACCCGTTTAAAATAACCGGGTCTAATTGTGTAGACACGACCCGACCCGACCCGACATGACCCGATTACCCTCAACTATAAATTTTTTTTTAAAAAAAAATAAAAATTCAAAATTGTAATAATAATACTGATACATCAATATAGTCAAATGCAAAAAATTGAGTTATAAGAGATTAAAGGCTTTAATAAAGGATAAGAAAAAAAAAAAAAAAAGGAAAGTGATCGTAATTGACAAATTGTACTCCAAAATAAATTATTAAACTCATAATTTCATATAAACTTAAAAATTAAAAGTTAAAACAAGTAAGTTCATTTATTAAAATAGTTCACTTATAATTTAGTCCCGGGTAAATGAAGACAACACGCAGCGTGTAAAAATTTTTCTTTTAATTAAAAAAAAAAAATGCACAGGCGTGCTATGCACGCCGTGTGCTCTCAATCATCACCCTTTAGTCCCACATGTAACAAAAGTGTTAAAAAATTAATTTAAACAATGAAAATCGCAGTTTCTTGTCAGCTTGATGAATAGAATTACTCCTTTGGAGTTTTCTTGTTGGCTTTCTCTTTTGTTGGTAATTACGTACTTAAGTCCTTTTAAGTTTGATATATATGCATCTCTTTGGGCACAAATGGCCTTAAGAGTACGGAAAATCTTCTCACAGTAGTACTTAACTGGTTATTAGATCTGCTTGTGGATTGAGTGCCAATAATAATATTTCCAAAAATTTCTTCAGACAAAAGGTAGAGAAAACAATTAAAGAAAAAGAAAAAAAGAGTGATAATTTTGGTAGAAGAGAAATTGAATCAAATAGAATCTGCTTTACCAATTAAATTGGAAACTTCTACTTCCACATGTGTGATTGAAAAAAGAGAAAAGAGAAAACTTGCATACATACATGTACCATAATGTAACCATAGCCCGTAGGCATGTTTTGTAAATCTTGCTACATGGATTTAATTACCATTATTGTATAAATTGTCAATAAA
>NC_081551.1:21642048-21642492 GCF_901000735.1 Corylus avellana | reverse complement strand
TGGCGGGTCGACCCGCCAGCCCCGGATACTGAAAAAAGAAGGAAAAAAAAACCGGGTCTAGCGGGTCGACCCGCCAGACCCGGATACTAAAAAAAGAAAGAAAAAGCAGGGTCTGACGGGTCGACCCGACAGACCCGGATACTGTGCGTGCCTAACGGGTCGACCAGCCAGACCCGCACAGTAATCATGTATGACGGATCGACCCGCCAGACCCGCCGGGCCGACCCGCCAGACACGAAATTTTCGGGTCTTAATCGGGTAGACCCGATTACGACCCGAACCCGATTAGCCTAAACCCAATACATGTTTTTTCGTGTCGTGTTCGTATCGGATTCGCGGGTCGTGTCAAAATTGCCGGCCCTACATGGGGTGGCTTGCAGGGGTGAGCCACCCCATAGAGGTTGGGTGGTAGTCAGGGGTGACAGCCTTCAATTTTATTTTATT
>NC_081551.1:21634458-21641948 GCF_901000735.1 Corylus avellana | reverse complement strand
CATCGGAATAATACTCATCAATTTCTGCACCAAAAAAAAAAAAAACACGACGTCATAAACCCAACAGAGTTTCCTACCAATTCATGCCAGGCCCTTATCTTGTGAGGAAATTAGAAGATTGAACTACACCAACAATATAAACGAAAACGAAGACAAAAACAAAAACAAAAATAAAAAGAGTTACCAGGGCCTGACCCTTCCTCCAAAATTTGTCTGAATTGTTCAACTTTTCCTTGCTTGAAGTACTCCCTCTGCAACATAGCAATAATTGAACAATATACAAACATACATACACACACACACACACACACACACATATATATATACACACACGCACACACTATTAAGAAATTCCTGTGGCAGTCATACTAGTAATCCATTTATGCATGCATTACCACTCACTCATTGTTGAAGCATGTTCACTGATCAAGATCAACGGTATAGTGGAGTTTTTCCAATGAGTAGCTCACGCGCTAAGTAAAACTATACGGTTCGGGCTGAATTCGGGTAATCGAGCTAATTCGACTAAATACTACGTCGTTTACTACGTGAATTCAGCACAACTGTACTCTAACTTGTGCCATGAATTGAATTTTTAAAAAAATTAATTAATTAATTTTTTTTTAAAAAAAAAGTGCAACCATAATCGCAACAATTCGTGGAAAAACAATAAGAAAATAAAAATCAACAAATAGAACGAACCGCGATGATTAGCCAGAGATCGAGCGGGGCTTGCTCGGCCTTGAGGATGTCGAGGATATCGGCCGCGTCGCGAGGGAGCTGATCGAGCGCGACCCTGACCTCCTCCTCTGAGTTCTGCACCGGTATGTACAAGCATGCCATTGGCCTCGAATGCCTGTGACTGTTTGGGATGCGCCTATAGTTAGGGCTTGCGAAAACCCTCCCTAGCACTCTGCTTAAGCTCTCACTGGTTTTCTCTGGGTTCGTACTTCGTAAGGACTAAAGGAGGAGAAACCTATTGCAACCAGGAAGGGAGTTTGCGTCACAAACAGAGTTTCTTGTTCCGTTGGAGGATTCGTTAGCAAATTTACTCTTTTGTGGACAATTTTATAAAGGAACAAATTACTAGTTTAGTCCCTATGTTTTGCAGTTGTACTAAATTAACCCCTGAGATATTAAAAGCACCAAATTGATGCTTGGATTAGCTATTTTATGTAAAGAGTAATGTTATTAGCTTTTTTTTTTTTATTAGTAGTAATGTTATTAGTCTTTAAGGGGTAGTTCAATCGATTGGGGACCACGTATTATGAAGCGAAGGTCACTAGTTCGAATCCATTAATTGCTACTATATAATCGTCATACAATTTAATGATATAATTGTCAAAATTAGTCTTTGAATTATTATTAATTAAAAAAAAAATGTTAATTTTTACTATTATATCATCCTATTTGTATAACATTCATATTACATCTCACTAAATAACATTATTCTTATGTAAAATTATCAATATGCTCAATTGTTTGACCAAATCTGTTAAATACACACGTGAATGTATGTCACAATTAATTATTGGTTGTCATATGACATGGTAGGTAGATGAATAAGTGCAATTTCAATAAGTGCGATTTTAAAAATTACGCTTTTAAAATTACTACTTTTTAAAATCATATAGGCGTTATTCTTATGTAAAATGATCAATATGCTCAATTGTTTGACCAAATCTGTTAAATACACACGTGAATGTATGTCACAATTAATTATTGGTTGTCATATGACATGGTAGGTAGATGAATAAGTGCAATTTCAATAAGTGCGATTTTAAAAAATGCGTTTTTAAAAATTGCGTTTTTAAAATTACTACTTTTTAAAATCATATAGGCGTTTGATAAAACATGTTAATAAATATTTTTTTTATCAATTGAGTATTTTGATAACATTAGCATATAATTGCGGTTTCATGGCCAAATAAGTAAATATTGCGCCAAATATTGTTTTAAGCGAAATTGTGATTTTGGTTTAAATTCGCACTTTTTCAAATAAGTACCCCCTAATCAGCTTATAGAAATCACGAATTTTTCCACAATTTTAAAATTTGCGTTTTTCAAATCGCAATTTCAAACACTCCAAAATTGCGATTTGGTTTAAAAACGCAGATTATTTTTTAGGGTAAATATATAATAAGTTTATGAGTTAACCCTTCAAAATTTAAATCTCCCTAAGTTTTTTTCTTTCGAAAATTTAGTTTATGAGTCAATTGAAATAACAATAAAATCCCTGCAGTCAAAATTTGTTAACAGCCGTTAGGGCCACTTAAAACGCACCGTTTTACCGGATTAAAATATTAAATTTTTATTAATTTAATTTAAAAATTAAATCTAAAAAAAAATTAAAAAAAAAATAAAAAATAAAAAAATTAAAGTATACAAGAGCTGCCACTACACCAACCCCTATGAGGCCCAAGTAGTTACCCCACCATCGGTGGCTTGCGCCACCTGGGATTTAAGGGCCTCTCCACCCATGGTGGTTATCGAAGCCACCCAAACCCTGGTGGTTTCAAGCCACCCCATAGAGGTTGGGTGGTAGCTAGGGGTGACAGCCTTCAAATTTTTTTTTTTTTTTAAAAAAAAAATTTCGACTTAATTTTTTAAATTAAATTAATATTTTAATTATGTAAAACAGTGTGTTTTGAGTTGTCCTAACGGTTGTTAAAAAATCTTGACGGCAAGGATTTTATTGTCATTTTAATTGACTCAGGAACTAAATTTTCGAAAAAAAAAAAACTTAAGGAGATTTAAATTTTGGAGGATTGATTCAGGAACTTATTATACATTTTTCTTATTTTTTTTAAAATGCATTCCCAAACGGACCTTAAGTTTATTATAAATTTATAACTTTACCCTTAAATAAAAAAAAGCTGACACATATATAAAATTTTAATTTTTTTTATTAATTTAAATATAAAAAAACAAATAAATAGAAGGGGTGCCCAAGGTGGCCGCAAGCACCCCAAACCACTCATGGTTCGCGGCCACCCCAAACTAAACTACCCATTTTATTTTTTATTTTTTATTATTTTTAGATTTAAATTATAAAATTAAATTAATAAAAATTTAATATTTTACTTGTGACAAACAATGCTGCTTTATTGGACTCTGAACTCATGGTGTTTAAAAAAAATTTGATGGTATGAATTTTATTATTATTTCGATTGACCCAGTAAATTTTCGAAAAAAAACAAAAAAATTAAAAAATTTTAAATTTTGGAAGATTGATTCAAGAAATTATTATACATTTTCCCATTGATTATTATCAAAATGTTATTTCAATCATAGCATTGAATATTGATGGACTTAAAAAAATGGATTTTTTTTTATATGTTTGTATGTGAGAGGATAAGAAGTCTAGTGACCTCCGCTTTATTATGCGTGATTCCAGTCAATTGAACTACTTATTTTATATATATATATATATATATATATATTGTCACGACTCACGAGGCAGAAAAGTATTTTTAAAAGTGTATTACGATGTGATTCATATTTAGGAAAATGTTTTTGTATGGAGAGCAAATTGAGCAATGAATTGAGAAAAACCTCGCCTGCGACGTCACAGGGACCTGGTCTTGTTCTTCCGTGAGCTCTCTCAGGAACCTCTGTGTGTCAGTCAGAGTCTCCACAAGACGAAGATGACACTCAAATGGTAAAAATAACGAAACAAAAAAAAAATTGTTTTTCTTTCAAGCTCGAGAAAATTTTATTTTTGAAAGAAAAAAAAAAAAAATTGAAAATCAAAATTTTTTCTGTAGGGTTTTGCACTGGCAGCCAAACGCAGGAAGCACTGTGAACAGTCAAATCCTGAGCGAAGTCTCGCAGTGCGTCGAGAGCATCAATGGCGTCAAAGAAGGCCGCTGGAGAGCCACCCTCACCTTCTACAAACCCCACACCCGAGGTCATTTTTCATTCTTACTCCCTCAAAACACTTTTTTTTTTTTTTTTTTTTAATCTTTCGAATTTGTCATTTTGTGGAATTTGTATACATGATTTGTGTGAAAATTTGTACAACAATTGACTTTTACCAGAACAGTCAATGGCGGTCGATTTCCCGCGCGATTTTCTAGGGATTTCACTGCCGGAGCAGCCGAACAAGTACTACTTCATAATCCGAGGGCAGCGCATTGTGCTCGAGGCGGACTCGTCGATTCAGACTCTCATGGAGAAGCTTCAGTCTTACAAGACCCGTGTCGCGCTTCATTTCGATGTTAAGAGATTTCCAATTTGTTTTTTTGTTTTGTTTTTTTTTTGTGTGTGTGTGTGTGTGTGTTTGATGGCTTATTGGGTTATATGGGTTATATGTTTGTGATTGATGTGTAGGGCTTTCAGTACCAACTGGGTGACTTTCAGCTGAGAGTGGGAAAAGTTGTTCCTACTCACTCCGAGAATTTGAGAGGGATAGTCATGGAGGTATTGAATCAATTTCGTGTTACATTTCCAACTGGAGTAAATTTTGAATTTTGTTTTATCTCAGGGAAGTTTGGTGGGGTGTATTTGATTAAGATGCATTAGGGTTTTGAATGATGAAATTTCTTTTATGTTTGGAAATTTATGGAGTTTGTTGATGTGGAAAGTGCATTTTGACTTGATTTCAATGCTTATGTAAAGAGAGATTTAGGGTTAGGACATCCAGATATCGTGTTTCAGGCTCTTCTCACTTTCAGCACATGGAAAGGAAATGTGAGGCTGTGTCAAGTAGTGTTTCTTAGTAATGAGTTGGTGAGATTTGATTTAGTAACCTTTGCTTGAGAATGTTTTAGAGATTTGGGGTACAAGCTGATGTTGAACCATGAATATGTGGGGTTGACGTTTTGTGACACTACGAAGTGTGTGGTATGATGCCTTACCAATTCACTTCTGCTGAATGATTGGTCTCTGAATCTTTCAAATGGATCTTTGCTTAAATAATTACATTTCCAGACTTCCCTGAATCAACAGGAGCTTGAAGTGATTGTTCATTGCCTTGAGGAAAAGTTTTTACTGATTTTTTTTTTTTTTTGGGCTCTTTTACAAACTCCTACATCATCCAAGATTATGGATGTTGCAAACATTTTCGCATTTTTGTTCTGTAGATATGAAAGTGCTGTGTGTGTGTGTTGGTCTGCTGTAAAGTACCCATTATGGTCTTGCAATTCTAAATATTTGTTGACTATTGTTTTGTGGTGTGCTATAGATGCCTTTGTCCAGCTAAAATAAATCAATAGTGGAACTTAAGGAGTTTTTGTGTGTGTTGGTGAACTGTAATCTATTCTTATTATATTCGATTCTTCTTTTGCAGGTAGAGTATGTTCCAATTTCCTCTGTGGAGAAAGCGAGGCAAATCATGGAAGAGTTCCTGGATATATGGCAAGAAGCTGTATCAAAAAGATCATTACCAGGACATTTTATGCATATGGAACCAAATTTTGCAGAGTATGGCCTCACAGACCACTATACTTCCCAACACACTGCTGTTCAATATGCTACGGTAATGGCTCAACTCATTGCAACAGTGCAAGCAGTGCAATCAGTGAGAAATTAGCAAAGGGTGAAAGATTTGTGTCATGTATGTGATATGGTATAACTGGCTCCTTTTCATTTTACCTTTCTCATTTTAAGTTTAAATCCAGTATCTGAAGCTTTAATTGATGCACCACTTAGAATCCTACTTGCTTTGGGACTAGATTTTCTGTAAAGATATGCAATACGACAGAGACGAGTAAAATGCATGACTAGATTGCAGAATAACTAAAAGTTACTTTAGATGGAATGCTTCATGACACGGGCTTCCACCTTCTTGAGGATTGGGATTTCTTACAATTTCCTGCTTAAAGTCCAAGGGCAGGGAAAATTCTAGGGCCCTTGGGAGAGGGGCTTATCCTTAGACAAGTTTCATGGTTAATATTTGAAGTTAGTGTATCTAACCTGTCATATTATTTGAAATTTTTAAAAGTCATGTTAACATAGATATTATCAATTTCATTTGAAATAGAAACATAGGAAAGGATCTATTCGGCCCCCCTCGCAACTGGACAAAAATTTGCTACAAACTAGTTTGTAGTTAATTCATACAAACCAATCTAATAAAGTGACATGTGTTCTTTAACATGTGAGAATTACATATTTTTTCAATAGCATGTGTTTTTCACATGTTTTTTTAATAGCTATGGGACACATGTCATTTTATTAGATTGTAGCAAATTTCTAAGTACTCTCTTTCTCTTGTGACGTACATGTGACGTACATGGAAGGAAACTTGTGGTGCTATAGGTTAATGTAGAATCAGGGCCTTGGTTGCAACTCGATGCGAAGCATTATAATGGTGCCAACCTAAGAAGTAAGAACTATAACAACTTCATCTTTTCCTTACCAAATATAATAGAAAGAAGCAATTCCAATTTTCAGAAAAGACAATTGAGCAAATATGGTACATGATGTAGCTATGAGCGCATCTCTGCCGGCGCCTAGGAAAAATAATGTTATATATTTTATTTTTATTTTATTTTGCTAATGTGGCACTATTAATTAGTCCTTAATTTAAAAAATAAAATAAAATAAAAAGGGTTGATCCAAATATTAATTTGCAATGTAATGTTAGCAAAGTGAGATAAAAGTAGAATAAAAGTGTGGTTTATATAATTTTTTTTCTAGAAATAAACTTTATTGTAATAGAGAAACATTCAAGTGTATACATGACATGTTGGAACACTATCAAATTTAAAAGTTTAAACTAATGGGTTTAGATCCAATTATGTTAGGTTACAAAAAAGAAAAAGAAAAAGAAATCCAATTATGTTATATTAATTATTTAGGTATTTTTCCAACTTGGGATTTAACTCTTTTTCATTAATTTACAAGTATTCTAACAAAACGCCTTACAGAAAAATGGATGCATGCTACTTTGGACATAAAATATGTTGGGCGTGTGGACTTGATACTGGGTCTATCAACCAACCAACCTGAGAACACCTGCATGGCACCACACTGGATCCCCTCCTTTGCCTCATCAATAATCGTCCCCTTGATTCTTGGCATGAGCCAAACACATGATAAGGATTGTAGGATGTCAAGAATATTTACAACAAAAGAAAATCTCCAATGTTGACGGTTACAACATAATCTACAATAAAGAGTGGCATACATCAAGTTCTAAGTTTTTCTTTCCATGTAGATACTTTCGATTGTTATCTTAACACGCAGTCAACTATTCTAACAAAATCTATGTCAAGTAGCTTATTCATATTTAACGAATGATCATACATACAAAACAAATAAATAAAAAAATGTTACTATAAAATATGAGTATATGGACAATATTTTCTTCCAAATTGGTTAAGAGAAATTTCTTCAATCAAGATACCTGTTAATCCACGTACCTTTTCTTAAATAATGTAATTCTCATGTATATTTTTAATAGGATTAATAAATATATATATACATATACAAGAATAGATCCTCGTACACGTGCAGTGGTGCACCATGGAGAGGCCCAAAACTAA
>NC_081551.1:21632709-21634358 GCF_901000735.1 Corylus avellana | reverse complement strand
AAAAAAAAAAAAAAAAAATCCTGCAAAATTATATTATGGCCCGTGGTGATAGTTGTTCTTAATTTCCAATTTTCAAAATATATGGTAACCGACAATGCCTAATTATACTGTTGCCTTAATTTGAACACGCACAATATGTTCTATTGCAAGTATATATATATATATATATATATATATATATATATATATATATATATCGCTTATTCAATATTTGTTAAGAAAATAAATAAATTCGTGACCGTACGTTTCTATTAGGGAAATGTTAGGTGTTTTTCTAGTATTCTCTTGGTGTCCTCCCAACTGTGATGTGACTTTTAAAATCACCAATAGATTAAAAGTCAATAATAATAATTTCAAATTCAATGATAATTTTAAAAGCCACATCACAGTTGGGAGGATACCAAGAGAATACTAGAAGAACACCTAACATATCCCTTTCTATTATATATAGAGAAAGAGATATGCTAGAATATAATAAAAACTTCATATTTTACCCATAAAAGTCCATGTGGCAAGATGCCACACCATCTTCTTTTTGTTGTCTTTTTTCCCTCCATAAAAAGATGATGTGGCATCTTGTCACATGGACTTTTATGGGCAAAATATGGAGTTTTAATTAGATTTTAGTATTTCTCATAGAGAAATGAAATGATAGGGGTCAATAAGTTTCCTATATTTGACTCAAACTCTCTTATCATCAACCATTAGATTTATGGGGTCCACATTGACTTATGTATTCTTATCTCTGCTGATAGTTTCTTTCACATTTATCCCACTTTTGCCACCCCCCAAAAAAATTATAACTTGTGAGTTTTGGTCCAACAATATTTTATTAATCACTCATATAGTAAAAGGCGAATTGGCCGGTATTTGGTGTACGTAGCAACAAAATAGTAATTAAATAAGGTGTTAAGCTAGCTCTATCCCAATTAAGGCGAGCACATGAAAAATATCATTTTCATTTCATTTGAAATAGAGAATTTTTTATTAGTGTATTTTAGAGGAGTAAAATTGTTCAAAAAATTAAAATGATAACTTTACCCCTTTAAAAACCACTAACAAAATACTAAATGTGCATAAATATAGATCAACCCCGTGAAAGGTGGGCAAGGGATGCAGCTAGCTAGTAGCCACCCTACTGCGGCACGGCCTTTTGCAAGCATGGAGGATGGTAGTGGAGGGTAAATAAAATAAGTAGTGTTATTTGCAGAGTAATTCTAGGTAATCTACTTGTGTCTTACTAAGAATGATGTGGCTATTAAAATCACCATTGAGCTTGTCATTGATCATTATTTGAAAAAAAAAAATTTAAGACTAAACTACAATTTTAAAGGTTAAAACATGATTTTTTTTTTCTTTTGCCAAATACTTAATTGCATTGTTGAAAATTACGTTTTCAAATTTTATATTTTTAAATTATACTTTTTAAAATCGCAAATCTAAACAATGAGAGAGAGAGAGAGAGAGAAAGAGAGAGAGAGAGAGAGAGACTATAATCTCTCCCACCTTCCCTTCTTTTGCTGTTGAAAGTTGGGTGGGATGCTTTTTGCTTCAAAAAGGAGCAACAGTGGAAAATGGTTTGCTAGGGAAAATAAATGGCCTTTAATTTACGAAATGGTCCACTAGCTAGGCTCGTGCAATTAAATTCT
>NC_081551.1:21571820-21632609 GCF_901000735.1 Corylus avellana | reverse complement strand
GTTAAAAAAATTTGATAGTAGAAATTTTATTGTCATTTTGATTCACCTAGGGAGTAAATTTTCGAAAAAAAAAAAAAAAAAGATTTTTAAATTTTGGAAAATTGATTCAGGAACTTATTATACATTTTACCCTTGATTATTATCAAAATGTTATTTCAATCATAGCATTGATGGACTTAAAAAAAAAGGATTTTTTTTATATGTTCGTACATGAGGGGAGAAGAAGACTAGTGACCTCTGCTTTATTAGGCGTGGTCCCAACTAATTGAACTATTTCTTCTTGAATATATATATATATATATATTATATTGTCATGAGGCAGAAAAGTATCTTTAAAAGTGTATTACGATGTGATTCATATTCAGGAAAATGTTTTTGTATGGAGAGCAAATTGAGCAATGAATTGAGAAAAACCTCGCCTGCGACGTCACAGGAACCTGGTCTTGTTCTTCCGTGAGTTCTCTTAGGAACCTCTCTGTGTCAGTCAGAGTCTCCACAAGACGAAGATGACACTCAAATGGTAAAAATAACGAAACAAAAAAAAAAAAATTATTTTTCTTTCAAGCTCGAGAAAATTTTATTTTTGAAAGTAAAAAAAAAAAAAATTGAAAATCAAAATTTTTTCTGTAGGGTTTTGCACTGGCAGCCAAACGCAGGAAGCACTGTGAACAGTCAAATCCTGAGCGAAGTCTCGCAGTGCGTCGAGAGCATCAATGGCGTCAAAGAAGGCCGCTGGAGAGCCACCCTCACCTTCTACAAACCCCACACCCGAGGTCATTTTTCATTCTTACTCCCTCAAAACCTTTTTTTTTTTTTTTTTTTTTTTTTTAATTTTTTCTGTTGAATTTGTCATTGTGTGGAATTTGTATACATGATTTGTGTGAAAATTTGTACAATAATTGGCTTTTACCAGAACAGTCAATGGTGGCCGAGTTCCCGCGCGATTTTCTAGGGATTTTGCTACCGGAGCAGCCGAACAAGTACTACTTCATAATCCGAGGGCAGCGCATTGTGCTTGAGGCGGACTCGTCGATTCAGACTCTCATGGAGAAGCTTCAGTCTTACAAGACCCGTGTCGCGCTTCATTTCGATGTTAAGAGATTTTCAATTTGTTTTGTGTGTGTGTGTGTGTTTGATGGCTTATTGGGTTATATGTTTGTGATTGATGTGTAGGGCTTTCAGTACCAACTGGGTGACTTTCAGCTGAGAGTGGGAAAAGTTGTTCCTACTCACTCCGAGAATTTGAGAGGGATAGTAATGGAGGTATTGAATCAATTTTGTGTTACATTTCCAACTTGGGTAAATTTTGAATTTTGTTTTATCTCAGGGAAGTTTGGTGGGGTGTATTTGATTAAGATGCATTAGGGTTTTGAATGATGAAATTTCTTTTATGTTTTGGAAATTTATGGAGTTTGTTGATGTGGAAAGTGCATTTTGACTTGATTTCAATGCTTATGTAAAGAGAGATTTAGGGTTAGGACATCTAGATATCGTGTTTCAGGCTCTTCTCACTTTCAGCACATGGAAAGGAAATTTGAGGCTGTGTCAAGTAGTGTTTGTTAGTAATGAGTTGGTGAGATTTGATTTAGTAACCTTTGCTTGAGAATGTTTTAGAGATTTGGGGTACAAGCTGATGTTGAACCATGAATATGTGGGGTTTGACGTTTTGTGACACTACGAAGTGTGTGGTATGATGCCTTACCAATTCACTTCTGCTGAATGATTAGTCTCTGAATCTTTCAAATGGATCTTTGCTTAAATAATTCCATTTCCAGACTTCCCTGAATCAACAGGAGCTTGAGGTGATTGTTCATTGCCTTGAGGAAAAGTTTTTACTGATTTTTTTTTTTTTTGGGCTCTTTTACAAACTCCTACATCATCCAAGATTATGGATGTTGCAAACATTTTCGCATTTTTGTTCTGTAGATATGAAAGTGCTGTGTGTGTGTGTTGGTCTGCTGTAAAGTATCCATTATGGTCTTGCAATTCTAAATATTTGTTGACTATTGTTTTGTGGTGTGCTATAGATGCCTTTGTCCAGCTAAAATAAATTAATAGTGGAACTTAAGGAGTTTTTGTGTGTGTTGGTGAACTGTAATCTATTCTTATTATATTCGATTCTTCTTTTGCAGGTAGAGTATGTTCCAATTTCCTCTGTGGAGAAAGCGAGGCAAATCATGGAAGAGTTCCTGGATATATGGCAAGAAGCTGTATCAAAAAGATCATTACCAGGACATTTTATGCATATGGAACCAAATTTTGCAGAGTATGGCCTCACAGACCACTATACTTCCCAACACACTGCTGTTCAATATGCTACGGTAATGGCTCAACTCATTGCAACAGTGCAAGCAGTGCAATCAGTGAGAAATTAGCAAAGGGTGAAAGATTTGTGTCATGTATGTGATATGGTATAACTGGCTCCTTTTCATTTTACCTTTCTCATTTTAAGTTTAAATCCAGTATCTGAAGCTTTAATTGATGCACCACTTAGAATCCTACTTGCTTTGGGACTAGATTTTCTGTAAAGATATGCAATACGACAGAGACGAGTAAAATGCATGACTAGATTGCAGAATAACTAAAAGTTGCTTTAGATGGAATGCTTCAAGACACGGGCTTCCACCTTCTTGAGGATTGGGATTTCTTACAATTTCCTGCTTAAAGTCCAAGGGCAGGGAAAATTCTAGGGCCCTTGGGAGAGGGGCTTATCCTTAGACAAGTTTCATGGTTAATATTTGAAGTTAGTGTATCTAACCTGTCATATTATTTGAAATTTTTAAAAGTCATGTTAACATAGATATTATCAATTTCATTTGAAATAGAAACATTGGAAAGGATCCTATTCGGCCCCCCTCGCAACTGGACAAAAATTTGCTACAAATTAGTTTGTAGTTAATTCATACAAACCAATCTAATAAAGTGACGTGTTCTTTAACATGTGAGAATTACATATTTTTTCAATAGCATGTGTTTTTCACATGTTTTTTTAATAGCTATGGGACACATGTCATTTTATTAGATTGTAGCAAATTTCTAAGTACTCTCTTTCTCTTGTGACGTACATGTGACGTACATGGAAGGGAACTTGTGGTGCTATAGGTTAATGTAGAATCAGGGCCTTGGTTGCAACTCGATGCGAAGCATTATAATGGTGCCAACCTAAGAAGTAAGAACTATAACAACTTCATCTTTTCCTTACCAAATATAATAGAAAGAAGCAATTCCAATTTTCAGAAAAGACAATTGAGCAAATATGGTACATGATGTAGCTATGAGCGCATCTCTGCCGGCGCCTAGGAAAAATAATGTTATATATTTTATTTTTATTTTATTTTGCTAATGTGGCACTATTAATTAGTCCTTAATTTAAAAAATAAAATAAAATAAAAAGGGTTGATCCAAATATTAATTTGCAATGTAATGTTAGCAAAGTGAGATAAAAGTAGAATAAAAGTGTGGTTTATATAATTTTTTTTCTAGAAATAAACTTTATTGTAATAGAGAAACATTCAAGTGTATACATGACATGTTGGAACACTATCAAATTTAAAAGTTTAAACTAATGGGTTTAGATCCAATTATGTTAGGTTACAAAAAAGAAAAAGAAAAAGAAATCCAATTATGTTATATTAATTATTTAGGTATTTTTCCAACTTGGGATTTAACTCTTTTTCATTAATTTACAAGTATTCTAACAAAACGCCTTACAGAAAAATGGATGCATGCTACTTTGGACATAAAATATGTTGGGCGTGTGGACTTGATACTGGGTCCATCAACCAACCAACCTGAGAACACCTGCATGGCACCACACTGGATCCCCTCCTTTGCCTCATCAATAATCGTCCCCTTGATTCTTGGCATGAGCCAAACACATGATAAGGATTGTAGGATGTCAAGAATATTTACAACAAAAGAAAATCTCCAATGTTGACGGTTACAACATAATCTACAATAAAGAGTGGCATACATCAAGTTCTAAGTTTTTCTTTCCATGTAGATACTTTCGATTGTTATCTTAACACGCAGTCAACTATTCTAACAAAATCTATGTCAAGTAGCTTATTCATATTTAACGAATGATCATACATACAAAACAAATAAATAAAAAAATGTTACTATAAAATATGAGTATATGGACAATATTTTCTTCCAAATTGGTTAAGAGAAATTTCTTCAATCAAGATACCTGTTAATCCACGTACCTTTTCTTAAATAATGTAATTCTCATGTATATTTTTAATAGGATTAATAAAGTTTATATATATATATATATATATACACAAGAATAGATCCTCGTACACGTGCAGTGGTGCACCATGGAGAGGCCCAAAACTAATGAAACGCACGCGGGGACCCGTTGGTAACAATGTGGGTTTAGGTTTCGTAAGACATAACTATTCGGACACAAGTTTGGCCGCTTTGAAGTCCTCTCTGTATCTCTACTATTCGCTGCTCTGCTTCTCAGAAAAAAGACACAATCTCCGTACCGGTAAGCTCCCGCCACCTTTCTACGCCCTCTTTAATGTTGTTCTTGTGTTTCTTTTGATTCATGGTTGGCCAACAATATCGGATAGACATTGTATCAGAGTTGAACCTCCACGTAGTGTATGATCCTGTGGCTCTGTTTGATGAATCCTTCTGGACTGTATTGGATTGCATATTTGCATTTGCACCTGGTTTTGGGTGGAATGCTGGGTATTCATCAGCTATTGAAATCAACCTTTTGATTGAATATGGTGGCGTCTAGAAGTAAAAAGAAACAAAATTGCATTTTGATTATGTGCGTCTATGTGCATCGTTAAAATGGTTATTGACGCTGTGATTTTGAAACTTGTGTGGTTAATGCAATCGGTGCCGACCGATATGGGATGTTTGATTGACGTGGGACTTGCCGCTGGCTGAGTTTCCGGTCTATTGGTTGTAATCTGTTAGTGGATGATACGTAGTATTTTGGAATGGTGATTTCAATCAGCCGGGTGATTTATGAATGGTTTGTCCTTCGACAGGACGATTCGTTGCTTAGATTATATGGATCAAACATCAACTAAAAGCTAAGATAGTAGGTTTGAATTATAGAATTACTTGCATTCTCACATAATCTTAGATTTTGTTATGATGACTTAATGGAATTCTGTTGGTAATAAACATTTTAGTGCACACCAATTATGTTTTGGGCATGTGCATTGAGCCTTGAAAAGCAGCATGAACAATGGCCATGGCCTCTACTTGGCTGAACTTTGGATTTCCCATCTACTATTTGCAGCCTATTGGTATCTGTGGTTCTGGCTAACACCTGCCTTTTTTTTTTTTTTACTGTTAATCAAGTAGTGGGTTGACTAATGATTATGTTATGTTCCTTTTCTTACTTGAAGATTACCATTCAATTCCAATGGAGGCAGAAAAGTCCAATAAAACTGCTGCCCCCAGGAAGGTTTGCCTTGATACTTTCAATGTTTGTTCAATAGATATGGCTGCATGATTATTGAAACTGTGTTTTCTTATGAATTGCTATGAGCTGCTGCAGATGAGATTCGCTCCCAAAGCTCCTCCTCGTAGAGTGCCAAAGACTGAAGTCAAAACGTATGTTATCATTTGGCTAAATAGAAATGTATGTGCCTATGCTTTATTTTGCTTCCTTTAAATTTTTGTCATCCATATTTTTCTGTTTGCAGTGAAGTGGTCGAGGATGCTGATGCTAATGCTAAACAGGCTAGGGAACTACTACGGCGTTTCAATGTATATGTTCTTATCAAATATTGTTATTCTTCATTACGGATGTGCAATATATCTAGGTTCAATAAACTTGAGCTCCCATTTTTTTAATTTATGTTTTCTCTTTTTCATAGGAAGGTACTATTAGGGCAAAGCCTAAGGTTGAAAAGAAAGGTAAGTTCTTTGTGATTCATTCTTCTCTCCCACTCTTGTATTTAAATTTGAACTATTATTTCGGTTATCCTATTTGCCTCTACAAATTTGACATTTTTCTTTGTTTATTCTGTTTCAAATTAGCTGGTTTTTAATAAGTATAGTAGTAGTGATTTGTTCAGTACCATTTTTTTTTTTTTTTTTTTTTTTTTTCTGTCTGTTATCTTCTAGCTGGAACTAGTTAAACAATCTTGTTTTTCATGGTAATGGATTCATGAAAACCAATGGTACTTAGACCAATTGACATCACATTTCCCCATAAACAAGGGATAGTCATGGTTCCTAAACGACTTCTTGAGTTGTTTATCTATCAAAAAGCCAAATAACTCGTAGACTAGATTATTGACTGTTCATGGTTTGAGGTTGGTGCACGTGAATACTTTTGATTTGTAGTATGTAGCTTTACTAGTTTCTAGTTCCACTTAAATCTATTACAGTTGCTAGGATAAATAATGTTATTCTATTTTGGACTATTAGGAGGTCTATATTACTGATGATTATGGAATTTTTGGCTCATCCTACTTACATTTCAAGTGAGAAAATTCCTTTCGTCACTTCTAGTATAAGAATCTTCTTTCCTTAATTATTTTCTTGTTTAAATTTGCAGTGGCACCAACTCAAGTTGCATTTGGTATTGGAGGTGCATCTCCTTCCATAAGATCATATGGTCCTAAGGCTGGGAGTAGTAATAACAGCAATCAAGGATCAGCCTTTAAGAGTATGCTCCCTCTCTCTTTCTGATTAGCTGCTAATAAGATGCTTCCAGTGCATTACACATGATGTTTCTGCAGGTGGTGCTTTTGACTCTGGCTTGAGAGAGAAAGAATATATAGAACCGTGGGTAGGTAAAACTGTCACTCAAGTTACCCGCCCGCATGACTATGCTTGGTTACTGGTTTCCTGTTGTAATATGTTTTTCTTCTGTGTGTGTTTGTGTTTGTGTCTACTTAGTTATTCGTTTTGTTGGGTGCTGGTGCAGGACTACTACAGTTATTATCCTGTAACTCTTCCTGTGAGGAGGCCATATTCAGGAAATCCAGGTGTGTTTTAGAGTTAAATCTTTGGTTCATTCATTGTCATGACAAAACTTGGTTTGTGTTACTGCACTAGAAGATGCGTGTAACTTTCTTGTTTACTTGTAGAACTTCTTAATGAGGAGGAATTTAGGGAGAATTCAGAAACCACAACTTATGATGAAAATGCAGCTAATCCAGCAGTAGAGCTTGGTCTAATGGTTGGTAACCTGAAAATTAAATATCAAATAGTATTTCGTTCTTAAATCCTTTATTATACATTTAAGGGTTGGTTTGCAGGAGGAGAATCAGGAAGCGAGTATGCTCCTTCTTCAGTTTCCACCAACTATTCCTACAGTAAAGCGATCGGCTACTGCAGATGGCCCAGAGGTAACTGACAGCTCGAGGCCTCCTGGGGTTTCACATACTGTCAAGAAGACCTGTGCTTTGGATGAGATACCAGCGGGTTTCATGGGAAAAATGCTAGTCTACAAGAGTGGTGCTATTAAGCTGAAGCTTGGTGATACCCTTTATGATGTGAGTAGGTCTTATAATAAAACTAAGAATGCAGAATGGGAAGTCATTTTATTACTCTTTATGCATCAACTACATAAAATTTGCAATAGCTTGCCTATGCATATCATTATAAAAATCATTGTGGAGACTTTTGTCTTATTGCTAAAAACCGAAACTACATGTCAATTACACACAATTTGTTATATTACATATTAACTTTTAAGTTAGCCATTTATGCAAAAATCATTACTTATATCCTTGTAATAAGATCCTGAACTTGTGAATTTTCTGATTAATAACAAACAGAAAAATGAAAGGAATATTGGTTTGCCATCCTACATCTAAGTTTTTCTTTTTTTGAAATGGAATCAGGTTTCCCCAGGTATGGATTGTATGTTTGGTCAGGATGTTGTAGCTATAAATACTGAAGAGAAGCATTGTTGCGTAGTTGGGGAGCTCAATAAGCATGCCACTGTAAGCCCAGATGTCGACTCCATTTTGAATAGTTTGTCTGATTTATGATAATTCTTGCTCATTGGCAAACATGTATTTGGTTCTTATGAATGACGATAAATTTTTGTTTTCCATAAAATTTTGCAAGGGTCTAAGTTCACATTTATCCAACTTTTTCCATTTGAAAAAAGTTGGAGAATAAGATAGCAAGTTGCAAGGAAAACTATAGATTACTCCTAGGAAGAAAATATAGGTTGTGTTTCTAAACATGATTGCAGATAATATTAGAAAGTTTTCAAATACAGCTGGCATTACGATATGTAAATCATAATAGTTCCATTCTACTACCTTATGTTTTGGTTCCTCATCTTTGGAACCCATGTTTTTTGTGTGATATTGGATATATTAGATTTCATTGTGATCTTGTGGCTAATTATGCGATGACGTTGTTGATGTTCAAAGACCAGGCTGTATGTTCATTTTATGGGAAGCTCTTCAGAATTCTCTTTGATCCCTTTGGGTGGCCTGTCATGCTTTTATTGACAGTTCATGATGCTTGCTTTCTCATTCGTTTTCAGTTCCTAATATTGGTATCAACCCAAAACGCTATTAAACTGTGAGATGGACAGCATCTTGATTATCTCTCAGCTTAAAACACCAATTGGGTACATAAACTTTGCAATTCAAGACTTGTCTATTTCATTAAACAGATCATATTTTAGCATACAGGGCAGGAAAATAAAGCCATTTTAGTCACAAATGTGAAACAAAGGTGATATGTAGAGATGGATCAGTTTGATGGATGAAATACATCATTATAATATGAATCTTGTAAGTTTTTAGAATTATTCAAAGGAAAAAAATTATATTGATGGAATTATATGACCATTAAATTGATCAGTGATAACAGATGCTACATTAGAAAAGTTACTCCCAAGTAAGTGAAAATTGATTTTCCAGACCTTTATATTTTGGAGGCTATAGAAATAGAACAGAAAACTACTTATTCATTTGTGATGCAGAATCACATTATTTTTTAATATACAGTCTTTCATGCCACTGGCCAGCTTACAACTAAAGCTGGTGTAATGTGATTTGAGCTCCATGTTGTGGTCGGAGTGTCAAAACAGAATAAGGGGCATGAGTGTAGGAAGGAGAGAGGTCGAATGAGAAATTTTGGAGAATCATTGCCAAAGCAATCTTAGCTTCTATCATGGCAAAATTTTGGCCAATACAGGTCCTTGGTCCCCACCCAAAAGGAAAGAATGCTAACTGATCCTTTGAAGCCTTTGAAACTCCTTCAGAGAATCTCTCTGGTTTGAATTCTTCTGCATCATCACCCCAAAGTTCATGATCATGATGGATGAGCAGTGTAGGTAGTACAAGATCGACACCAGCTGGAAGGGAGATATCTCCTATCTTGGTTTCCTTGTGAGTATGCTGATATTGAGCGATCACTGGTGGGTATAACCTCAGGACTTCATAAAGTATCATGGTGACCTGCAGGAGAACTTAAAGTAGTCAATGAATGAAATACATATTTGTGGCCTACTTGGTGACAACATTTAGCCAGTAGCAATGGAACTAACTACTGATTGCATGGGGTATTTTTCATGTCTTCCAATTAAGGTTTCATTTAACAAGCATTTAGATAGTACTTTTCATGTCTCTTAAAGCATAGATTGTGCTGATCTTGTCTCTTCAAAGCAAGAAAATAATTACAAACATTCCAACCAAACAATTACTCAGAGTAATTATAGAGTTTAATCCTTATCAAAGTTTTATGTGATTGTTTGTAAGACCTTTATGAACTTGGACTGAAGGATGCAGAAAGTGGTCAAATTGAGAAGACTACTCACAATCTTGAGGTGCCCTACAGCTTCAAAATTGGGTTCCTTCTTTGCACAGATTAGTAAGACTTCTTCCCTTGCCTTTTCTTGCCAGTCTGGGTGCATAGCTAAGACTATCATAGTCCATACCAACCAGCTTGAAGTTGTCTCTTGGCCAGCAAGGTAGAACTGTTTGCATTCCTCTATGATCTCTTCAATTGACAAGCCATTATCTTCTGTGCCACTTGCATTTCCTGGTGCACTGCTTTGATTATTATATTGCAAGAGCAGGCCTAGTAAGTCATCAACCCTGGATTCTCCAATTCTCATGGAATTCACTTTCCTTTGAATCAAGTTCCTCAGCATTGATTTGATCTCTTTGTCTAGTGCCCTTCTCCTAAGGTTCTTCTTAGTTGGCATAAATCTGTGAAAAAATGTTAGAAGGATAAGTATTTAAATTTCCCATCTTATCTTTTCAAATACAAGGAAGCATGCCTGTGTAATTTATATCTCATCTTCTTTGTAGTAAACACAAATCAGAGTAAGAAATGTTGTAGTGATACCAATAATACCTAAACCCAGGAATATATGTGGTCTGCATGGATTCAAGGACTAGTGTGATCAGCTCTTTTTGAAGCTCAAACATATGCTTCCCTTCTTCATAATTGCTTCCAAATGCTGCTCGAGAAATAACATCTGCAGTAAGTTTTTGAAGTTCAGGCCAAATATCAACTTCGCAAGGTCCTTGAGGATTAGCCATCTTCTGCCATCGTTCAACCATCTTGCTACAGCTAGTTGTGAATGCTGGTATCATCCCCTTCAGGAGGGAATCAGTAACAAAGCAAAAGGTAAAAACAGATTAATTGGGAGACTTTCCATGATTTTGTTTAAAAACACGCGTTTAATTGCAAAATCACGGAGCCAAACACAAAGAGATGTTAAAATGGAACCTTCAATTTCTCCAGGTTGAAAGCGGGGTTGATTATCCTTCTGCGTTTGTCCCATTGTTCACCCTCTAAAGTTGCCGTTCCCTTTGTCAAAATAAGAATAAGAGGGTTCAATGGTGGCTTTTGGAAGTGACCTAGCTTGTTTGACAAGATTTCTTTCATCGTCTTTGGATCCTTGATAACCAGCTTTGGTGTTGTCCCAATCCAAAACATTGATATATTCCCTGTAATTAAATCAAAGTTGAATAAGCAAAGTTTTCTTTCAAATTGGATTGAAAGAATTTTTTCTAACCCATACTTAAAATGCATGTGAGAATTGGAAATGCTCGTCAAAATTACATGCATTTCAAATACATGCCAAGTTAATAGACTGGATTGGAGAAAATTTATCAAATTGAATTTTGTGACAAAGTAACAAACTTGAAATTGCTACCACCTACATGAGAATATTTTGTTGTGTATACTAATGAGATTGAATTTAACTTTTTCTTTCTTTCTTTCTAATTATGTAGAAACAGGATAGAGATCCATTCTAAGCAAGTTTGCTATTCAAATTTGCTAGCAATCTATATAACAAAATATAAGAAAGCTAATAGGAGGGCTACTTGCCCAATCAAGTTTTAGATTGTTTGCATATTTATTTGGGCAAGTAAACCCCATAAAAAACTCTTTCATATTTACTGTCTAAATTAATAATAATTCAAACAACTGAAAATTCGGATAAATAGAAACATACCATATTTCTGCACAATTTTTGTGGTGAATGGGTTCACTCGTGGAATGATCTGGTGAGTTAAGCTAATGGGTTTGGACCATGCTTCTTGTATCGCCCTCACAAACTCTTTCATGTCCCCGATCAGCAGCTTGTAAGGAGTGCCTCTTATTCCTTGGCTTTTTATGCGTCTCTCTTGCAGTTTGGGCTTCCACCAAATTGTGTAGGAAACTCTCACAACACCATAGAGGAGTAGAAAAGATGAAGAGAAAGCTAGAAAGTATAACATATTTATGTTCTCTGTATGCAAATCTGAGATGTTATGGGATAACTCACAGCTCAAAACTCAAACTTATGCACTATAGATATAACTCCATTTCAAGTTTTCAGTCAAATTCTTATCCTGTAGAGCACTTCAAAATGCTTGTCAAAGAATTTGTTTTATATTAATAATTTAATTATAAAACTTTTGACTTTCTTTGTCTTGGAGAAGAAGGTACATGGTAGTATGATAAAAAAATGGAATTATTTATAAAGTTTGTTTTATACTAATGATTTATATATGGATGGGTTGTATGGTTGGTTGACCTATATATGTGGCTTGAGTGAGGATCAAGATTTAGCGCAGATATAAGAAACAAACATGGAATATCCAAATAGTGAGGTTAGCTGTATACCTAATTTACCATGTCTCTTGAGGACGGAATGAAAGCACGAACTAATTAAAATATTAATTAAATGATTAAATTTATTATTTTTTTAAATTCTTAAGGTGAGTAGTGAGGTAACTCTAACTCCAAGTATAATTCACTTTCAATTTCAGTTAAATATTTCATATGTTAGCCATTATTTATTAAGAAAGAATATAAGCCTACACTTGGGGAATTTCATATGTTTGCTGGTAATGAATTATCATACTAAGGAGAAGATGGGAAAGATAAATGTTATTTAGTATTCTATCTCTTTTTTTTTTTTTTTTTTTTTGATATTAACTATGAAATTTGTAGGACTCACATAATCACTTATATAGATCCTACAAATCTAATAGTTAATTTTTTTATAATTATAAAAAAAATGATAAAAAAAAAAATTAAATAGCATTTTTTGATGGGAAAGGAGATCGGGGATGGAAAGAAGTATTACTCTTTTAAAACTAAATGATTTTAAAGGCTAAATAACAATTTTACTAAATATTTAATTATATTTTTAAGAATCATATTTTTTTATTAATTTCATTTTAAAATCACTATTTTTTAAAACCACAACCCTAGAGACTTTTAAACTAAACAAACACTAAATACCAGGGTGACAGGAAATTCAGTCCAAACAATATTAGTACCAAAATTTCATAAGTGTGCACAGATTGGGCCTTCAATTTGTGGGTATTGGAAACACCAAGATTATGGGCCTTTGCCCGCGACAAGTTAAAGTGAGTTGGGCAACATGTGAAAATTGCAAAACCCATTGGACAGCCCATACACCAATGACTCTGGAAAATGTGACATTGTGAGAAATATGACTATTTTTCAGTCTGCCTCCAGAATTATCATATTGGGGGGTCTAGGGTAGAGTTAGGAATCATAGTAGTAGTGCTCTTTGTGCACTAAGCTTAAGTGTGGTGGTTCAATGGCTAAAGGAAATTTTCAAGTGGTCACGATATGTATTAAGGCGTGTGTTCGAATTTTTGCAATGGAGAATTTCACATATGCCACGTTCAAGCGCTTGCAGTTCTTATGTTCTAAGCATTTTTCATGCGACTCTCAGCAGGTATATGCTACAATGGTCACGTTTAAATAGGATAATCGCAATTGGTCTTAAAATAAAAAATAAAAAAAAGGGAGGCTGGTTCTTTAGGACACTCTAATTACTACTTATTATACAACACTGTAACCCCAGATGTCGACTCCATTTTGAATAGTTTGTCTGATTTATGATAATTCTTGCTCATTGGCAAACATGTATTTGGTTCTTATGAACGACAATAAATTTTTGTTTTCCATAAAATTTTACAAGGGTTTAAGTTCACATTTATCCAACTTTTTCCATTTGAAAAAAGTAGGAGAATAAGATAGCAAGTTGCAAGGAGAGCTATAGATTACTCCTAGGAAGAAAATATAGGTTGTGTTTCTAAGCATGATTGCAGATAATAGTAGAAAGTTTTCAAATACAGCTGGCATTACGATATGTAAATCATAATAGTTCCATTCTACTACCTTATGTTTTGGTTCCTCATCTTTGGAACCCATGTTTTATGTGTGATATTGGATATATTAGATTTCGTTTATGATCTTGACTCAGTGGCGGATCCAGCTATTTAACATTGGGGGTGCCGCTAAAATTTTTTTGACGTCCTAAATTTTTTTTTCACCCTAAAAATTTGGTAATTCACACAATATTTGCATCACAAAAAATATCTATAAAAGTTTATAAATATGTGCTGAAATTGATATATTATAAATGTAACATGTCGACACTACATCAAAAAAATAGAAATACAAAAAAGTGTCTAGAACTGCACTTTACGGTCTTTTAGAAGTACAAAATCATCAAGTATCGAATCTAAATCGAAACTCTCAGCAATTTCCCTTTCAATATAGAGAACTAAACTATTTGCAAGAAAATCATCCTCCATTTTGTTACGAAGTCGTGTTTTAACAATTTTCATTGCTGAAAATGCTCGTTCGGTAGTTGCTGTAGACACTGGAAGAGTCAAAACAAGACGAATCAATCTATCAATAAGATCATATGTCTTTGATTTTTTCGCCTTTGCCAATCCTTGGCAATGACTGGGTCTTGCGGAGTTGCGGGAGAACTGGAGAACAGCCGAACTGGAGAAGGAATGGGGCCTGGGGTGCTGGGCAGTGGGCAACTGGGGCGCGGGAGATGCCAAAGTAAAATTGTAAAAAAAAATTTTTTGTTTTTTTTTAAGGGTGCCGTGGCCCGTGGGTTAAAAAAACAGAAAAAATTTTACAAATCCTTGGTGTGTCATGCGCGTGCGGGCGATTTCTGAAGCCTGAAGGGTTGGTAATTTTTTTTTTTTTTTTTAAGGGTGCCGTGTGTAAAAAAAAAAAAAATTAGAAATCCGGTGCGGCCTGCGGGAGAGTGGAGATTGCTGAGTGCGCTGAAGGGGTTGATAACTTGATAATATTATTATTTTTTTTTTTGAGGGTGCCGTGGGTTATAAAAAAAAAAAAAAAAAAAAAATTTTTTTTTTTAAATCCTTGGGGGTGCCGTGGCACCCCCAAGGAACCCAGTGGATCCGCCACTGGATCTTGTGGCTAATTATGCGATGACGTTGTTGATGTTCAAAGACCTGGCTGTATGTTCATTTTATGGGAAGCTCTTCAGAATTCTCTTTGATCCCTTTGGGTGGCCTGTCATGCTTTTATTGACATAGTTCATGGCGCTTGCTTTCTCATTCGTTTTCAGTTCCTAATATTGGTATCAACCCGAAACGCTATTAAACTGTGAGATGGACAGCATCTTGATTATCTCTCAGCTTAAAACACCAATTGGGTACATAAGCTTTGCAATTCAAGACTTGTCTATTTCATTAAACAGGTCATAATGTAGCATACAGGGCAGGAAAATAAAGCCATTTTAGTCACAAATGTGAAACAAAGGTGATATGTAGAGATGGATCAGTTTGATGGATGGAATACATCATTATAATATGAATCTTTTAAGTTTTTAGAATTATTCAAAGAAAAAAAAAATTATATTGATGGAATTATATGACCATTAAATTGATCACTGGTAACAGATGCTACATAAGAAAAGTTACTCCCAAGTAAGTGAAAATTGATTTTCCAGACCTTTATATTTTGGAGGCTATAGAAATAGAACAGAAAACTACTTATTCATTTGTGATGCAGAATCACATTATTTTTTAATATGCAGTCTTTCATGCCACTGACCAGCTTACAACTAAAGCTGGTGTAATGTGATTTGAGCTCCATGTTGTGGTTGGAGTGTCATAACAGTGTAAGGGGCATGAGTGTAGGAAGGAGAGAGGTCGAATGAGAAATTTTGGAGAATCATTGCCAAAGCAATCTTAGCTTCTATCATGGCAAAATTTTGGCCAATACAGGTCCTTGGTCCCCACCCAAAAGGAAAGAATGCTAACTGATCCTTTGAAGCCTTTGAAACTCCTTCAGAGAATCTCTCTGGTTTGAATTCTTCTGCTTCATCACCCCAAAGTTCATAATCATGATGGATGAGCAGTGTAGGTAGTACAAGATCGACACCAGCTGGAAGGGAGATATCTCCTATCTTGGTTTCCTTGTGAGTATGCTGATATTGAGCGATCACTGGTGGGTATAACCTCAGGACTTCATAAAGTATCATGGTGACCTGCAGGAGAACTTAAAGTAGTCAATGAATGAAATACATATTTGTGGCCTAATAGGTGACAACATTTAGCCAGTAGCAATGGAACTAACTACTGATTGCATGGGGTATTTTTGGTGTCTTCCAATTAAGGTATCAATTAACAAGCATTTAGATAGTACTTAATTTTCATGTCTCCTAAAGCATAAATTGTGCTGATCTTGTCTCTTCAAAGCAAGAAAATAATTTCAAACATTCCAACCAAACAATTACTCAGAGTAATTATAGAGTTTAATCCTTATCAAAGTTTTATGTGATTGTTTGTAAGACCTTTATGAACTTGGACTGAAGGATGCAGAAAGTGGTCAAATTGAGAAGACTACTCACAATCTTGAGGTGCCCTACAGCTTCAAAATTGGGTTCCTTCTTTGCACAGATTAGTAAGACTTCTTCCCTTGCCTTTTCTTGCCAGTCTGGGTGCATAGCTAAGACTATCATGGTCCATGCCAACCAGCTTGAAGTTGTCTCTTGGCCAGCAAGGTAGAACTGTTTGCATTCCTCTATGATCTCTTCAATTGACAAGCCATTATCTTCTGTGCCACTTGCATTTCCTGGTGCACTGCTTTGATTATTATATTGCAAGAGCAGGCCTAGTAAGTCATCAACCCTGGATTCTCCAATTCTCATGGAATTAACTTTCCTTTGAATCAAGTTCCTCAGCATTGATTTGATCTCTTTGTCTAGTGCCCTTCTCCTAAGGTTCTTCTTAGTTGGCACAAATCTGTGAAAAAATGATAGAAGGATAAGTATTTAAATTTCCCTTCTTATCTTTTCAAATACAAGGAAGCATGCCTGTGTAATTTATATCTCATCTTCTTTTGTAGTAAACACAAATCAGAGTTAGAAATGTTGTAGTGATACCAATAATACCTAAACCCAGGAATATATATTGTCTGCATGGATTCAAGAACTAGTGTGATCAGCTCTTTTTGTAGCTCAAACATAAGTTTCCCTTCTTCATAGTTGCTTCCAAATGCTGCTCTAGATATAACATCTGCAGTAAATTTTTGAAGTTCAGGCCAAATATCAACTTCGCAAGGTCCTTGAGGATTAGCCATCTTCTGCCATCGTTCAACCATCTTTCTACAGCTAGTTGTGAATGCTGGTATCATCCCCTTCAGGAGGGAATCGGTAACAAAGCAAAAGGTAAAAACAGATTAATTGGGAGACTTTCCATGATTTTGTTTAAAAACACGCGTTTAATTGCAAACTCACAAAGCCAAACAGAAAGAGATGTTAAAATGGAACCTTCAATTTCTCCAAGTTGAAAGCCGGGTTGATTATCCTTCTGCGTTTGCCCCATTGTTCACCCTCTAAAGTTGTCAGTCCCTTTGTCAGAATAAGAATAAGAGGGTTTAATGGTGGCTTTTGGAAGTGACCTAGCTTGTTTAACAAGATTTCTTTCATCGTCTCTGGATCCTTGATAACCAGCCTTGGTGTTGTCCCAGCCCAAAACATTGATATATTCCCTGTAATTAAATCAAAGTTGAAGTAAAGTTTTCTTTCAAATTGGATTGAAAGAATTTTTTCTAACCCATACTTAAATGCATGTGAGAATTGAAAATGCACGTCAAAATTACATGCATTTCAAATACATGCCAAGTTAATAAACTGGAATGGAGAAAATTTATCAAATTTAAATTTTGTGACAAAGTAACAAACTTGAAATTGCTACCGCCTACATGAGAATATTTTGTTGTGTATACCAATGAGATTGAAATTAACTTTTTCTTTCTTTCTTTCTAATTATGTAGAAACATGATAGAGATCCGTTCTAAGCAAGTTTGCTATTCAAATTTGCTAGCAATCTATACAACAAAATATAAGAAAGCTAATAGGAGGGCTAGCTACTTGTCCAATCAAGTTTTAGATTGTCTACACATTTATTTGGGCAAGTAAACCCCATAAAAAACTCTTTCATATTTACTGTGTAAATTAATAACAATTCAAACAATTGAAAATTCGGACACGTAGAAACATACCATATTTTTGCACAATATTTATGGTGAATGGGTCCACTCGTGGAACGATCTGGTGGGTTAAGCTAATGGGTTTGGACCATGCTTCTTGTATAGCCCTCACAAACTCTTTCATGTCCCCAATCAGCAGCCTGTAAGGAGTGCCTCTTATTCCTTGGCTTTTTATGCGTCTCTCTTGCAGTTTGGGCTTCCACCAAATTGTGTAGGAAACTCTCACAACACCATAGAGGAGTAGAAAAGATGAAGAGAAAGCTAGAAAGTATAACATATTTATGTTCTCTGTATGCAAATCTGAGATGTTATGGGATAACTCACAGCTCTAAACTCAAACTTATGCACTATAGATATAACTCCATTTCAAGTTTTCAGTCAAATTCTTATCCTGTAGAGCACTTCAAAATGCTTGTCAAAGAATTTGTTTTATATTAATAATTTAATTATAAAACTTTCGACTTTCTTTGTCTTGGAGAAGAAGGTACATGGTAGTATGATAAAAAAATGGAATTATTTATAAAGTTTGTTTTATACTAATGATTTATATATGGATGGGTTGTATGGTTGGTTGACCTATATATGTGGCTTGAGTGAGGATCAAGGTTTAGCGCAGATATAAGAAACAAACATGGAATATCCAAATAGTGAGGTTAGTTGTATACCTAGTTTACCATGTCTCTTGAGGACGGAATGAAAGCACGAAGTAATTAAAATATTAATTAAATGATTAAATTTATTATTTTTTAAAAATTCTTAAGGTGAGTAGTGAGGTAGCTCTGACTCCAAGTACAATTCACTTTCAATTTCAGTTAAATATTTCCTATGGTAGCCATTATTTATTAAGAAAGAATATAAGCCTACACTTGTGGAATTTCATATGTTTGCTGGTAATGAATTATCATACTAAGGAGAAGATGGGAAAGATAAATGTTATTTAGTATTCTCCCTCTTTTTTTTTTTTTTTTTTTTGATATTAACTATTTAATTTGTAGGACTCACATAATCACTTATGTAGATCCTACAAATCTAATAGTTAATTTTTTTAAAATTATAAAAAAAAATGATAAAAAAAATTAAATAGCATTTTTTGATGGGAAAGGAGATCGTGGATGGAAAGAAGTATTACTCTTTTAAAACTAAATGATTTTAAAGGCTAAATAACAATTTTACTAAATATTTAATTATATTTTTAAGAATCATATTTTTTATTAATTTCATTTTAAAATCACTATTTTTTAAAACCACAACTCTAGAGACTTTTAAACTAAACAAACACTAAATACTAAATACCAGGGTGACAGGAAATTCAGTCCAAACAAAATTTCATAGATGTGCACAGATTGGGCCTTCAATTTGTGGGCATTGGAAACACCAAGATTATGGGCCTTTGCCCGCGACAAGTTAAAGTGAGTTGGGCAACATATGAAAATTGCAAAACCCATTGGACAGCCCATACACCAATGACTCTGGAAAATGTCACATTGTGAGAAATATGACTATTTTTCAGCCTGCCTCCAGAATTATCATATTGGGGGGTCTAGGGTAGAGTTAGGAATCATAGTAGTAGTGCTCTTTGTGCACTAAGCTTTAAGTGTGGGGGTTCAATGGCTAAAGGAAATTTTTAAGTGGTCACGACATGTATTAAGGCGTGTGTTCGAATCTCCGCAATGGAGAATTTCACATATGCCAAGTCCGAGCGCCTGCGGCTCTCACGTTCTAAGCCTTTCCTATGCGACTCTCAGCAGGTATATGCTATAATGGTCACGTTTAAGTAGGATAACCGCAATTAGTCTTAAAATAAAATTAAAAATTAAAAATTAAAAAAGGGAGGCTGGTTCTTTAGGACACTCTAATTACTACTTATTATACAACACTCTACCTATTTTAGATTTGAGGATACTAACAAAAGATATTGTTACTTTTTGTAGAGGAAACCCGGCAACAAGAGTGAATCTTTACTTTTTGTTAAAAAAACTACCTTATTTTACTTTTGAAATTTACTAATGTTCTTTCACCATCCTCAAAACTCCCACACACTAAAAGGCAGTAAAAAGGCCTTGATTAATCCAGCTGCATTACTTACTATTCATTGAAGAAGAGTCAGAAGACATAAAATCTCAACTGCCAATGCAGCAATAAATATTGGGACCCAAAAATAACTAGATGTCAGAAGTATTTATGAAATGAGTGTTGTTTTTGGAGTAATACTATGAATCATTTTTTTATTCTCTTAAAGTTGAAATAGGATTCTCTTCCATTTATTTTGAACAAAAGAATATTCAGTTAATGATTAAGATCTCTCTTAAGGGCTATAAATGAGACATTTGTCCCATTAATATAAATAATAATAAAATATTATTTATATTTTAAAAATAATTAAAAATTAAAAATAATTAAAAAAAAAAAGCAAGGCAATTGAGCCTCGGGATGGCTTTGGCCACTGAATCCACCACCCTAGTGACTGAAGCCACCCCATGGCCCTTGGAGTTTTATTTTTTTTATTTGGCCCTTGGGGGCCATGGGGGTGGCTTCGGTGGTGGCCGAAGCCACCCCAAGGCCCAACTGCCTTGCTTTTTTTTTAAAACAAAAATTAATTAATTAATTAATTTTTAATTTTTAATTAATTTTAAAATATAAATAATATTTTATTATTATTTATATTAATGGGATCTCTCTAGAAAGATCTTGACCATTAATTGGATATTCTCTAGAGGATCATATTCCCTTAAAGTTGATGTAGCATTTAAAATCAGTGAATCATCATTAGATTTTAAATGAATCATACTTAAATTTTGATCTAATAATAATTTTAAATGTCACATCAACTTTAGTATGATAAAAATATGGTTCCTACCATTACTCATTCTTTTAAAAGCATTAAGTCTAAAAGTAATTAATGTTTTGTTTTGCTAAACTCAGATTAGATAGTTGTAATGTAAGCAAAAAATTAAATTGACCCAATTTTTTATAATTTATTTCACTTGAGATGGAGCGGAACCGGGATCCTTTTAGTGCTTGAATAATTGCTCGATTACAAGAGAGAGAATGTAAGGTTTATCTGCTCGAGCAAATAGGTCTCACATCCAAATTGTTTGAGATAGACGTTATTAAAATTTTATATTCCTCAGTATTAAATAAACATAAAAATTTATTTGAAAATTCGCATGCAATTTAATTATTTATCTTCAAAATGGGATACTAAATACAAACTATAAATATCCAACTACATCTGAAAATTACTGAAAAGATTGCACTCATAATGATAACCTTCATGAAAAATAGATTAATTCTGTCTTTATCATCAACGGTTGACAATTAACTCTGCCTACTCCGCCAACCCATTAATTGATTCGATCAACGCCACAGTTTTGGCATACAATATATCTCTTTGATATTGTTCCCCCCATGTACTTTCTTTATATAGACATTTGATCAATCTCTTTTTGTTTTATACTGTTTTTAAGAGTAATGATATAAGGAGGGCTTTAGTCTTTAGAGTACGTTTGAGATTGCGTTTAAAAAAATAAAATTTTTAAGTAAAAAAGAATTTTTGGGCAAAAGTTTCATTTTTAAGCTTTTGTCAAAAGTGTTTTTTTTGTTATTTTTAGGTTTTTTTTACCCTTAAAAATGCTTTTAATTTTTTTACCAAACGAGTATTTTTTTTTTCAAACAAGTTTTTTGAGTCTTAAAAGCACTTTTAAACTTCTCAAACAAATCTCAAACAGACCCTTAGAGTCATCCCAAACAGACCCTTGAGTGTTTATTTGGAATCTCAAATAGACTCTTAGAGTAAGCCCCTCAAACACAATTTCAAACAAATTCTTAGAGTCTTTTAAGGCGTCAAATTATGGAGAAAAAAATTATAAAGTGTGCATCAAGATGTGACTAGAATTTGGTGGGCAATAATAAGAGTTAACAGAGAGAGGTGTCGTCAGCTAGCATAGGACCAAATCTTAGACTTTATTAGGTTATAAGCAGAAAGATTACGACAATTAAGATATTATTATTATTTAAAAAGGACCAATTAAGATATTATATTAGTTTTGGCATACATCTCTTTGATATTGTTCCCCCATGTACTTTTCTTTATATAGAGATCTGATCAATCTCTTTTGTTTTATATCATTTTTTATGAGTAATGATATAAGGAGGACTCTAATCCTCTTAGAATCATTTTAAACGTGATGTGATATTTAAAATTATTATTAAATTTAAGATGACCACTATTGAATTAAATTCAATGTTAATTTTAAATACCACATCACATTTGAAATGACTCTAATCCTCCTTATATCATTACTCATTTTTAATTAGTAATTAAAGATCTTATCCTTTCATTTTTGTTAATTAAATGTGAAGTAATTCCATATAAACACTCAAGAGTGGTCTTCTTTTGAGTCTTTGAAGGCGTCAAATTATGGAGAAAATAATTAATTATAAAGGGTGCATCAAGATGTGAATAGAATTTGGTGGGCAATAATAAGAGTTAACAGAGAGAGGCGTCGTCAGCTAGCATGGACCAAATCTTAGGCTTTATTAGGTTAAGCACAAAGATTACGACAATTAAGATATTATTATTATTAATCAAACGTAACCCCTAATAATCTTATCTTTTGCGTACAGCCCACTTACAACCACGAGGCTGATGTATATAGTTGGGCTAAATAATTCATACTTCATATATGATAATAAATTATAATGATCGGATCCCTACAGTAGTCTTCTGTCCCACTCACGTTAACTAATAATATTTTACACACATTATGTCTACTCTGACTATTTTTCAGTATGCCATAAGCTCGTCTGCAGCTCGTTTGGAGCAAAGAAAAAAACTAATGTAAGTTTTTTAGGACGATATTAACTACTTATAATATCACCCGTTAATTATTTTAGATTCGATGATCGAGCGGAGGATAAACCGACAAAATAACTTACCAATTATAATGGTTCAAAGTGATTAGTAACAATAGAACTTGTAAATAAAAATTTGATTGATTTTGACATACCACCTGCCCAGACACAAGAGTCTTCTGGCAGAAAGCTATACGTATGTGGGGTTCCATTAATTTTGACTAATTAATGTTTAGAAGTGATTAGTGTTTTGTTTTGCTTAACTCAGCCGACAGCATGCTGTTGGAGTTACAGGGAAAATAGTGGGAAATGGGCTTTGTTGTGTGAGAGATTCTCAACCGCCGTGAGTGGTAGTAGTTGAAAAGTTTCGGCGGATACTAATTAATTAACAACAATTGTCGTTTATAGTGCCACTACAAAAAAATCATTTTTTAATGACAGGAGTTTTCTGACGTGTTATAGTGTCCGACACGTCAGAAAATTTTTCTGACGGGTCGTTTCTGACGCGTGTCGAGTGTCAGAAACGTAGGTGTCAGGAAAAAAAATTTCCTGACGTGTGAGTAGGCAACACGTCAGAAAATTCTGACGTGTGTTTTCATTGATATTATTAGTTTGTAAACAAATTATTAATCTTAAATGCCTTGTGACATAATGTCTTAAAGCTTGGAGGTTAACAATTTAGAGATACTACCTACTCCACTAAGCCGTTTAATTAATTTGAGTGCCACAATTTATAGCTGTTTGATATTGTCCCCCTCTGCTTTTCTTTATATTAATATTTAATCAGTCTCTTTGTTTTTTTTTTTTACTGTATGGCCCTTTCATTTCATTAAATAATTTGCATTTATAACCTTTCCCAACTTTTTTAATTATGTGGAAGGAGCCTTTGCCGACAAGATCTAATGTAAAGTAATCCCAAATAATTAAACATTGTCATCCAATGTACAGCTCCGATTGTTAATGCATTTTAATGATATTTTTTGCTTTTTTTGTTTTGTTTTTTTTAATGTTTTGATCGATGTGATATAAAAATGAAAATAGTTTTCGGTGTTTTATATTTTGAGTTGTTTGAAAATAAAACACGAAAGGAAGAAAGAAAAAAGTGTTATCAAACAAGTTTTTCTCTAAATTGAGTTAAAAAAAAAAAAAAAACTTTTAATTTTGTCTATTAAATTACATATGTTTTTATGTAATTTTTTTCATGCATTCTTTCTTAATAGAACACATAATTATTACATATATTTTTAAAAATACATTTAAAAATTACGTGTTTTAAGAATAGATGTTAATTTAATATACTAAATTAAACAAATAAAATTTCTCTTATTTTGAATTACCAACCTTTTCAAGTGAAAATTAGCAACATATATAATGGAGTAGTAGCCTTGAAGGCCTCAAATTATGGAGAAAATAATTATAAAGGGTACATCAAGATCTGGCTGGAATTTTGTGGGCAATAATTAAGAGTTAACAAAGGTCTCGTCAGTAAGTAGAGGGGTATTTTTGTCTTTTCACTTTTTGATGGGACAAAAATACTCCTCCACTATAATTAACTGGATATTATCCGGTTCAAATGAAATGAAGAGGATCTAATTAACGTCAGCATGGACCAAATCTTAGACTTTATTTATTTATTTTTTTGACCAAAATCTTAGACTTTATTAGGTTAAGCAAAAAGATCACGATAATTAATATATAATTATTATTCTCTTCTCATGCCCGTCTTAAATCTTAATTAATAATCAAACATAACTCCTAATAATCTTTTGCGTACAGCCCATTTTATAACTACGAGAATGACATAGTTGGGTTAAATAATTCATATTTTAAATTAATATAAAAAAATAGGACTACGAATGAGTTAATTAATAATATTTTGGATACATTTTTCTCCTTCACTATTTTATATTTATAATCATTTCTTGAACGTAATGGAGATGTGTAAAGGTTTTTTTTGGGGCCAAAACAACGATTGACTTGACAAAATTAAATAATATTTATAATGTGAGACAAAGACCAACATTGAGAAGGTTTTAAATATCTATAATGTGAAACAAAGACCAACAGTGAGAAGGTTAATATGGCACTAAGAGGGTGCCTCGGGTTAATATGGAGTGCTAATAAATTATTGGATCAACTTTTATTAAAAAGTCTTATAAATTCAATGATTTATGGGACACTTTACATCAATCCAGTTGTATAAGAGTTAAGTTTTTAGATTTACTCTTTTTTTATTTGACTAACTTCTTCGGACAGATGAATTTCTTATTCGGGCGAGAAATGTTATTCTTTATACTTGTTTATCAAGCAAACTTCAGATGGGTTGATGTACATGTGTCTTATGTGCATTTTCATGTCATTTACTTAAAAAAAAAAAACACACAATAACCTAGTTTCATTTAGTAAGTAAGTAATACGGGATATAGCACTGATGAGTAAAGTACTAGCCACATATGTATTATTATCTTAAAATGGACAGAAACTTCTTTCTAACCAGTTTAAACTAACGAGTAAGCAATGTGAGACGTTGCAGTTAGCACCCATGAGCCATCCACTTTCTCTATATGGATTACTCATTTTTTGAACTCTATTAAGACAAAATGATTAATATCTCTTACAGTTTTTTTGCCTAAATTGTTAATATATTGTGAAAGAAACTTATTTATCCAAATAAATTTTAAATAACTTGAATAAATCCACAAATATGTAAGTTTTAAATCGGCTCTCTCAAATATAATAATACTCAAATTGCTAATAATTAAAAAAAGAAAGTTGCTGAAAATCCTTGTATAGAACAAAGAGCCTTGTTATTCACGTAATTCGTGGGATCGGAGTTAGGCTTGCTGTTGCTCGAGCCAATCACGAAAATTGAGGTGGCACGGCCGCACGGGTCCCACTGGCAGTATATTCCATAAATAAAAGAGTGGGCTCTCGGAGATGAGTATTTAAATAGCTTGACCCAGGAGTATTGACTTTGTGGGTTAAATGACGAATAACGCGGGCATGAGTAGGTCCATCCAGTGGAGAGAGGGACACCTGATTTTTATGACCAAGAACGGGCCCGTTGAACGGAGCACCGTGAATTTTGGATTTGGGACCCGAGTTGTGCAAATAAATAATAGCAAGAAATGTTGACATCGACCATGCGATGCCCACATGGCATTGCACCTCTGACTAAATGCCTGGAGAGAAACAGACAAATCATGTAGATTCAATGATATCATCCAAAAGGGTATAACCAATTATGAGTTTTTTTTTTTTTTGAGAATAAGCAATTATGAGTTAAAAAATAAATAAAAGTAATAATTGTGGGATAAAATAACACCAATTTTGCTCCCAAATTGATGGACAATAAATAGCTTTTATGAAAATTGCCTATTCGAGAGCGTGCCCCTTTGTTTGGATAAGTAAACTTAAAAGGGTTAAATATATTTTTGCTTTACGAGGTTTAGTAATTTTTTTTTTTTTTTTTTTTTTTTTTTTTTTTACGGTTTAGCTTTTCTTATAAGAGGTACTTCGGGTTTACATAAAAACGAAAATATTTCTGTCTAAATTTTGTTCAAAATTTGACGAAAAGTCACGATAATATCATTAAGAAATTAACACGTGTTCATATACCTAATTAAAAATAAAGATTTTTTTTTTCTTAAAAAAAAAATTTAAAACATTAAAGAAATCCCAAATTATATTTAAGGGTAAAGTCCTCTTAACCCTCTCAAACTATCACCCCAATGACAATCTCCCCCTAAAACTATCAATTGCGACAATTTACACTACAAACTACCAAAACAGTGACAATATACCTCTCAATGCTAGTAAAATGACACAATTACCCCTATAAAATTTTCAATAAGACAAACATATCCCTTAAAATTTGAAAAAAATATTAAAATATTAAAAAAGTTTGGGAGTGACCATTTGGCCAACGGCCGGAATGGGGGTGGCCGGCCTCCCCCCTTGCCCCAAATGGGGGTGGTCGAAATCATCCTCAAAGGGTTTGGGGGTGGTATTTGGGCTAAGGGGGTGGTTGAGTATGGTTGAAAATGGGGGTGGCTCGGGCCAAATGGAGGTGGCCAGCCACCCCCTTGACCCCCCAAAAACCACCCCCATTTGGGTTTGGGGGTGGCCGACCAAATGGCCAAAATGGCGATGGCATATGGGCCAAGGGGGTGGTCGGACCATCCTCAGTTACCTAGGGGTGGTCCGGCACTCCTGGTTTAGTTTTATTTTTTATAAGTTTTAGTATTTTGTTTTTATTTTAGTAAGGGTAATTGTGTCATTTTATTAGCATTAGGAGTACATTGTTTTGGTGGTTTGGAGGTTACATTGTCACAATTGATAATTTTTTTGGAGGGAAGATTGTTATTAGGATAATAGTTTGAAAAAGGACTTTACCATATATTTAATAATACATTTGATGGTCGTATCATTAATAAATTTTGTTTATTCTATTTCTTTGAATTTTTTTTTTATATTTAAACACAATTTAAATAATTCGATACAAGCTGAGCTCAAGCTCGAGTACGGCACAAATATTTGAGCTTGAGCTCAAATAAGATATACACCCTGGCAAGCGAAGCTTGAGCAAGCATACCTACTCAACTTCTACTTGTTTATACGGTTATACCCCTACCTGCGTGGAGCCCTGGAAGCTTATTTTAGCAAATCATTATTTTCTCTCATAATTATGTTATAATATTTTTGGTCCCAACAAATGAAAGATCTGGAAGTACTACCGAAAAGTGACATGGACAGTGATATATCCCTTTCGCTATTCCACTTTTGGATTGAAATGACACCATTCATCTAATTGGGTGTGGTTGGCAAAATTTTTTTTTATCTTTTATTGTGGTTGACATGGATGATGTAGTATGTAGTTTTGAATTTTTTTTTTTTCTTAGGGAAAAGTAAAAATTTTGTTTCATAGTAATTTTTTTTTTATTTGAATAATGTGATATAACAAGTAAGAAAAGAATGAAAATATTTTAATTTAATTTTTTTTGAGAAAATAAAGCGTGAATAGTGCCGAGGGAAGGGGAACGAGTTGCGCCAAACAATGCCTTTTGGTTTGGGCTCGAGAACTTTGAATGAGAAGCTTACTCGTGAAGCCTTCGATCTGTTCCCTATATATGGGAATTTTTTTTTTTTTAAAAAAAAAAAAATCACAAAAACTCATTTACACCAACTTTTTTATATCTTTCTTATACATTAACCCGTAGAAACATGCAATTTATAGTACTGTAGGCCATAGGGCTTTTATTGGATTCATAAATTGTCATCCTACACTTATTCAACTATTTATTGTGAAGGATTAATTTTTGTCATTAATTGATTAAAGTAAATTATATATGCATTAGGATTGTTTTCATTTCAAGCAAAAGTCCAGAGAAATCATGATCATGTTATAACTCAGGTTAGATTTAATAGTGTAGATATTATTTCATTGTGAATATATATATAAATATAATATAGTCTATAAATTAAGGACCTGATTCTGATGCACAGTATGCGCGTACGTAGCTGCAGGTTTATAAAGTCCAATGGGGAAGGTTCTGATGAGTACAATGCGGAGATGAAACGTAAGCTTTTCTTTAAAGGGAAAGTAAAATTAAGTTGAGTGCGGGGACAAAATGGGGTCAGATAGAGTTATTTGTGGACAAGGATCTCTCATGATCATTTGTTTATGTGTAGAAAATCTGTCATTTTTTTTTAGAACTTGGAAAAAAATAAGAATAACGCAAAACAAATAATCACAACAAGACAAAAATTTAGGTAAAAAAAACTGTAGGAATTCTAATCCACTGTTTGTTTAATAATTAGCGCTGTATATATATATATATATATATATATATATATATATATAGAACATCAGCAGATGAGAATTAGAATACAGTAGTAATTATTGGTACACTCACTTACAGAGTCACTGAAAAATGGAAGCCATAAAATGTTACAGTGTAATGAGGTGATCAAAATTAAGCTAGAACTAAACTGCTACTATTTTTATTGATATGAACAGATATTTGACTCAATCGATCATTCTCCCAGCCATTGCTCTCCAGAATCAAGAAGTGAAGGGAAAGACTGGAAATTGGTTTGAACGCCATTGCTGACACTACTCCAATCTTGCAGCATTTTCTCATTACTAATATGATCGTCCCCGTAATTGAAGTCACACATATCTGAAAAGTCTGAGTTGAGAAGATCCGACAAGCAGATGTCTCCCACGTTGAAATTCATCATGAAATCCGACGAGGGAATATTATTGTCTTCTCCACAAGGAAGCGACAAAAGCTCATCGCCTGTAGAGGGCTTATAATTTGTGGGATAATTATGAACGTCCATTAATGGGTGCCCTGCTGGCCCTACTTTGGCTTCAGAATACTCGCAGGTGTTTGGCTGTGAGTGTGGGGTGATAAGCACCTTGGAGCACCTGAATGCCTTGGTCCGGATCGCATACGGCGCCATGTTTGCCGGCGACGATGACACTCTGGTGGCCTGTGCACGTGGCTTCGAGTTCTTTTCATTGGAGTGGCTTGAATGCTTAGAAGAAGTTTGAGCTGTAGTGCTTCGTCGCTCTTCAACTCTTCTTCCTAGATTTGTATTCCAATAGTTCTTTATTTCATTGTCTGTTCGCCCTGGAAGCCTCCCGGCTATTAGAGACCATCTAAAAAAAGACCAAAAAAGATAAAACATTATTAAATAATCTCAAACGCGCAACATAATTTGATTACGTGACGGTAAAAATCAGTTATTAAACCTGTTCCCCAAGAGCTTGTGAAGCCTAATGATGAGTTCTTCCTCGTCGGGTGAGATGTTACCTCTCTTAATGTCTGGTCTCAGATAATTGAGCCAGCGAAGCCTGCAGCTCTTACCACATCTTTTCAGACCTGCTCTTTTGGGTAAATTTCTCCATTTTCCTTCCCCATGGACTGTAATGTATTCTGAGAGAATCTTGTCTTCTTGAGCAGTCCATGCTCCTCTGTTCAAGCCCTCCTTAGAACAACAAGGGCTTCTTCCCATTTGTCTGTCTTTCTCTCGACCCTGTCTCCTCTCTGTCTCTCAGTCTTGATAGGATTGTGTTTCTTTGATTCAATATTTTCTCCTCTGGTCTAGGAGATCCCGATTCTTATAGCTTCTTAATTATATATTCATAAATCTTAAATTACAAGTCTGCGCATGGGGTGGGGCTCTCTCTTTTGAATCAACGTGTGTAATATTTCCATCTGTCTCGTGCCGTGTGGTCCTATCCCATTTAAGCAACCTAATTTTTTTTGTTGAATAATTAATTGCTAGATTAATTCCTTAAAAATGTTAGGAAAAAAAAAAAAAATTTACATGCAGGAGGGCTAGTTTTACTTGATCATCTGGCCGGGTTCATTTGTTCATGCAAAACAGTAATAGATTGGAGTCTGGAGATGTAATTTTCTTCCATTTGTTGTGATAATTCCCTATTTATGGTCCTGACCAATTAATATATATATACACACAAGAGAAAAACTACTTGCTTCTAGAAAATCATGCAAGAAATTACCCGAGGTGGGGGAAAATATACTTCCATACTCACTACTCAATAATCAGTAGCAGAAACAAACACAGAAATGAAAAAAAAAAAAAAAAGACCAATAAAATGTTTTTTACTTCTTGTGATAAGTATATATTATCTACTTGTATATATATATATATATATATAGAGGTGTAGAATTATATAGATCACAGGTATTGAGGGAGAAGTAGTGGACGGTGTGTTTTAGCAGAGAAGTGTAGAAATTAAATCTCCATACCCATCAGCACTATAGTAGCTAGGCGGCCATCAATTATTGCATCTTATCTCGAACTAACTTTCTCCCACGACCTTTGAAAGTTGGTTGTAGCAGGCCAGCAACTTTTATATGCTTCTCTCTCTCTCTCTCAATCTGTGTCTGAAAACAACGACAATTATGCTTCGGCCAAGACCGTGTGTGTGTGTGTGAATGAGAGGTACCCAGCAACAACATCTTAATTTGAGACAAAGTACGTAGTGTTGCTGACGAATTTTAATTTTTCATCGCATCTCTCTCTACGTGTATGGCCCATATATCTGTTTTGCAGTCAAGGACGTAATTTAATTGCCTTTGTTGCCCCTAAATGGCATGTTCTTTTTATTTTTATTTCTTTCTATGGAGTTTGGACATCAAGAAAAACAAAAAGCTCACAACTTGCACGGCTACGTGAAAGGGGACGGGGGAGCGGGGGACCATGGTCCCCTAAACGTGAGAAATTAACTCTTGACAGACAATGTCAAATATTTTAAAATATTCCTTATTTCTTTTCTTAAAAGTTAAAAACTCTTCACAAATATCTCAAAAAGGTCTCCTTCATATATATACTCTATCTCTAACCTCACAAAAATTAAGATAAAAGAGAAAAAACCCATACCACCTCTTTTACTAATGCCGGGATATCAATCGATTGGAAATACCTGTAAAATAGGGGAGCTTGCCGTAGGCCGACAAACTCTTATTCTTAAGCCAATAAAGTGTTTAGAGAATATTTCATAATAAAGCATGACAAAGTTTTGAAATAAAGACCAACAAAAGTCTCATTTAATTAATTACCTGATTGTACATGTAGGTTATGATGATCGATTAACTTTGGTTATGTGTGCTTGCTAGCCCACAATCCCACAACCTTAAAAAAAATCTGCAATAACCTCAAAATCATAATATATATATATATAAAACATGTGACATGTTTTGTTGGAGCTACTAATGATTTCAAAAGATTAAGTAACATTTTGTGCCCGCGCACATGATGTGTGGAGGCCAGGCCACAGCGCCCGGCTCCAAATTAAGAAGACACCGCACTTGCAGACAGATCGAGAATTATAATTTCATGTACGAAGGAGGAAGAAGTCATGATGACTGATGATGATGATGAGATGCCTCCATGCATGTCATCACTCACGTACACCGGGCTTTTCCTTTTGGTTCATTATAATTCATTAGACGACGCCGGTTTACATCTTTCTTTGAGGATGAGGTGATAAAACTAAATTGTCCATCCCCACCAAACGTATATGTATGCAAAGGAAAAAGTAAAAGAGAAAAAAAAAAGAAAAAGAAAAAAAAAACGAAATTCTAATTGTATAAATTAATTAAGTACAAACCCGATTACGTACGTACATACATACGTAGCCGTGACTAAAATGGCAAAGTGGGCCTATTGCAGGTCGATGCATCAGAGAACATGCCCAAATATTGGGCATGTGGTATTTTTGTTTATACTATATGGTTGATATTTTTGTTTGAATCATGGCATATGGTGATAGTACTGATGTATAGGGTCAACACCTAAAGTGGATCCTCTCTTTTCGTCAAGTCCGTATACTGTGATTATTATAAACAAAAGAAGCCAAAACTCTTAAAGGAATCGTGTCATATGAGGACCATATAAAACCCCCAGTTACATCCCTTGTAAGTAAGCTTGATTTTCCACCAGCCTACTTGTCGTTTGGACTTATTACAGAGATTCTATTATATAGTCGCTTTACCACTTCACGTGTTTTACCTAACTGTTAGCTACCTATCTCCTTAATTTCCCACTATGTCACAATCTGAGCAAAAATAATTTTGAGAAGGAATTTGTATATTGATAAAAAAAAAAAAAAAAAAACCTGCAAAATTATATTATGGCCCGTGGTGATAGTTGTTCCAATTTTCAAAATATATGGTAACCGACAATGCCTAATTACTGTTGCCTTAATTTGAACACGCACATGTTCTATTGCAAGTGTATATATATATATATATATATGTCGCTTATTCAATATTTGTTAAGAAAATAAATAAATTCGTGACCATACGTTTCTATTACGGAAATGCTAGGTGTTTTTTTAGTATTTTCTTGGTGTCCTCCCAACTGTGATGTGGCTTTTAAAATCACCAATAGATTAAAAGTCAATAATAATAATCTCAAATTCAATGATAATTTTAAAAGTCACATCACAGTTGGGAGGATACCAAGAGAATACTAGAAGAACACCTAACATATCCCTTTCTATTATATATAGAGAAAGAGATATGCTAGAATATAATAAAAACTTCATATTTTACCCATAAAAGTCCATGTGGCAAGATGCTACACCATCTTATTTTTGTTGTCTTTTTTCTCTCCATAAAAAGATGATATGGCATCTTGTCACATGGATTTTTATGGGCAAAATATGGAGTTTTAATTAGATTTTAGTATTTCTCATAGAGAAATGAAATGATAGGGGTCAATAAGTTTCCTATATTTGACTCATATTCTCTTATCATCAACCATTAGATTTATGGGGTCCACATTGACTTATGTATTTTTATCTTTGCTGATAGTTTCTTTCACATTTATCCCACTTTTGCCACCCCCCAAAAAAATTATAATTTGTGAGTTTTGGTCCAACAATATTTTATTAATCACTCATATAGTAAAAGGCGAATTGGCCAGTATTTGGTGTACGTAGCAACAAAATAGTAATTAAATAAGGTGTTAAGCTAGCTCTATCCCAATTGAGGCGAGCACATGAAAAATATCATTTTCATTTCATTTGAAATAGAGAGTTTTTGATTAGTGTATTTTAGAGGAGTAAAATTGTTCAAAAAATTAAAATGATAACTTTACCCCTTTAAAAAATACTAACAAAATACTAAATGTGCATAAATATAGATCAACCCCGTGAAAGGTGGGCAAGGGATGCAGCTAGCTAGTAGCCACCCTACTACGCGGCACGGCCTTTTGCAAGCATGGAGGATGATAGTGGAGGGTAAATAAAATAAGTAGTGTTATTTGCAGAGTAATTCTAGGTAATCTACTTGTGTCTTACTAAGACTGATGTGGCTATTAAAATCACCATTGAGCTTGTCATTGATCATTCTTTGAAAAAAAAAAATTTAAGACTAAACTACAATTTTAAAGGTTAAAACATGATTTTTTTTTTTTTTTCTTTTGCCAAATACTTAATTGCATTGTTGAAAATCACGTTTTCAAATTTTATATTTTTAAATTATACTTTTTAAAATCGTAAATCTAAACAATGGGAGAGAGGGAGAGAGAGAGACTATAATCTCTCCCACCTTCCCTTCTTTTGCTGTTGAAAGTTGGGTGGTATGCTTTTTGATTCAAAAAGGAGCAACAGTGGAAAATGGTTTGCTAGGTAAAATAAATGGCCTTTAATTTACGAAATGGTCCACAAGCTAGGCTCGTGCAATTAAATTCTCCCTAGGGTTGGCATATTGACAAAATGCCCCCCTTCAAGGAATCAAGGTACTCTCCATTTTAAATGACTATGGTATAATTTAAAATTTATTGGTTTCATATATATATATATATGAAATCAATAAATATGTTACTATATTATTTAAAGAAAAATGTTAAATAATATATTCCATCTCACTTCTATTTTATTGGGCCATTAACATTTTTTTTTTTAAAAAAAAAAAAAAAAAATCCTACATACCACATAGTAAAATAGTTGTATAGTGTATAACATTATTATTTTTTGTTTTATTTATTTTTAGACAAAAGTTAATCAAAAAGCTGAGGAACACGGTTACACTAACCCAATAAAATAAAGGTGAGATGAGAATATATATATATAATTCTTCAATATATATGCACAATTTACGGGTGATATATGAATTGAAATTTAGCAGCAAGTTTTTCAAAGGATGATTAATTTGCATTTCAATCCATTAGCGGTTTTGTCATCCAATGTCAAATAAGTATAATTAGTGGTTTGAAAAGTCTAAACTCACTTTTCTTAACCGTGGAAACTCACTTCCAATCCCAAAGTAACAAATTTTAGAGCCAGGAATTGAAGCTAAAATATCATCATCATCATCATCATCATCTTTCATGACCACAAGACAAAACTTGAATGATGTCGATGAGATCTGCCTGCTCATTAACAAAAATCACTCACAATCGACAAAGAGAGTAAAAGTCCACCAATTAATGCTTTCGTTTAAAACCTAGTACCAATTTGATAGGTAGAGTTTCAATTAGAATTAGATTAGTTGAATATATATATATATATATATATATATATATATATATATATTAATATCTTTGAATCGAGACATATAGTATGAGATCGGAAAAAATATTTTTCAATCTTCATTTCAGATATGGCTAGGATCCAATTGAGACATGTATCTCTTTTATATATATATATATATATATATATATATATATATAAGAGATACGTGTCCCAACTGGATCCTAGTCATATCTAAAATGAAGGTTGAAAAATATTTTTTCCGATCTCAAACTATATGTCTCGATTCAAAGATATTAATTTAAAGAGAGCCCCTACTATCAAGTTCATCATAATCACACCCATTTTGCAGCCTCCAACTACAATGTAACATATCATTAATTTAAGAAAAATGCAAAAAATAAAAGTGGGAACAATCACACCAAATCAGGAAAAAAAAAAAAAAAACTTGTAGCCGACTAGACCCACGATGTGGGTCTGGTGAGACCCATGCGGTAGTGAACGCCTCAAATCTTGCCGGCCGTGACCCGCCTCAAAACCCATTTTTAATGCCTCAAAATCCGTTTCTAATGCCCAAAAACCCGTTTCTAATGCCTCAAAACTCATTTTTGAATTCAAAACTAAAACCTAGAGGTGGAAGGTTAACTCTTTAGGGATTTTATCACCCTAAAATTTAATGTATTTTGAGGGCAATAAAAGGGATATTATCAGGATGATCCTGATAAAATGTTTTCTCTAATTTAAATAATGGGATTAGTGATTAACCATCAACCTAAACACAAAACATTTCGAAAAATGCAAAAATTAATTTTACCATTACATTACATCAAAATGCTTTTTCCAATCGTCCCCAAGAGGTAGCTCAATCGGATAGGACCACGCCTAATGAAGCGGTGGTCACTAGTTCGAATCCCCCTTCCCCCCTCTTGTGTAGACATGTCCAAAAAAAAAAAAAAAAATTGCTTTTTCCAATCAAAAAAAGAACAACACTTTCCAAAATATGTTAAGAAACAGAGATGTCTTTTATTTGTCTTCTCTTCTAACGAAATCCATCATTTTTTTTTTTTTTTGATTAATATTCTTAATGACAAGGACGGGATATTCTCCCCTTATTTACAGCAAGGACAGAAGTTGGAAAAATCTTTTCAATTGGTCTATAAAACTAGTATGTTTCGCTTGATACATGAGAAATACATAATTTTTTAATATAATTTTTAAATGACACATACATAATAATTTTATACACTGAAGAACATTCTTTTAACCTAATTTGAAGAAAATTTATGTCCTTACGTTACGGTAACTTAAAATTTCTGATTAGGCAAAAAGATGAAAAAGAAAAAAAAGACTATATATTATTTTCAAAGGAAAAAATCAATAAGAGGAAAGGGTCAAATATGGTAGCTGGACATATAACGACTTAACAAGTGCCTCACAAAGTGTTAACCAACATGTGTTGAATCAGGCAGCAGCAATTGAAAAAAAGACAGCAGAAATTGAAATTTGCAAGTCCCGATCGAAAGTCGTCATGCAACAGAGAATTCTGAACCACCAAATTCTGCAGATAACGTGTCTACTACAACTCAGATTGAAATTTGAATTTCAAAATGTAATTTTTTTTTTTTAATGAGCAAAAAGGTAGGCCGGAGAGATCAATTGTGGCTATTCTACCTAGGCGTGACCATAGTAACACCTACTTGTTGGGAGCCGCACATAAAAGGCCAAGACGATGGGAACCGCAGGCGCTCCCTTAAGTCTGACTGAGCCATAGTCTGACCCAGCTCCACCAGGGCATCAATGGGTATCCAAGGCGGCTAATACTAATCTGGCATATGTGGGGATTCTCCATTACGGAGATTCGAACTCACGCCCTAGTACATGCCCTGATCACTTGAAAATTTTCTTTGGCCATTTGAACCACCACCGTTGATGGTAAAATGTAATTTTCATTTGAGTAATACTATTTAGAGTATGTTTGATAAGGCGGGGAATATGGTTTTTAAGGTCAAAAAGAGTTTTTTAGAAAGAAAAAAAACTTCAATTTTATGCTTTTCCCAAAAAGTATGTTTTGATTTTTTGGGAAGTTACTCTAAAAATGGTCAAAAGCACTTTTGAGATTTTTTACGAAAATGCGAGCATTTTATTTGGCACAACTTTCTAGGTATTAAAAATATCTTTGACTTCCCTTAACACAATTCCAAACAGCTGGCCAAGAGCATCTTAGAAGGGCCTTCAAACAGGTGTTTTAAGTTAAAGCTAGCTATTATATGTTGTTTTCATTCTCCAACAAACATTTTAAAATGAAAAATTTTCAATAATTTGTTACGGTAAACTTCCAAATATAAAAGCTAATTTTCACTGTTATGTCATTTCATTTATATGACAATTGTATAATAACATACTTGAGAAAATCTAATTGTACGTATAGAGAATATAAATATTAATGCAATACTCTGCATGTGTTGGTTAAGTTGAACCAAAATACATTTACAAAAGTTTTCACAAAGAGGACAAAAGAAAAGTTCTTCTTTACACCACCCTACCTCCACACTGGACAAAAGAAAAGTTCTTCTTCTTTACGCCACTCTACCTCCACACTAGCCACACACCAAGTACAACTATTTGTGCTTTTTAAGAAAAAAAAAAATTATTTATTTAATAGTGGGCTAACATCACCACCAAGGAAATACAGCACTAAGTTATATTTTTATAAAGTATCCGAAATTATTTACATGAAACTTTACTAGCTAGGTGAGGAGCAGCTAAAGACAGTCACTGTCATAATAACATTAATAGATTTATTTCTTAATTTTGATATTTTTCTAAACTATTCTGCCTGCCATTCCCCTTCAGAGTCAAGAAATGAAGCCAGAGAGTGGATGTCGAGAAGAACATTGGGTTGAACACGATTGGTGATGTTCCAATCGTGCATCATTTCATAGGAAAACTTTAAGGATTGTTCCGAAGAGGGAGATATATCATTGTCATTATGATGAGGAGGAAAGCAGGAGCTGAGAAGATCAGGAAAGCAAAGTTCCGACATATTGAAATCCACCACGAAGTCCGGTGTTTGCTTATTTTCTCTGCTACCAAACGAATTGTCGAGGGGATTATGATCACCATCCACGGACGGCCCTGATTCTTTACAGTAAGGCTGCTGTGTGATGACAACTTTAGAGCATTTAATTGCTTTAGGCCGAGCCACAAGTAAATCCATCTTGGATGCTGCTGATGGGTTGATCTTGGGCTTCTTCAAATTTTTCTTACCAGACTGGTGATTTGAAAGCTTGGGATCTTCAACTTTTCTGCCTAGATTTGTGTTCCAGTAGTTTTTTATTTCATTGTCTGTTCGCCCTGGAAGCCTTCCCGCTATCAGTGACCATCTAAAAAGATCAAAATCTTTAAATCACTACTTATATCAAAATCTTAAACGGATAAGAACCGACCTCTGCTTAACTCTAAGTGCCTCAATATATTTTTAAGCCTTTTTTTTTTTTAGAGAGAGAGAGAGAGAGAGAGAGAGAGAGAGAGAGGGACATGACAAAAACCTGTTCCCCAAGAGCTTGTGAAGCCTTATGATTAGCTCCTCCTCGTCCGGTGATATGTTTCCTCTCTTAATGTCTGGTCTCAGATAATTCAACCAGCGAAGCCTGCAGCTCTTCCCACACCTCTTCAATCCTGCAGAAAAAAGGAAAGAAATGAAGCCATGCACCATTTTTACTTATAAGCAAGAGAGAAAGAGAGAGAGATGGTAAATTAATTTCCTGCTCTTTTGGGAATGTTTCTCCATTTTCCTTCTCCATAAACTCTGATGTATTCTGAAAGAATTTTGTCTTCTTGAGCAGTCCAAGCACCTCTATTCAAGCCTTCCTTAGCACAGCAAGGGCTTCTACCCATTTGGGACTAGCTATTCTCTGAAGAATCTGTGGTTGATCAAAGCCTAGCTCGATCTATCAATTGAATGTTCCCTTAATTGGGTGTGGGAGAGCCATACTTATATAGCACCATTTATTGTCAAATAATAATTTCCATATATTCATCTGTACACAAAATTGGCCCATGTGTTTCAATGATTTTGTCCTCTCTGACTATTCAACGTAACAAAAACTTTTTGTTGCCTATGTGCAGTGGTCCATGGTAATAGTTTATGCTTTAATTTCACATCTATAATTAATTTTATTCCTCACAGCAATTCTACTTGAATTAGTAAGTTCTAGATTCTCCAAGATCTTCTCTAGTAGAAAAATACACTGGATCGATTAAATTAAAGATATTTATTTAGTTAATTAATTTGACTGTAAGTCAAGTTTTTGTCTACTGTTAATTAAAAAAAAAAAAAGCCTAAAATACCATTGTAATTAACTAATGCGATGCCCTTTAACCCTAATATTGCTTTTCAAGTCTTTTAAAAATATTAAAAAAACAATTATGTGGTATATATATATATATTTGTGTTCTCTAAAATAAAAAGTGCCCAAGAGTCGATCTTGTGCGCATTCGTGTGAGACTTTTATGATTTCGTGTGAGACTTTCATGATTGCAACTAGTCCAATACCGTGTGATGATGGTTAATCTAACCCAAAAAAATATATATATTTAACTGAATTAATATCATAAAAAATATATATAAAAAAAAAATCTAAAAATAACTAACATTTTATATATATATTTTTTTTAAAAAAAATCATGTCTTTGAGAGTCGTTGGAATGCAAATAATGTTTGACAAAAACTAATAATTAAGCTTTTATCACTGAACAATAATGGGGATCCATGCACAACCAACCACAACCCTAGCTACTTTAATTTATTAAGTTAAGAAAGAATTAAGAAAATTTAATTCATTAATGGAAGTTAATAACAAGAACAGATGATAGGTGACAAAGAACTAACATAGTATAAATTTTGACCAAAATATAGACGGCAATAATTTCTTTAATTAAAACTAAGCAATCAAAGCTCTATACACAAATAAAAACAGTTATATATATTGAACTTGAAAATAAAGATTTAATTACTCAACTTACAATATAGAAATATTATTTATTCTAATTATAATACTTAGTATTGAAAGTTTTAGGAAGCATGTGTAGTTATTTAGGTCAAAGATGTTAGTTTTAAGTTATTTTTAAAATGGTTTCAAATGAAATAGTGTAGACAAAAAGACATTGTTACGATTAATATTTTATAAGTAAAACCAGAATCTCAAATCATTCCATATAGGTGATGGGTCTCCCACTTTTGTATTTTATATATAAAAATAAATTGAGAATTAGTTGAGAGCATGATAGCCGCCCCTAAGGCTTACCCATAAAAGTACAAAATAAATATTAAATAAATAATTAATTAAATCTCTATATCTACTCTATTAAAACTTCACTAGCAAATAATTGCAGGATCATATCTTCTCCGAACTAACTTTCTAGCCAAGCCTCTAGCTTGAACGGTTGTTGAAGCACGAACGCAGCCCCCCTACCCTATCACCCCCATCCAATCTATCCCCCATTGGCAATTTGGCATCTCTCTCTTTGATATGTATGTATGTGTGCATGCATTTGATATGTATGTCTGTATGCATGCATATATTAATTAATGCAAATTGGCATTATTTTCCATCAGATGTCGTCCGTCGGTAGCACCATTCTCTGTTGCTGACAAAAATATTTCCACATCACACTTCTATGGCCGGCCCATGCCACGGCCGCTTGGCGTCGTCCATTTGTCAATCACATATTGATTCCTCCCTTTTTCCTTCACGTGTCATCTTATAATTATTATTATCATTATTATTTTGAAAAGAATCATTCAGTTCAGTCTTATTCATTAATAAATAAGCACAAAGTTCAAATAATACAGAGCAAAAGCTCTTAAACAACCATAGCTAAAGTTATGAGGTTATAAGCGTCAAATATGACGTATTACATTCCAGATTCAAACAAAATCCCTAACCTATGACTAATTTTCAAATTAAACAGCAGTGCGCCAAACAGACTCAAACCAATACATAGGTAGCCCTTATTTTTCGGCATTGAAGGTAGAGAACCCCAAGTCAAAGCTCATCATCCTCAACTCGAAAGCCAGGACAACGTTCACATCCACAACTCAAAAGTTTGGACCTAAGCAACAAACCCGAAGTGCATCAGGTGGGCAGATTGAGAGAGAGAGAGGACCGAGCATTATTACAAGCAAAAACAAAAAACGACTATAGGGAAACAAAACAAGACAGAAAGATCAAAAAAAAGAAAGCCAAACAAAATTACGGAAAAATAAACAGGAAAATAAACAACATAAAAAGCACACCAAGAGGATGACAGCAGCCGGAAAGAAGAGCTGATTGCGCACTCGTTGGAAACCGAAAACGGAAGCTGCGTTGGAAGCTCATCGTGGTGGGGGCGCGAGAAAAGGCCCAGCAGAGGACAGTGGGCGGCGGAGTACGTGGAGGAGATCGACAGCATACTCAAATGGAGGGGGAAGTTTGAGTGAAACCCCAAGAGCATTACCCACAAAGTGTACCTAAAAAAGCAAAAAAAAAAAAAAAACAAATACAGAAAGAAACAAAAACAACTAGGACCAAAGGAGGGGAATAGGCGGAGAGGAAGGAAAATGAAAAAAAAAAATCGCCCAAACAGCTAAGGGCATCAGGTAAATAGACTAGTTTGCTAGGCGAAAAGGCGATAGGAGGAGAGGGGGGAGGCAGAAGAGAGAGATGGGAGGAGGGTCGGAGGGGGCGAACCTTTGTTCTCTCCCTCTGACGGCTGCTAGAAATGAAACCCTAGCAGCGAGAGGAGGGGGCTAGAGAGAGAACTCATCTAACGAATTAATGGGAGCAATTTATAATTATTCTTTTAATTGAGAGAAATGCTTGGCTTCATTAAAATGTCTATTTTTTGACTATTTTAATCTTAGGTGGTATGGCCAATTTTTCAGAAATCTATTAATTTATTGTTTAAAATCTATTAATTTTAAAATGGACCATGTCACCTAGGATTAAAATGGTCAAAAGATGAACTTTTTAATGAAACCAAACATTTCTCTTTAATTAATAATAAATGAGAAATGTTATGGATTAATATTTTTTTTTATATTTTATTGATCTCATCTTACAAATATGTAGACCCTACAAATTAAATAGTTAATCTATTTAATTTATAGAAAAAATGTGAGCTAAATATGAAAACCTTAACATTTCTCATTATAAATATAACTCTAGCTACTTTTACTTAATCATGAGTAATATATTATTTAGTAAAATTATTATAATAATTGAGATAAAAAGTAAAATAAGACTGTGGCTGCTTTTTTTTTTTTTTGGTCATGATGAGGTCTCACCTGATGCATGTGGAGGGAACTTTACGTCATAAGTGCAACAAAAGTTGACGTAAGAAGTAATGGAATCAACGAAAATGATCGAGCGAGCATCCAGCATCTTCGGCAGCAACTCTAAACTAGTTTTTTTTAGTTAAATTAAATTATTTTTTGGTTCTAATAGAAGTTTTTTCTACTAGTGTTATAGTAAAGTAAAGGATCTTGTAAGATTTTTTTTATTATTTTTTCTCTCTCCCTCAACGCTCAAACTTTTCTCTCTCTCTCTTCTCTCGCTCTCCGTAAACGGTGAGTCTGGTGTTGGACCTGTTGGTACGCTACCCAAACAGAAAGCTACAAGAATTCCCACAAGAAAGCTAGAGATCATGTTTAAACCCACAATAATTCAAACATGATTTCAAAATAGAAACAAAGAATGATTAATATAAATAAAATAAAGATAAAAAAAGGAAGGTGGGTCTGGTGTTGGTGTTGCTCTGGAGAGAGAGAGAGAGGAGGGAGAGAAGGGAAAGAAAAGCTAAGGATAAAAAAATAATAAAAATAATATTTAAATAAAGTATAGAGTTAAAATAAATCTTCTGCTGCTAAAGATGCTCTAAGAAAATATCGATAATTTTTGTGTGTGGATGATGCGGTGGCTGCCACAATGAGCCTGCCGAGAAAGACAAGACTACAACTGGCAAGTTTATAAATATCAGTAGAACTATGAGTATACACAGTCTTGAGTCTACGTACAACAATTTTCAAATATATATAGTAAAAATTCTTCCTACAAATTTGATTTAGATCCGGTTTGAGAAATAAAGCTTTTAAGTCAAAAAGAGTTTTCGGAAAAAAGCTTCATTTTTAAATTTTTGTCAAAAGTGAGTTTTAACTATTTTTAAGCCTTTTGGACCCTTACAAGTGTTTTTAATTTTTTTTACTAAACGAGTACTTTTTTCTTCAAACGAATATTTTGAGTATTAAAAGCACTTTTAAAACCTTCAAACACAATCCTAAACAGGCTTTTACATGTTTACTATCGATTTAAATTCTTTTTCCTCAAAGAGTAGATCAATCGATTGAGAATTTCAAATTGCCCTCCCGCTCGAAGCCACCACTAGACTCAACTGGGGTGGCCAGTTTTTTTTATTTGATTTTAATTTTTAATTTTTTTTTTTAATTTTTATCTTCTATTTAAAAATTAATATTTTATTATTTAATTTAAGTGGAACACCTAACAAGAAGTAGACTGTTAAATAAAAATAGACGGGCAAAATTGACAATTAGAGAATCTCCAAAGGGGATCCGAATCCTTTCTCATCTATATTGTTAGGGGACTGTGGTCAACCCGACGACTCAGGTATATGCTTTGTTAAGATAATGCATATTCTTTCCGTCACTTTCACAAAGTTAGAAAGTTCAAATTTCTGGCCATGACATATATTATGATATATAGAAACATTTTAAAAATCAATAATACTGAAAACCCATCATTTGTACTGGATTATCCGTTTAAGGAGATTTTTCTTTTATTTTTGTATAAATTTTTTCGAAATATATGAGTTGAGAAACTAAAAATAATGTCCCCCCCAGAAAAAAAAAAAAAAAAAAAAAAAAGAAAAAAAAAAAGAGTAAATGCCAAAGAATTTACAAAGTCATAATCTTCACTGGGTTATCAATTGGAGGGAAATTGTTTTTATATTGTATAACTCTTCTTGATCTACAATCATATTTGAATGTAATTGACAAATATTTTCACATATTAAACTAATAAACAAAAAATATAAAAACGGTGGACAAAGTTTTCTTTTAATTCAGTCTATTAAATTAACATCTGTTCTTAGAGTATATTATTCTTACGTACATGTTTTATAATAATATATCACATTTTTTAAAGAACAAAAGTTAATTTAGCAAGCCTAGTGCAAAATAATATTATATATATATATATATATATATTTTAAATTTTTACAAAAGATGACATATTTCAGTCACATGTAGACCAGTTGGCACTACCATAAATATGGCTATCACTTCATTGTAGTTGGCAGTGCCACAAATATGGCTATCACCTCATCGTGGACAATATTGTATGATATTATATAATCTATATGATGGAGCATATAATTGAGTGGGTTTTGGAATTGGTGTAAAAAACTAGGTAGTTGGGGAAGATGCCAAATCCTATCAGCTATGTTTGGCAAGGGAAAAGCCCCGCACTGTAGCTGAAACGGCACTGTTCCAGCTACAGTGCCAACTGGCACGTGGCTGACTTTTTCATTTTCATTTTTTTTTTAAAGCAAAAAAAAAAAAAAGCGTAAGAACGCTAGTGGTGGTCTCCAACACCTCGCAATTAAAACGATTAATGATTCATCTCATTCAACCACCCCCTTGGCCAACAAAAAAAAAAAAAAGGGAACGGGTGCATTTGGGGGTGGCCGGACCACCCCCAAGGTGCTGGGGGTGGTTTCGGCCACCCCACACGGCATTTTTTTTTTTGGCCAAGGCGGTGGCCGGACCACCCCCTTGACCATGGGGGTGGCTGGAGCCACCCCCTTGGCCAAAAATGGGGTGGTCCGGCCACCCCATTTTGGCCAGAACCACCCCAGCGTTCTCCTGCTTTTTTCTTTTCTTTTTTTCTTTTTTTTTAATATTTTGCTTTTAAAAAAAAAGAAAAAAAAAATTAGATGAAAAAGTCAGCCACGTGTCAGTTGGCACTGTAGCTAGAATAGTGCCGTTCCAGCTACACTGCGGGGCTCTTTCCTTGCCAAACATAGCTATCCTTTTTAACATGTTGCTTCCCAGCCTTCTTTTCAAACTTGACTAATTACACTCAAATACCTGCTCCCACGAAAGATAGCATTGGATTAGACTTATGCTAATCCAAAAACAAAAAAACAAATGAATATATTGAGAATTAGATATTGGAGATATTTTCCCTCCCATATCTTTTTCATCAAAGACAAAATTGTTATCATAATAGTTTTGAAAAGTTTTTTCTTTTTTATATTTTGAATTATTTGTTTATAATTTGTAGAAAACAGAAAAAAAAAAAAAAGTTTTCAAAATCACTACGAAGCCAAATATTGGCTTTTCAATTCTAATTACTATAAGAGTAGGGTTATTTAATATATTATTATATGATTGTCGTATAGTTGAGATGATATGATAATGGAAACCAGACACTAATTCCTTTTTAATTACAAATATCGATCCGTAGCTTTCACGTCACATTACCAATTTGTATATGCGACGATGTCCCGTAATTTTCGGAAGCCTCTATCAGTTGTTTCCACAAATTTCACTTTGAAAATCAAGTACAAATGGTGATGAATTGACGGTTCACCAGAAGCAAAGCAATTCAAAAGCTCCATTTGTTTATTTGTTTATTTTTTTTTTTTAAAAAAATAAAAATTAATAAATACTTTAAAATATAAAACATTCAAAATTACTTTTATTACTCACGCCATTTAAACGGAAAACAAAAAACCCCCCATTAAAAAGCATTAATTAAGTCGATATCGAAGGCAGGTAAAGATGAAAGGAAGCTTCTGAGGATCCCACTGCCAATCAAATTGAATTTGACACTGCAGTGTCAACCATGGACCTCAATTCTGTCGTGTCTAACTTTTGGAAATATGGAACCATGATTAGAGAGCGGTACGTAGTGATGAGAGCAATAAATCAAAGGCAGCTATTCCAGCTATCAAAGGTACCTTCACATACCTGCACATACCTACACATACATGAAGTCTTTGGTAGGAATGAAAAGGCGGGCGATTTTTTAATTATTAATAATTCTAGCAGTTCTATTGAGAGGAAAGTTACGGGATTCACTTGTACATTTTAGGCAGATCGATTTTATGAAGGAGTTTAAATTGTTAGCAATTAGAGCACCTAAATACAGCAACAGTTCTAGCAATTCGATCAATCTCATCCATACTTACTTTTCCAATAAAAAAAATAAAAAAAAAAATTTCTGATTTTGTTCGTCTATAATTACACCAGAGCAATGGTGTTTCGATAATTGATTAAATAAACTATAATTAATGATTTCTAAAGTGTGATATTTTTGAAAGTTGATTGGGCTTGTTTGGCAATGCATTTTAAAGTAGCTTTCTTTTTTCTTTTTCTTTTTTGTAGTAAAAAAAAACAAAAGCATTAACAAATAACTCAAAACATAAAATATTCAAAACTATTCTTACTTTATGTCACATGATAACCAAAAAGCAAAAACCATTATCTAAAAAGTTTTGACAAACCAATTAACCTGAAATTTTTCATAAATGAACTTAATTTAGCCTTGGAAGTGAATTTGTTAGCATAAAATTTGGCCGGAAAAAGGAGAAAGTTCAAGTGATCTATTGAAATGTGATTCCTTGGTTACGGTGGGTGACAATACACACTAAGTGAGAAGCATTTTATTTAGCAACCGAATATACACGGTAGTTGGCACATCTATAGACCTTAAAATCGGTCCAAAAATTAAATATCTTTAGTTGTTGTCACCGATATTCAGCAATCACCGAGCACTCGACCAATCGGAGAAGAGATGCACTTTGTTGATAGCCAAGATCGAGAGTAAAAAGTCACATTCAAGCATGATGGACGAATAGCTAGCCAAAAGACAAGGCCCATACGAATACCAAGGAGGGCAACTGTGACTTCACCAAAAGACGCGGCAATGTTTAGGTATGAGCTGCCATTATCCAACCGATATGGTTATTAAGAACAATTGAGACAACACAGAAAAATTAACAAACCATCATATCAAAGTTGATCTTGAAGGAGCGAGAGGGGGAGGGAGCTTCTATTATAGCTATTTTTCCCTCCTTGCAAGACAGCTGGTGATGTTACACGATTAAAAGGTTCAATTTAATTATAGGTAATGAATCATGAATCATCATATATCCCTCAAGTTGTCTAGAAAGAGTTAAAGAATACGTTTATATGTGACAATTGACATGATATTTTTCTTTTTCTTTTACTTTTTTTATTTTTTATTTTTCTGGTCCGAAGATATGATCTAGTTATGCCAAGGCCTTGTTTGGTAAAAGGGTTGGAGTTGACCTAGACACTGTTTATCGCAATTTCCCAAAAAAATTATCATCAAAACATTTTAACTTTTTTCACTTTTTATATCAAATCATTCACTTTTTATTATTATTCAAATAAAAAAATCACTACAAAACAAAATTTTTTTCACTTTTTCATATCACTTTTTCATTTTTTTTATACCAAACATTTTTATTTTTTTTCACATCAATCTACATCAATTACAGTGTCTAAGCCAACCCATTTACTAAACATTACCCAAATGTGGTTTACTAGGATTATTTAGACTTGGGTTTTTGTGCGCTTTGCTCAGCTTTTCACCTGAAAGTGAGATCCCTTTGTCGTTTCTTACAATAGAGAATAAAGTACAACTTATAGTTTTACTATTTTTCCGTACCAGAAAATATATATTAAAAAAAAAAGGGTTTTTAATTCATGTCAATCGCATGATGTAGTTGTCCATCGTTGTTGGTGATTGGTGAATCTATATTTTAATTAGATTGTGAATCCGAGGAAACAATATTAAAACAAGAGAACAAAATCTTTGTTGAGGCGTGCTATGCTGGTAATTATACTCTTACCCTCTATTTATTATATTAATTTTATATGAATTGGGGTGGTGTATTTTAAGTCATTTTTATTGTGTTAATCACTTTAACAAAAAATATATAATAATTTCAATTATGTTATTGTGTAAACTAGGTATTTTGCATATTTCAATAAAGAGTAAACACTTCAACTTAAAACACCAAAAAATAATATAATTTTTCTTCTCAATTCTAAAAAAAATAATTTTTCTTCTATTGACAATATACCTCATAAACAAAATACATATCGATAAAACCATCGGAGCTACCGTCTTAGTTGGTTTTGAAGACTCTGGAGTTGAGAGCTCGGAGGTAGGTGGGTGGTGGGTGTTGGGTTAAAACGAATGGAAAAGTTTATGATATTGATTTGAAATTAAAGATATGGTATTTTCTGTATTTTGTATTTTTATGTGATGTGTGAAATTTTTATTGCATGCAAGCAGTAAAATTGAATTTTACACCACATTCTGATAAAATGGGCTCTCTTAAAAAAAAATATAAATAATGTTATAAACTACATTTTTAATTGAAATTATCACATTAGCATTGTGAGATAAAAATGTAATTTTTAACATTGCTAAAAAATAAAACAAAAGTTACTTAAAACATATTACATCAACCAATGTAAAATAAATGTAATAAATAAATATAAAAATTAGCATTATTCATGATTAAAATGACTTTTGAAATATCTCAAAGGAGTAACTCAAACGTGTGGGAACTATGCATTATAAAAGAGAAGTTATTAGTTTGAATCACCCTCTCCTTCTCTCACGTTTGAGAACATTTTTTTAAAAAAAAAGTCTTAAAATTCGGTATTTGAGGGGAGGACAAAGAATTTAACAAACGGTGCCATATAAAGATATTTCTCCAAAAAGAAAAAAGAAAAGACGTTTTGAAAGAATATGATCAAACTGTAGGGGTCTTAAGTGCCATACACTTGGCCACTTGGCCTACAATGCAACGTTCCTTTTGTTACAGAAACTGGCAAAACACTCTGAGTGTACGTCCAAGAGTCATCAGTATGCAAAAAGGGTCCCATCTTCAATCTTGTCAGAGTGAGAGACTGACTAGGAAAAAGACAACTCCCGACAGTCTCGAAAGACATGGGAGATAAATAAAATGTTTTGAAAATTATATAATCATTCATCCAAAAATAAATAAATAATAATATGTTCGCTACATGCATGCACTGAGAAAACATTAAGAGCGTCCCTTTAATTAATAGATACCATGGCCAGTACGGTCCTGCATCTTTACTATCCTACACTCCTTCAATGGCATATGAGGACCTAAGTTTTCTTTAGCCAAGTTTATTCGAATGAATTAATTCATTTATGGCCCTATCGATACAAGTGCTAAAGAGTTGATTGGTGCATGTCACTAACAATATTGAGACAATTCAAAAGGCAAAATTGAGTGTGAAATTGACGAGTGGTCCGCGAACACCACCTTAAAATTGGTATGGACATTTCTAGGTTAACATAAAAAGCTTGTGAAATTTAATATAAAAAGAGTAGATGTTGTTGGACTAAGCAGGAAGATAATGTTTGAAGACAATTCTTATGTTCATCCCAAATTATAGAATTTTCAAATTAATTTCCAACACAATTTGAATTAATCCATATATTATCCGAAATCAGCATGAAAATTAGTTTAATCCATATTACTCGAGGGAGAAGTACTTGAGAGTGGAGGAGAGGAGATGAAGTGGTACATAAAAGATAATTGGTATTAGGGACCTCCCTAATATATTGAAATGGGGTCCAAATATTCAGGGGTCGTTAACATAGCTATCCAACATTTATTTTACTCTCTCCCAACCTCCATTCTTTTGCTTTTGAAAGTTGGGTGGCCGGCTTGGTGCCCGGGGGCCACTTCCATCAGTTCCATGTCTCTCTCTCTCTCTCTCTACCTTTGGTGAAATATACAAAACTTTATGTTTATATTTACGAGCATATAATAAAAATCTCATCCACATAAAAGTATAGGAAAATGTATTTTCTCATCAGAAGTACAGAAAATGTATTGTCACTAGTTTGAGGGAAGGGAAAAGAGTTTTTATTAAACGGTATATAGATATTTCTCCAAACAGAAAAAGAAAAGATCAAACTGTAGGGGTCCTGAGAGCCATACATTTGCCTACAATGCAACGTGAAACTGACAAAAACTCTGGGTGTACGTCCAATATGCAAAAAGGGTCCCATCCTCAATCTTGTCGTTCAGAAAGACTGACAGTAAGAAGGACAACTCACGACGGTCTCCAAAGACATCGGAGATAAATAAAATGTTTTGAAAATTATATTATCATTCATCCAAAAATAAATTAATAATAATATGTTTGCTACATGCATGCGCTAAGAAAACATCCAAGAGGTTCCCTTTAAATAGATACCATGGGCATCTGGTCCAGCATCTTTAGTACCCTAAACAGGTTGTATTTGGTAAAGAGCTTGAAAAAAAAAAAAAAAAAAACTGTAACAGATTTGATTGATGTGAGAAAAAAAAAAAGAATATTTTATATAGAAAAAAAAAAAAAAAAAAGGTTTTGTATTGATTTTTTTTATTTGAATAGTAATAAAAAGTTTTTTTTTTTTAATTTTTATTTTTACATGTTCGCACAAGAGGAGGGATTCGAACTATTGACGTCCGCTTCATTAGGCGTGGTCTCAGCCGATCGAGCTACGTCTTGGGGACAGTAATAAAAAGTTATTGATGTGATGTAAAAAGTAAGAATATTGAGATGAATTTTTTGGGTTTTTGGGTTCGGTCCGACCCACTCCTTTGCCAAACACACCCTCAAAGGCGAACCCATGCTTGGGGTTGGGAGGACGAATGTCCCCTCAAGATTTTACAAATTTTCATAAATGTCCTTCAAATATACTAATTTTATAAATTTGTCACCCCAAAAACCATATATTTGTCCCCCCAAAATATTATTTGTGTCCATTTTTAATTCTTTTTTTAGTTTTTCCCCCCAAAATAATATTTGTGTCCCTTTTAATTATTATTTTTTAGTTTTGCCCCCCCAAAAAAAAAAAATTACTTGTGTCCCCTTTTAATTTTTTTAATTTATTATTATTATTATTATTTTAATTTTGCCCCCTCTTTCAACATAAAAACACCTAAAATACCCAATTCATTTAGTTTCCCACTTTATTCTAGTTCACTTATAATCAAAAACGTAATTTGGCTTGGGACTCTCATCAAATATGTGAAAGACAAAGTTAAATAGTTTTGGTTCTTTAAGTGGCTTCTAACTACTAGCAATTAGTTTTTTGAGTAGTTATTTTAAGTCATTTAAGTTTATAATATTTGTTTTGACATCACAAGTTAAATGGTTTAATAATTTATAATTGCAAAATTCTTTGGCTCGACTCTTATCTCTTAGCATTGTTGCTATTTAGGGCTCTGGGTAATTGTTAGAAAAAAAAAAAATTCATACTCAATGATACATTTTTCTTGGACCCTATAGATTGTGTTTAGTTTATTTTTTTCCTAAGCCATTAATTTGCTAGCCCTACCTACACGGCTACACTTCTTCACTGACATATGAGGATCTTATAAGTTTTCTTCAAAAGGCTCGTGCTCGATTTCGAGTCAAGTTAATTCGAACGGTTTAATTCATTTCCAGCCCTACCGATCCAAGTGCCAAAGAGTGGCTGCATGTCACTGACATAATTGAGACATTTCAGAAAGCAAAATTGAATGTGAAATTGACAGGTGGTCCATGATCATGACCACCCCAAAACTGGTATGGCTATGTCTACATCAACATAAGGGCACGTGAAATTTAATATAAAAGGAGTAGATGTTGTTGGACTGAGCAGGAAGATGATGTTTGAAGACAATTCTTATGTTCCTACCAAATTATAGAATTTTCAAATTAATTTCCAACACAATTTGAATTAATCCATATATAATCCGAAATCAGCGTTAAAATTAGTCTCATAATTTTGATGCTAATATTAGATTGTAGGATGAATATAATAAGTTAGTAGATTAAAAAAAAAAAAAAAAATTTGTAGTTTATGGTGAATAATACAAATCATAATTTTTATTTTTTTTTTGGTCTTTGGATGAGGAACATGTACAGTAGTTGAGGGAGCAGCTGTACTTGAGAGTAAAGGAGAGGAGATGAAGTGGTACATAAAAGATAATTGGGATTAGGGAGCTCCCTAATAGCTAGGCTAATATATTGAAAATGGGGTCCAAATATTCAGGGGTCGTTAACATAGCTATCCAACATTTATTTTACTCTCTCCCAACTTCCATTCTTTTGCTTTTGAAAGTTGGGTGGCTTGGTGCCCGGGGGCCACTTCCATCAGTTCCATGTCACTCTCTCTCTCTCTCTCTCTCTCTCTCTCTACCTTTGGTGAAATATGCAAAATTTTATGTTTATATATACAAGCATATAATATAAATTTCATTTACATAAAAGTGTAGGAAAATGTATTTTCTCATCAAAAGTACAGAAACAGATATCCCATCTGAATGATGAGAGTAGAGGGAAAAAAATAAAAATAAAAATAAAATTGCTAGGAGTCAATAAGTTCTCTATATTTTACCTACATTCTCCTACAAACTTAATAGATTAACCATTAGATTTGTGGAGTCCACCATTGCCTTATGTAGGGTCCATATATCTAATAGTTGATTTGTAAAATGAGATGATATAGAGACAAAAGACCGGTTTTATAAATTCTGAGGCCTAAGACGATAATTTTTAGACAATTTCTTATATTTAGTTAAGTATTTTGTTGTGGACAAATTAAGTGTCAAAACTTGTGTAAGTATACGGTTGAAGTTGGTTCTTAAGATGAGGTTCAAAACTTGGCTCAAATTGAAGATCAAAAGAGCTCGTTCACAACCTCAATTGTATGGCATTCGAATGAGGTAGTTTTACAATGTTCAAAGATACAGGATAGAATGCCTCAATCGTAAGCACGTTCGAACAAGAAGATCAACGCGCCTCAAGAATCAATTTTTAAATTAACTCGATCGCAGTCACGATCATAAGTTGTTCAAGTCAAATGGAAGACTTATAGGCTTCAAACTTGAAGTTCCTTAATAAAGACTAGATCCAAGGACAATCGCACCAAGTTCGATTGCAAAGTGAATTACATTGTTTCACATAATGTCACCATTACATTGTTTCACAAAGTGTCACCAAAAGCTTCGCATGTGATGATCACGAAGCCAAATTCGAGACACTCTATCACAGCAATGTTCAAATCTCGGTCGACCGAAGAAGGGACACATGTCACATGTCACAACAAAGAATTGAGGCAGAAAAAGTCATGCTTGATTGACCTATAACGTGCTCAATCGACTGAGGCAGAAAAAGTCATGCTTGATTGACCTATAACGTGCTCAATCGACTGAGCTTGCGTAGAACGATTGAGTGAGACCGCGTTTAACTTAGATTTAATGATGACGCATGCCTCAATCAACTGAAAGTGGAGCTCGATCGACTGAGACATGTTAAGAAAACTGTAGTTGAGATGGGTAAACTCGATTGACCGAGCCTTAAGCTCAATCGATCAAGCATTGTAGCATCGACTTTCACAATCTACAAATAGGTTGCAAGTGTAGGTAAAGCTTACAAGTTTTAAGAATCTCATTTTGAACATTGAGAGGCTTAGAGAGTGAGATTTTGAGTAGCGAAGCTCTACAAGTTTGAGCATTGGAGTAAGGTGCTAGCTCGCAGAGAAGGGAAATTCTCTGCGCATGATTTACAAAACGACTACAACACTAGATAAACAAGTTTTTTTTAATGAAAACCTCGTACATGGACACGTTTCAACTGCTACTTTTACTTTCTAGTTATATAAGGCAATAATCATAGAAGAACAACATTAAAACAGTAGGACATATAACTGATGAAAACCTAATTAACCTAAACCAGCCATTCAATTATTATTGGAAACCATAATTTTCGGTGACAAAGACAACAAATGGGAACAAGTTATTCATGGAACTGGTGGGATTATTTCTGTAGTGGGGTTTGTTTTCAACTAATCCATTCATCCTCTGAATTTAGGAAAGATGCCAATGTCGTGAGATCCAACGCATCATTTGGTTGAAGAAAAGGGTCATGGCTACATTGACTATCCCTCCAATTATCCGGCCTTGCAGCTGCAGCTCCATCTATGGAGTCTTCATGCTTGGCTTGATCACGATGATCATCTCTAGAAACTGGAAAATCTTGATGATCATCAGGACATGAGATAGACATGCTCTTAGGCTGCACCTGCACCTGATCTCCATCCACCACAATCTCACATTCATTAATGATTTCTTTATCCTGGTCCGAATATAGCACGCCTGATATCAAAAGATCATTAATATCAAAATCCTTAAGAAACCCACAGGAATTGTCATCCTGCTGAGCTGAGCAGGAGGGGCTGTCACAATCCCAAACTGGAAATATATTTTTATCCACCATTTGATGATTATGTAGTTGCCATGGGATGATAACCTTTGTGCACCTCACTGCTTTTGTCCGAATAACCGGCTGCTGAGTTTCTGGTTTTGTTCCTGGATTCGACTCCATACTACATTGTTTATTAATATCATGATTCTTGTCACCCACCACCCTCTTGCTTAAATTCGTGTTCCAATAATTCTTTATTTCATTGTCTGTTCTCCCCGGTAGCCTCCCGGCTATGAGTGACCACCTGCAACAACAGCGTGATAATTAATTAATTATTTATCATATTCAAACTTTTTCTTGAAACTAATTAACTCGTTTTATTTGTGCAAAAATTTTTATATATAATTCATGTCACTGTTATACTTTATTGTCATTTCTGATATTGTAATTAAGTCATATTTTCTTTCCATTCTAGAAGACAATTCACATGATGGGGACATTGATGTATCCTACGGTTCAAAAGCTAGAAGAGTCCCGACAGGTGGCGGATTTAGCTTTCGAAGGCTGGCCTGTTGTTTCCCACATGTAGAAATTGGCATTTACTTACTAACCAAGACACTGAATAATTGAATTCCGAAAATCAGTTTTTTCAATCTATCTGACCTCACAACCCATTGTTTCTTTTAATCGGGAAAAGAAAAAATAAATTTTTTTTTTTTTTCCCTTTTCTAATTAATAAAAGGTGACTTCAATTATGGCCCTTACTTACTACACTAGTACCTCGATGCTCTTGATCCCGATTGAGGACAATTAGCTTGAATTCCTTCTCTTTTGTGAACATTTTGAGTGAAAACGATGAAATTAGAAGAAGAACATGTCGGAGAAGAAGATTTTCAATAGTACCTGTTACCAAGGAGCTTATGTAGTCTGATAATGAGCTCTTCTTCTTCCGGAGAAATGTTGCCTCTCTTGATATCTGGCCTTAGATAATTCAACCATCGGAGCCGGCAACTCTTTCCGCATCTCTTCAGCCCTGCAAACATGCCATGAATGTGAAACAACTATAAAAGATGAAACAAAATGAAACCACAGAGACAGAGACAGAGACAGAAACAGAAACAGAGTAGTGTGAATACATACCAGCTCTTTGAGGAAGGTCTCTCCATTTCCCTTCGCCGTGGATTTTAATGTAATTGGTAAGGATTTTATCTTCCCGAGCAGACCATGCTCCCCGATTTAGACCTTGTTTGGCACAGCATGGCCTCCTTCCCATCTCTGCTCTGTTCTCACTGTCTCTCTCAGCAGGCGGGTTGAAACACTTGTGCTTGCTCTGTTTCTTACACTTTGTATTATTGTAGGTCGTAGAGAAAGCTTCTTATATAAACGAGGAACACAAAGCTTGGCACATGTTGGGGAGGGACCAACAGCGTGCATTGTAAGAAACATTAATTACCCTGCACTATACAAAAGTTAATCACAAATTAAACTAATTATAAGTAAACCTCTCATTGCGTGTTTTCACCTCCACTCTTTTAAATCTCTTTGTCTACAGTCTCAGCTGGTTCACATTTGTTATACACAAGTGGAAAGGCTAGACTTAATTTCGCGCATGTTTTGGAGACACCAACTATAAGTGCATTCTAAGTTATTAACCATACAAAATTAACCTCATTGCGTGTGTAAGAGACTTTTTATTTTTTATTTTTTATTTTTTTAATTATTTCACCTCCACTCTTTTCAATCTCTTAATCTTCTATACTAGGGTTTCACACTTCATGCATGATGTCAATATATATGTAGATGACAAGATGCCGGGATGGAATCGGGATGTTTATTTTTTGACACCGGTTAGATCCGTCTTCGGTCGACACGATACGAGCAGCAAGGTGGTCGTATTTTTTGCAAGAAAATATTGATTGGTAAAGTTTAACTGAAGTGAATAAAATGTTAATTTGTAGCGTTTACATGACCCATATATAAACGTACGCACGTACATATTAGATCAAGATTTTTGGCATTAAAAAAATACATGTTCTAATTATTCTTTTTTTTTTTTTAATGAAAAGTCATTCCAGTTTCATTAATTGATGAAAGATCACGATCATAAAACTCTTACATTATAGAGCAAAAACTCTGAGAAAATCATAGTCGAAGCTACAAGATTACATGTCGTAGATACATATATATCAATCTGACATTTAAGACTTATCTATGACATAAAAATCCGCTAACTCATGACTAATTTTCAGTTGTAACAACAGATCTACTCCAGACAAATTCAATCTAATACATAAGTAGCAACATCCTCCTACCAAATTTAGTATACCATTTCTCTTTTCTTTCTCTTCTTAAATTATTAATGGCTTGTCGTATCTCTCCTTCTCCTCCTCAATTCGAATCATTATGCCCCCACAACTATATTTTTTTTGGTTTTTTGTTCGTTTGTAGGCCCACCATTTATTCATTTACTTGGTCGGCCCATTTGGGTCTTCTCTTTCTATTCTTCTTTTTGTACAACTTATTATTTTTAAAAACACGGTCACAATTTTAACATTTTACATCATACGTTTTTATAAATCCACATTTTTTCATGTGATTTGATTTAAAATCACACTTTTAGTCTATTAAATTATAATGCTATACCCATTCTAAATGTGATGATGCTACGATTTTGTAGGCTAAATGCGTCTTTTTAAACAAAATCATAAAAAACATCATGTTTATCTTGATTTTAAAGACCGAACCACAATTTTAATACCAAACACTTCGAGTCTGCCTTAACACTAGCTAGCGGTTGTAATATTAATGCGCTTCTGTGACCTTTCTCCAGTGAGTTCCTCCTGCAAGTGTTAGGGTTTTTCTAGGTCAACATGCATTAATCAACGTGAAGGAAAATCATTCCAGACGGAGCAGTCAATTATTTCCCAGAAAGGGAATGGCAAACACCATTGGTGGAAAAATCCTATCGTTATATGTCTCTGTGGTTTTTTCTACGGCCATGTGCTTTTAACTAGGTTTTTGTTTTTGGTATTGGCTGATGAATATGATTGGATCCATGTGCTTTAAGGTTAGAACCCTTTTTCAAAGTGCTTTTACACTGCAATGATTGTGTGGAAATTAACAATTAACAATTAACACAGACAAAAGGGAGAATGAACTTTATCACAACTCTCACGTGACTCTTGTTAAAAGTATTAGTATACCAAAATAGGTCTAAAAAAAGAAAAAGAAAAGAAGCAAGTGTCTACATCATGTCGAGCATGGCCTCTAATAGCCGTTTGCTTCCAAAACATACTAATTTTGGAAGCAAACGGCTATCAAAAACAAGTAGAAAATAAAAATTAAAAATAATAATAATAATAATAATAATAAACAGAAATGGGGGATCAGCACGTGATTCATGTGTCAAGGCTAAAACACACACCCAAACAAAAAAAAAAAGGTGGTGGGGTAAATGGGGTAGAAGTTGCTTTCGGAGGTTCTTCTCATCTATCCTTCCCGCTTCTGCATGCTTTCACCTACCATTTTCATGCATTTCCATCTCACCTAATTCCAAAATCTCAGTTTTCAAACTTAGCATTCCTTCATTCGATCTAGGGGATCATGATTTGAAGAGCCACCATGCTTGTTTATTTGATAGATCCAATATATTTCAAATATATAATTAATTTATCACTAAATATTTTATTATTTCTATTAGAACATGTGTGTGTGCGTGTTTTTTTTTTTTTTTTTCTTTTAATTGTTTTTCTCTTCTTTTGTGGGTCAATTGTTTCAGCCATCCGTTTGCTTATGTTGCACACGCTGCCACCGTCCGCCCGCCATCGTGGTGCGCCGCTCTTCGCCTCTCCGAAATCGGTTGGACTTTAGATCTAATTTTTCAAATCTAGATCTAGTCTCCTAAACTGGTTTTACTAAGCCACGCTCCGGCCAGTGCGCTTTGACTCCCTTGTCTCGGTTGTTGTAGCCGTTTGCTGGTTTTTTTTATTGTGTTTTTGTTTTTTTTTTTTTTTGAATAAGAGTTTGATTTCTCCTTAGATCTACTTTCATGAGCGATTTTTGGGTTAATGTTTTTGTCCTGACCTTTAGGTCGAGGAAGATTAGTTTCGGTGTAAGGGTTTTGCTCTTATGACCGGAAAAATAAAAGTTAGAAACATGGGCTACCTATATATTAAATTGAGTCTACGTGTAGATCTGTTCTATAACTGAAGTTTGACATGGGTTAGCAAATGTTGAAGTCATAAATAAGACTTGATTGTAAAATTTTTATGTTTGTCTCAATGATGTTATAATCTCATAACTTTGGCTATAATTTATCAGAACTTTATACTCTTTGATGTAAAGGTTTTATGCTCTTTATCTTTTTCAATGAATGAATATGAAAAAATTTCCTTAAAAATAATAATAATACATACATACATATGTACATACGTACGTACAATGATACAAATGACTAACTATATACGGGTACATCATAGCATATACAAATTTACAAAAAAAAAAAAAATGAAAGTAGCTATGATTGTCTGATTTATATATGAGCAAATATTCTACGGAATTTAAATGATTGGGCCCTTCCTTTTTTGCAAGGGTCCCTTTCTTCTTTTTTTTTTTTTTATAAGTAGGGTCCCTTTCTTTTTTGATTGGACTCTTACCTGATTTCATGAGCAAATATGTACAGATCGTGTCTCCCAGGTTTGATTGGACCCTTTCTTTTTATTACATGTTTGTAATTTGTAAACAACTACAATAAATATTATTTTTTAAAAAGGTCAAAACAAAAAAAAAAAATTGCTCTTATTTTTTTATTTAATTTCTAAAAAATAATATTCATCTATGACTAAGAGAACACCAAAAAAAACCAGGTGAGCACTTATCATTTTTCATAATAAAATAAGTAATATTAAAAATTATTTTTGTGTTTTTAAAAAATGATATGACTTTTAAAATTATATTAGAACTTGTGATAATGATAAAATAATGATTTTAAAAGCTTTAAAATAACACAAATTTTTTTTTCTAGAATTACTCTAATAAAAGTCTTCCAAAGTCTTTCAAGTAAATAAACATAATTTAAAAAATTAAAAAACAAAACAAAAAACAAAATCTTTGTATACGATAAATTTTTTAGTATATCAAAATATATAAAATTTCAAAATTGAATTTTTATATTTTTAATTTCTTATATTATATTTTATTTAAAAAAAAAAATTTGCTACATTTATAAAAAATGTTCATATTTTAAGATATGGTATCTAAAAAAAAAAAAAAAAAAAAAGGTCCATTCACAGGGATGTGTTTCTCCATGAAAGGCATTTGACTTTGGGCCTCAAAAGCTTCACCCCCTCTCCCCAATCTTGTTGATTCTTAAGTCCAGTTTGCATTACAGTATGATTAGCTTAGTTTTCTTAGTCTATACACATAATTTAAAATAATTAAAAAATAAAAAATAGCTGTTGAATTCGATTGAATAAGAATAATGGACCGCTAGTTTAGGTAACTATTTTTAACCAACATATATATATATATATTGTTGTCCTTTGGTTGACTTGTAACGGTAAAATAGAGCTTGTAGGTAAAATCATGTGTGTGAGTAGAAAACCATTCATTTCATTATGTTTTATTTATTTATTTTTAACTGTTATTAGGAAACTATATTATTTTACAAATTAATTACAGGCCAATATACATGTCACTTACTACATCAATCACACAATAATTAAATTTATTTGTTTAATTTTTTCACTCAATACTCTCTTATCATATGAATTGTCACGTGAGTTTCTAGAGGGTTGTAGTAAAAACTATAAAATTCAAACATTTTTTTTATAACTTGTTTTTCAAATGAGTGTTGCTGTGGATATTACAGTATTTACTGTAAGTTATTTACAAACTAACGTGGCACTCTATAATTGACGAAATGATTAAGCAAAAAATTTGATTTGTCAATTTAGTTAATTAGTGGCAGAGACTTGACTTGTAATGCCCCAATTATTTTTGGAATTTATAACAATTGTTATTTATCTTTTAGCATATGAAAAGCATTGCATGTGACAAACACTTTGTCTTTTAATTTCTTCCCAGGATTCTGCCGGAGATCGAGGTCAAATCTCTCCTCCATTTCAGACCAATTTCGATCAAAGATATTCATATTTTTCATGTTTTTTTTCCTTCGAGATGTTCTTGAATTGCACGAGGAATCAAACTCACATTCCGTAGAGATTATGGCTTCCTGTTTGATTGGATCCTCAACATCCAATATTATATATATATATGAGATGTTCTTGAATTGCACGAGGAATCAAACTCACATTCCGTAGAGATTATGGCTTCCTGTTTGATTGGATCCTCAACATCCAATATTATATATATATAAACATGTTGCGGTATTAATAATTTTGAGTTCGATCATAAAAATAGAATAACGCAGCCTAATTACACACAACAAAATCCATTTAATTACCTTATATGAGGATAGCGGTTAATAATTGCATTCAATAACTGCACGGATATTATTGACAAGACTGCACATCGGCTAGCGAAAAAGGCGACCTCTCTTATTGAGGAACAAGTTCTTACGGAGGAAGTTTTTCACTGTATTGTTAATGTTATCCATTATGTTGAGCGTTTGTGCTTAGACTGTTCATTTTATGGTGCTCAACATCTAAAAAAAAAAAAAAAAAAAAAAAAAAAACCTCAGACTATTAGGCAAAAGAGTAAGACAAAATTATCTCAATTTTAAAAAATGATGACAATTTTGTTCCAATTTTTATATTTTTTTGAGATTTTGTTTAAATAGCTTAAAAGTGCTTCTAACACTAAAAAAATTCGTTTAAAA
>NC_081551.1:21566997-21571720 GCF_901000735.1 Corylus avellana | reverse complement strand
TGGCATCTTCCCCAACTACCTAGTTTTTTTACACCAATTCCAAAACCCACTCAATTATATGCTCCATCATATAGATTATATAATATCATACAATATTGTCCACGATGAGGTGATAGCCATATTTGTGGCACTGCCAACTACAATGAAGTGATAGCCATATTTATGGTAGTGCCAACTGGTCTACATGTGACTGAAATATGTCATCTTTTGTAAAAATTAAAAAAAATAAATAATATATATATATATATATATATTATTTTGCACTAGGCTTGCTAAATTAACTTTTGTTCTTTAAAAAATGTGATATATTATTATAAAACATGTACGTAAGAATAATATACTCTAAGAACAGACGTTAATTTAATAGACTGAATTAAAAGAAAACTTTGTCCACCGTTTTTATATTTTTTGTTTATTAGTTTAATATGTGAAAATATTTGTCAATTACATTCAAATATGATTGTAGATCAAGAAGAGTTATACAATATAAAAACAATTTCCCTCCAATTGATAACCCAGTGAAGATTATGACTTTGTAAAATTTCTTTTGCATTTACTTTTTTTTTTTTTCCTCGGGGACATTATTTTTAGTTTCTCAACTCATATATTTCGAAAAAATTTATACAAAAATAAAAGAAAAATCTCCTTAAACAGATAATCCAGTACAAATGATGGGTTTTCACTATTATTGATTTTTAAAATGTTTCTATATATCATAATATATGTCATGGCCAGAAATTTGAACTTTCTAACTTTGTGAAAGTGACGGATAGAATATGCATTATCTTAACAAAGCATATACCTACTCGTCGGGGTTGACCACAGTCCCCTAACAATCTAGATGAGAAAGGATTCGGATCCCTTTGGAGATTCTCTAATTGTGATTTTTGCCCGTCTATTTTTATTTAACAGTCTACTTCTTGTTAGGTGTCCCACTTAAATTAAATAATAAAATATTAATTTTTAAATAGAAGATAAAAATTAAAAAAATAATAAAAAATTAAAATCAAATAAAAAAAACTGGCTACCCCAGTTGAGTCTAGTGGTGGCTTCGGGCGGGAGGGCAATTTGAAATTCTCAATCGATTGATCTACTCTTTGAGGACAAAGAATTTAAATCGATAGTAAACATTTAAGAGCCTGTTTAGGATTGTGTTTGAGGGTTTTAAAAGTGCTTTTAACACTCAAAATGTCCGTTTGAAGAAAAAAGTACTTGTTTGGTAAAAAAAATTAAAAACACTTGTAAGGGTCCAAAAGGCCTAAAAATGGTTAAAACTCACTTTTGGTAAAAATTAAAAAATGAAGCTTTTTCCCGAAAACTCTTTTTGACTTAAAAACTTTATTTCTCAAACACAATCTCAAACCGGCTCTAAATCAAATTTGTTGGAAGAATTTTTACTATATATATTTGAAAATTGTTGTACGTAGACTGTGTATACTCATAGTTCTACTGATATTTATAAACTTGCCAGTTGTAGTCTTGTCTTTCTCGGCAGGCTCATTGTGGCAGCCACCGCATCATCCACACACAAAAATTATCGATATTTTCTTAGAGCATCTTTAGCAGCAGAAGATTTATTTTAACTCTATACTTTATTTAAATATTATTTTTTATCCTTAGCTTTTCTTTCCCTTCTCTCCCTCCTCTCCCTCCTCTCTCTCTCTCTCTCCAGAGCAACACCAACACCAGACCCACCTTCCTTTTTTATTTTTATTTTATTTATATTAATCATTCTTTGTTTCTATTTTGAAATCATGTTTGAATTATTGTGGGTTTAAACATGATCTCTAGCTTTCTTGTGGGAATTCTTGTAGCTTTCTGTTTGGGTAGCGTACCAACACCAGACTCACTGTTTAAGGAGAGCGAGAGAAGAGAGAGAGAGAGAAAAGTTTGAGCGTTGAGGGAGAGAGAAAAAATAATAAAAAAAATCTTACAAGATCCTTTACTTTACTATAACACTAGTAGAAAAAACTTCTATTAGAACCAAAAAATAATTTAATTTAACTAAAAAAAACTAGTTTAGAGTTGCTGCCGAAGATGCTGGATGCTCGCTCGATCATTTTCGTTGATTCCATTACTTCTTACGTCAACTTTTGTTGCACTTATGACGTAATGTTCCCTCCACATGCATCAGGTGAGACCTCATCATGACCAAAAAAAAAAAAAGGCAGCCACACTCTTATTTTACTTTTTATCTCAATTATTATAATAATTTTACTAAATAATATATTACTCATGATTAAGTAAAAGTAGCTAGAGTTATATTTATAATGAAAAATGTTAAGGTTTTCATATTTAGCTCACATTTTTCTATAAATTAAATAGATTAACTATTTAATTTGTAGGGTCTACATATTTGTAAGATGAAATCAATAAAATATTAATCCATAACATTTCTCATTTATAATCAATTAAAGAGAAATGCTTGGTTTCATTAAAAAGTTCATCTTTTAACCATTTTAATCCAAGGTGACATGGCCTATTTTAAAATTAATAGATTTCTGAAAAATTGGCCATACCACCTAAGATTAAAATGGTCAAAAGATAGACATTTTAATGAAGCCAAGCATTTCTCACAATTAAAAGAATAATTATAAATTGCTCCCATTAATTCGTTAGATGAGTTCTCTCTCTAGACCCCTCCTCTCGCTGCAAGGGTTTCATCTCTAGCAGCCGTCAGAGGGAGAGAACAAAGGTTCTCCCCCTCCGGCCCTCCTCCCATCTCTCTCTTCTACCTCCCCCCTCTCCTCCTATCACCTTTTTTCGCCTAGCAAGCTATTCTATTTACTTGATGCCCTTAGCTGTTTGGGTGATTTTTTTTCATTTTCCTTCCTCTCTGCCTATTCCCCTCCTTTGGTCCTAGTTGTTTTTGTTTCTTTATGTATTTGCTTTTGTTGTTTTTTCTGCTTGTTTAAGTACACTTTGTAGGTGATGCTCTTGGGGTTTCACTCAAACTTCCCCCCTCCATTTGAGTATGATGTCGATCTCCTCCATGTACTCCGCCGCTCACTGTCCTCTGCTGGGCCTTTTCTCGCGCCCCCACCACGATGAGCTTCCAACGCCGCTTCCGTTTTCGGTTTCCAACGAGCGCGCAATCAGCTCTTCTTTCCAGCTGCTGTCATCCTCTTGGTGTGCTTTGATGTTGTTTATTTTCCTGTTTATTTCTCCGTAATTTTGTTTGGCTTTCTTTTTTTTGATCTTTCTGTCTTGTTTTGTTTCCCTATAGTCGTTTTTTGTTTTTGCTTGTAATAATGCTCGGTCCTCTCTCTCTCTCTCTCTCTCTCTCAATCTGCCCACCTGATGCACTTCGGGTTTGTTGCTTAGGTCCAAACTTTTGAGTTGTGGATGTGAACGTTGTCATGGCTTTCGGGTTGAGGATGATGAGCTTTGACTTGGGGTTCTCTACCTTCAACGCCGAGAAATAAGGACTACCTATGTATTGGTTTGAGTCTGTTTGGCGCACTGCTGTTTAATTTGAAAATTAGTCATAGGTTAGGGATTTTGTTTGAATCTGGAATGTAATACGTCATATTTGACGTTTATAACCTCATAACTTTGGCTATGGTTGTTTAAGAGCTTTTACTCTATATTATTTGAACTTTGTGCTTATTTATTAATGAATAAGACTGAAATGAATGATTCTTTTCAAAATAATAATGATAATAATAATTATAAGATGGCACGTGAAGGAAAAAGGGAGGAATCAATATGTGATTGACAAATGGACGACGCCAAGCGGCCGTGGCATGGGCCGGCCATAGAAGTGTGATGTGGAAATATTTTTGTCAGCAACAGAGAATGGTGCTACCGACGGACGACATCTGATGGAAAATAATGCCAATTTGCATTAATTAATATATGCATGCATACAGACATACATATCAAATGCATGCACACATACATACATATCAAAGAGAGAGATGCCAAATTGCCAATGGGGGATGGATTGGATGGGGGTGATAGGGTAGGGGGGCTGCGTTCGTGCTTCAACAACCGTTCAAGCTAGAGGCTTGGCTAGAAAGTTAGTTCGGAGAAGATATGATCCTGCAATTATTTGCTAGTGAAGTTTTAATAGAGTAGATATAGAGATTTAATTAATTATTTATTTAATATTTATTTTGTACTTTTATGGGTAAGCCTTATGGGCGGCTATCATGCTCTCAACTAATTCTCAATTTATTTTTATATATAAAATACAAAAGTGGGAGACCCATCACCTATATGGAATGATTTGAGATTCTGGTTTTACTTATAAAATATTAATCGTAACAATGTCTTTTTGTCTACACTATTTCATTTGAAACCATTTTAAAAATAACTTAAAACTAACATCTTTGACCTAAATAACTACACATGCTTCCTAAAACTTTCAATACTAAGTATTATAATTAGAATAAATAATATTTCTATATTGTAAGTTGAGTAATTAAATCTTTATTTTCAAGTTCAATATATATAACTGTTTTTATTTGTGTATAGAGCTTTGATTGCTTAGTTTTAATTAAAGAAATTATTGCCGTCTATATTTTGGTCAAAATTTATACTATGTTAGTTCTTTGTCACCTATCATCTGTTCTTGTTATTAACTTCCATTAATGAATTAAATTTTCTTAATTCTTTCTTAACTTAATAAATTAAAGTAGCTAGGGTTGTGGTTGGTTGTGCATGGATCCCCATTATTGTTTAGTGATAAAAGCTTAATTATTAGTTTTTGTCAAACATT